>NC_047044.1:93886058-94190433 GCF_011762595.2 Tursiops truncatus | reverse complement strand
GGAAAGGGCCAGAACCCCCAGCAGACAGAGCACTGGCCTAATCATTAGAGTTGCCCTGCCGAGCGCCTCAGGCTCTACCTTTCTCCTGCAGTGCACTCGTGAGAGGACAAGTAGATGAAAGGGCTTGCTCTTTAAACCCAGAGAATCAGACTTGCACAGATAACTCACCTTATGCCCAGGGATATCTCCTGGTGCAGATAAGGCGGAGAGGAGAGGAGGTAGCCAGAGAGAACCCCTCGTCCTCCCGTACTTCTCAGATATGGAAGGATTGTGACTGGGCTGATCTGCACCCTCTTCCACCTTCCTAGAGACCTAAGGCTTGAAATGCACTTTGAACCATAAAAAGAGAGGCCCTGCCATGCTGCCTGGGAGTCCTGACCATGTTTAAACAAAATCTTTTGACGACAGGACAGAGCGTTATCAGCTCTTCTTGCTTATTTTTACCTGTCAGGAGTTTTTACCTCTTTGAGAATTCCTGAAATATACGTGATATGCAGTAGAGATGAGGAAGCCTAAATTGTATCTTGGCTTCTCCTGAAAAGCTTGCTCCGTAGGGGAGGACATGGAATGCAAGACACGCAGCCCCAGGACTCCTAGGCACGAGGTGCGGTGCTCACGTCACAGACAGCATCAGATTTTAAATATCACTACAGACATGAACACATTTTATGCCCTTTGAGGTGTTATACAAATTCGAGACATTTTGTTTTTATTATAAAGATCATTTTACTTATCACATTCCTGATTCCATAACCCTGCATCCACCACGTGCAAACCTCCAAAGTCCGGAAATAATATATATATAATTATATTCTCTCTTGCTGGCTATCTTCTCTTCCTGGGATTACTAACCAACAGCAATTTCCCAAGCCCATAATAAAGATTATTGATAGGAAGGAAAGGCCAATGGCTTTTTAGCTCCTTTGCTGCCTCCCAACATCAACTCCCTGCAAAGTGCTGTCCACTCCCTTATTCATTGATTGAATATCAGTGACACGCTGGGCACTGTGGGTTATTACAAACAAAAAAGGAAAGGCCAAGAACATACAATCACCACCTGCTCTGAAAACAGAGTTGCCTCTGATCCATTTATTTTCTCCTACCTGATGGACACACCAAAGATGCCTGTATGTGCTGCTTGGGGCTTGTTTCAAATACTTTGTTTTTACTGTTGTCAGTCACACTGCATTTCCAGGGACCAGTCCCCATCTTTGTGATTCACCCCACTTGGCTTTTCCTTCTAAGGGGGAGCTTCTGGTACTTTAAAAATCTTTTGACCGTTTCCGTTTCCCCTATAAGTGAGGAGATCTATTTTGTTGTCCTGCCACACCTCCAGCCTTTTCTAACACACAGCCCTCTGCAGAGAGGAGGGCAGAAAGAAGACAGTCTGATTAATTGCTGAACATGTCTACATTTAACTACTTTATCTTCTTATTAGAGAAAAACTGAAGATGTTTCTGTTCACTGGACAAACACCTTATACCACATCGAAAGAAATTATGCAGAAATTATGCAATGAGAAAATGTGTATTTGTAGAGGTTGTGGAATATGTTTATAAGCTTGCCAATCAGGAAATGCTAATAGGACAAACAGTTCACAGTTTAAAAAAAAAAGAAAGAAGGAAGATAGTCTCCAAAAGATTGTGGGAAACACACACACACACACACACACACACACACAAGCACACTTTCTCGTTCTCTGATAAATGAGTCCCAGATGCAGGCAGGCAGAGAGACAGATAGGAGACTCCACAATCAGGAAATCAGCTCAGCTGCCGTTCACCTCAGTGCTTTGTCACACGGGGTGTGCCCTTGTAAGGGCTCTATACACAGAAGGTAATTCCAGGTAAACAATAGCAAAGGCCTGGCAAGATGAAAAAGGCACCTGTGGGAACACATCACCACCTCATTCTGCACTGTCAGGAGCAAACAGTAGTTTCCCCGCCTCAGGAGTGGGCCAGCGTGCTTCTGAGCTGAGCGGTCTGGAGTCCGGGGAAGTAGCATCAGCGCTGACCTGGTGCTAGGATTACAGAGCAGAGGTTTGAAGTTCTAGTTCTGGGTTGGTAGGTGATTCACTGAGCATATCACTTGACCTTGTCATCCCTTCTCTTCCTAATTTCGGGACCGAGACACCTGCTTCTCTCCTGAGGGTAGTAAAGAACTACAGAGAGCTGCAGGAAATGAATGACACCAGAAAAGGGGCAGGCCAGCCAAGAAGTCCCCACAACCAGTAATCCCCCCTCGCCTCTCTCAAATTCTGAAGGCTCCCTTGGACCTGCATCTTCCTACCCACATCATGGTAGCCCCAGAACCTCGCAAGTTTTCATTCCTATCCCTCCCCTGCCTGTAATTTCCTTTGGGGTAATAGTAAGAGAAGGAGCTCTGGAGTAGGGCTTCTATTTGAATCTCAGTTCTACTATTCACCATGACTGTGTATAAGTTATCCTAACTTTCTGAGCCTCTGTTTTTCCACCTGTAAAGTGGAGACAATAATATCTACCTTCCAAGGCTGTTGAAAATTATATGGGATAATTTATGTAAAATACCTGGTGTCGTGCCAGGTCCATTACAGGCAATCCATATACAGTATATTAGTGTCTCCCTTCTTCACCTGTTTTCCAGGTTGGGAGGTAGTCACACAGCTGTACCAATCAGGTAAGCATATATAACTACAAATAAAAAAACAAAACAAAAAAAAACCATTATCAAAATATTTATAATATTTGTGGATCTAAGTATATGTAGTCCTGTGTTTGAAGAGCGAGTTAAAGTAATCACAAATTAATGTAGGTTTTAAAAATCTGCATACAGGGACTTCCCTGGTGGTGAAGTGGATAAGGCTCCACGCTCCCAATGCAGGGCACCCGGGTTCGATCCCTGCTCAGGGAACTAGATCCTACATGTACGCCTCAACTAAGAGTTCCCATGCCACAACTAAGGAGCCTGTGAGCCACAACTAAAGAGCCCACCTGCCGCAACTAAGACCCACTGCAACCAAATAAATAAATAAATATTTTTTAAAAATCTGCATACACCTACAAGGTGTGATTTGACAGCCTAAGTATTACACCTGCCAGGAGGTGTCTGAATTTAGCAATCATGTCGGGCTTCCCTGGTGGCACAGTGGTTACGAATCCACCTGCCAATGCAGGGGACACAGGTTTGAGCCCTGGTCTGGGAAGATCCCACATGCTGCGGAGCAACTAAGCCCATGCGCAACAACTACTGAGCCTACTCTCTAGAGCCCGCAAGCCACAACTACCGAAGCCTGCACGCCTAGAGCCTGTGCTCCACAACAAGAGAAGCTATTGCAGTGGGAAGCCCGCGCACCACAACCAGAGAAAGCCCACACACCGGACAGAAGAGTAGCCCCCACTCACCGCAACCAGAGAAAGCCAGTGTGCAGCAACAAAGACCCAACACAGACAAAAATAAATAAAATAAATAAATAAATATATTTTTTAAAAAAGAAAAAACAATCATGTCGAGGAAGGGAGATTTAGACGTGGTGGATCAAAGAGCATAATGCTGTGAACAAAGGTACAAAAACAGGTAGAATGCTGTAATAAATAGTGATATAATTAATTAGTTAATTAACCTCTGTCTCTAAATTCCTCAACTCCTTCTAGCTGGTTCCATTGATACCACCTATCTGCTGGCTCAGTCTTCACCCAGGTCCTGAACCCATCTTGACAGAGGCAGTAAGGAGATCAACAGTGATCAGTAGTCTCAGTTCCCCTCTCCCCTTCCTCTCACCATCCTCCCCAGTTTGAGAGGACAAAACCTCGATCCATTTTCACAAGACATGTCTGGTTACCCGTGCTATGGATCCAAGCACTCTCAAATCTGGGGTCCCATCCTGAATCCATCCTCATGGGTGGATAGGATCTTACTGTCCTCTCTGCCTAAATCAATCCTCCTTCATGAGATTAGAACTTTGCTCTATACTCTGGTTACTGAGGTTCTGCTACAAATGGGAAGACATCTCCCCCCAGGTAAACACCCCTGCTGGCCTAGAGCCTGAATCACAGCCATCACCCCATCCCTGCTCTATTTCATGTCTATCCACACACCCCAGGACCTCTTGCCCCTGTGCTCTGTTCACGCCACCAAAAACCCAAGTTGCTTATTCTTGCCTGCATTTGACTCTATAACCGAACTGTCCATCTTTACCTACCGTCTACCTCTGCAACCTAGTTAATCTCACATCTCTTGCTCAGACAATTGGTCGTAAAGCTGATGAAAATTACGAGAAAAAAGTCACCAATGGATAAAGGCAACATGGAGATCACTCTTGGCCATAGAAAGGGTAGTGTCAGGGCAGCAGCAGAGCCAGAGAGTGGTGTGGTTCAGGGAATAAATAGAAAGTGAGGATGTGGAGAAAATGTGTTTAGGTAGCTTTTCTAAGATGTTTAGCTAAGAATGAGAAGATTAAGATAAGGAGTTCAGGGAGAGCTCTTTTTTTTTTTTTTGCGGTACGCGGGCCTCTCACTGTTGTGGCCTCTCACTGTTGTGGCCTCTCCCGTTGCGGAGCACAGGCTCCGGACCTGCAGGCTTAGCGGCCATGGCTCACGGGCCCAGCCGCTCCGCGGCAAGTGGGATCTTCCCGGACCGGGGCACGAACCTGCGTCCCCTGAATCAGCAGGCGGACTCTCAACCACTGCGCCACCAGGGAAGCCCCCAGGGAGATCTCTTATAGGTGGTTTGTTTGGAAACTTAGGGCTCCAGCAAGATGAGGGAGGGAACAAGCAACATCCCAGCATGAGGTAATCTTTTATTCTAAAAACAAAACAAATCAAACTTTGAGCCCGAGAGGCATGTTCTAAGCCTGAATATATGACAAAGCCTAACACACACATACACACACACACACACCTACCCAGACACACTCACACACAATGACACTGAAAAATAGAGACAAAGATTAATAGAACATGTAAATATCCTATAAATAAAACATATATTTAGAAATTTAGTATAAAGAAGTCAGCATGAAAAAAACAAGCAGATTCTCAAACTTGGTCTGTACATTAGAATTTTTTGAGCTTCTAAGAAAATACTAGTACTATAGTGCTGGCGCTCACCACCCCCCAACCCTGGAAGAGATTATGATGATTATGAATCCAATAGATGATGCTTTCACCTATCAGCACTGAAAAAAGGAAGAGTGTCTCCATGTTTCCCAGGAGATACTAAACTCTACCTGATATTGAGAAGTGCTGAGATCGATTACGCATTATACGAATTACGCATAATATGCATATTACGGGTTACTCATTTGGCAAAAATACTTCAGATCCTCGCTTCATCCCTATGTAAAAATAAATTTTAGTTGGAAAAATGACTGTATGTTTTAAGAAGAGTAAAAAATAACAGTATAAGTTATATTGGATTGGCAAGGACTTGCTAAATTTTAAAGAAAAGATTCTTTCCAATAGAAAAAAAAAGGGATCAACCAATGAACAAATAAAAGCATAGAAATTTTACAGCAATAAATAAGAAAATTATTAAGATGCCAATAAATAAATGGCCATGGAAAATGAAAAACTGAAGAAAACAAATTCATCAAACCAAAATGTTTAACAAATAGAGAACCACGGGGGAGTAAGATTAAAGATATTCAATTTAACTAGTAATTAAATAATACACATTAAAATAAAAACAAGACGCAATTTTTTTTTGCTTATCCGCTTAAGAAAAAAATGAAAGAAAGAACTTTGATGCACTGAAGAGCCTTATTAAAAAGCTCACTCTTTTTTAGTGTTTTAAGGAACCTCCATACTGTTCTCCATAGTGGCTGCACCAATTTACATTCCCACTAACAGTGCAAGAGGGTTTAAAAAAAAAAAAAGTCTCTTTTTTTTTTGACAGGTTATCAAAATTTCAACATTTACGGAAACAAATTTGGCAATACGTAAATGAAGAGCCTTAATGACATTTATAATTTTGACCCAATAATTTCTCTCCTAGGAGTCAATTATAAGAAGATCTTTTTTATTTTTATTTTTTATTTTTAAATATTTATTTATTTTTGGGTCTCCGTTGCTGCATGTGGACTTTCTCTAGTTGGGTGAGCAGGGGCTACTGTTCGTTGCCGTGTGCGGGCTTCTCATTGCAGTGGCTTCTCTTGTTGCAGAGCACGGGCTCTAGGCATGCGGGCTTCAGTAGTTGTGGCACGTGGGCTCTAGAGCATGGGCTCGGTAGTTGTGGCACACAGACTTAGTTGCTCCGCGGCATGTGGGATCTTTCTGGACCAGGGCTCGAACCCATGTCTCCTGCATTGGCAGGCGGATTCTTAACCACTGCACCACCAGGGAAGTCCCAGAAGATCTTTTTTAAATGGAAGATGTTTCTGAACACAGACAAACATTTTTATTGTACTGTCATCTATTTCTCTTGAAAGCAAAAATATACATTTACTTCAAAATAATCCCAGGACTTGAAGGAGAGTGGGTGGAGATGTAAAAAAACAAGATTGACCATGTGTTTAAAAGTGTTGAATTTGGGTGATTAATACATCAGTAGCCATCTTCCCATCCTACCTACTTTTTTCTGTTTTTGTATAGATTTGAAATTTTCTACAATAAAAAAAGATAAAAATATAAACAAATTGTCATCAAAAAGAGTGTAACGGTTAATTTCTGTGTCAACTTGGCTAGGCCATGCTACCAAGATATTTGGTCAAACATTATTCTAAATGTTTCTGTGAAGGAATTTTTTAAATGAGATTAACATTTAACTCAGTGAACTTTGAATAAAACAGATTACCGTCCATAATGTGGGTGGGCTTCATCAAATCAGCTGAAAGTCTTAATAGAAAATGACTGACCTGCCCAGAAGAAGAGGGAATTCTGCCAGCAGACTACCTTTGGATTCAAATGGCAACTCTTCCCTGGGTCTTCACCTACCCTGAAGATTTTGAACTTGCCAAGTATCCATGGATTTCGTATATCTTGATAGATTGGATAGGTAGATAGATTGATGACTGATAGATAGTGAGATAAATACACACACACACACACACACACACACACACACACACACATACTTCTTGCTGATTCTATTTCTCTGGAGAACCCTAAGTAATACAAGGTGGGATATTAAATTTTTATATAGCTATAGAGTGGAATACTGTAAATACATTAACTTTATGTTCATGAAAATTTTTAATAAATGGGGAATTTTAATTGGTAGCACATTAGATGATAAAAGCAGATTTTTAAAATATGCATATATAAGCGAAGACCACACCAGTACTGGTTAGGGGAAACACCCATGCAGGGGAACCCAAAAGAGAAATATATCAGAATGTTACAGCAACAATGGTGACAGTAAGATTGATTTTTTTCCCCCATTTTTTATTTTTCAGATAGTCTGAATTAAGCCTTCATTATTTTATAATAAAAAATGAAAAGGAAGAAATTCTGGAAGCCAGAAAAAGTTGAAAGCAGAGACATCAAAAGAAAACTGGCTGAGGGTGACAGAAAAGACAGAAGAGAAACTCTTCTTTAAAATCTTCTTCTTAACTAGTGATCAGAATTAAAGATAAGGTAGAATCAGTAAGTCAAGATTTATGGCTTCAAAGAGGGCTCTCTTGGCCGAAAGTCAAGGTGAAGCTCTGAAGTTTAGCAAGTCCTTTCTTATTGCTTGCTGGAGGCGTTATCTTTCCTATCTGGGAAACAGCCAAGTTGGAACTTTCGGGAACAAAGTTAATATATCATCTTCATCAAACTGTGGTATAGTTGAAAGAACACAGGCATCAGAGATGGAGATGCAGAATGGACTTATCTCAACCTTGTAAAGCCTTGGTTTTCTAATTTTTACAACTGAGATCATCATGACCACTTAGCTCAGAGGATTCTAGTGAGAATTAATAAGATTGTAAAAGTGTTCTTCAATGGTAGTAGTTATAAGTTCCTCTTCTAACAAGAATTCATGTGTGTAGCATAATTACTTTTCAGACCAAGGGGTCCAACGTACCATTCCTGAATAATATACTCTACTTGACGGTCTCTAACTATGATTACTACTGGTCCACCATGATGATCTCAAGAGAGTGTGGCTTTCCTTCAAAGCACTGGCATAACTGTGGATAAAATCCCTTTCTTCTTAACACAGGCACAACACAATGAAAATGCCAAAAGACTTGCTAAATGTTAAAGGAGAATAGTTGGAAAATAAATTCAGTGAGCAAAAAAATGCAGAACCACTGCATGTGCGCACGCGAATATGGAGAATGTGGGTGTGGGTGAGTAGGGTGTGTAGGCATGTATTTTCTTAAATAGAAGTGAGAGATTCTTCTATAGCTGGCCTGTTGTCTTAATATAGCCCCAGTGCAGCCCAACAGCTGGCCCCATCTCAGCCATCTGTCTTTGTCCCTTTCTTTCCTGCTCTGAACTTACATGTATGAGGAAGATGCTTTGTTTTTAGATGCTTCTTTCCTTGAGGTCTTTTATATCTTCCACAACAAAGGCCAAAAAGGCATACTCCCAGGCTTCAGCTACCTTTCAGTTTTTATTACAGTTCTCAGAAGTATAGCCCAATGCATTTCTGAAACCCAATATACCCATTTCTGCTACTAATTAGCTGTGTACTCTTGAGCAAATTACTTAATTTCTCTTAAATCTCATTTTTTTCATCTGTTAAATTGGGTTTACAGTATTATCTAGCTCCAAGAGTCATTGTAAGAATTAAATGATCCTTAGAACAATATATAGCACACAGCAAACAGTAGCTATTATTAATTATTCCTATAATAATTATAGAAATAAAAACATTCCTATAATAATATTATTATTCAAATTATGATATCTTCAAATGACCTATCCTTTTGTATGAGATTTCATACCAATATCATGACATAATAACACAATTAGAATACTCATATGTCTGTGTATCACAGGAATAAGAAAATTATTTCCTGAAATCTAAATTTAATGTATTCTTAGAGTAAATATTACCAGGCTTCTACTACAATTTTCTCACCTTCCTTCTGTGAAGTACCTGATTTTTTTAAATCTTAAATTTTCTACTTTCGTGTTCTTTTCTATAAATTGCTTCATAGTTTTTAAATTTAAAACATCATATACTTACAATAAAAGTAGATAAAACTGATTGTAGATTTCCTTACCCCGACTCTAACCCCCTCCCAGAGTTAAACCAGTGTGGCTGAAGTAGCTTTTTAAAAGTTTCAACGCCCAAGATGCATCAATTAAGTCAGAATCAGAGTCTCTGGGAATGGGAACAAAGTACTGGGATCTGCTAAAGCTCTGAAGGTTAATTCCAGTATGCAACCAAGTTTGGGAACTCTGCCTTAAACCAGCATTACCTTCCTTTCTTACTTAATACAGAGGAAATTCACCAGGCTCTAATTTAATAGATAAGGTTCTGGGACTTCCCTGGTGGCACAGTGGTTAAGAATCCGCCTGCCAGTGCAGGGCACACAGGTTCGAGCCCTGGTCCTGGAAGATCCCACATGCGGCGGAGCAACTAAGCCCGTGCGCCACAACTCCTGAGCTTGCGCTCTAGAGCCCGCAAGCCACAACTACTGAAGCCCGCACGCCTAGAGCCCGTGCTCCACAACAAGAGAAGCCACCGCGATGAGTAGTCCGCGCATCGCAAGTAGAGAAACTAGTGCGCAGCAACGAAGACCCAACGCAGCCAAAAATGAAAAATATATATTTATTATTTTAAATACATAAGGTTCTTTTAATTTTTTCATCTTTATTGGAGTATAATTGCTTTACAATGTTGTATTAGCTTCTGCTGTACAACAAAGTGAATCAGCTATATGTATACATATATCCCAATCCCTTCCCTCTTGAACCTCCCTCCCACCTTCCCTAACCAACCACTCTAGGTCATCACAGAGCACCGAGCTGATCACCCTGAATAGATAAGGCTCTAAACTGGCAACTATGTTTTAGTACTCTCTCTTTCTCTCTCTTTGGCCAAATATTATCATTCCCCTGTGTGTTTTGTTTTTTGTTTTTTTTGTTTTGTTTTTTTGTGGTACGAGGGCCTCTCACTGCTGTGGCCTCTCCCATTGCGGAGCACAGGCTCCAGACACGCAGGCTCAGCGGCCATGGCTCACGGGCCCAGCCGCTCTGCGGCATGTGGGATCTTCCCAGACCGGGGCACGAACCCGCGTCCCCTGCATCGGGAGGCGGGCTCTCAACCACTGCGCCACCAGGGAAGCCCTCCCCTGTGTTTTAATTCCTAATCTATAACATAATATATTGTCATCCTTACCTAACCAGAGACATTCTGACAAATGACATAAAACATACGAGAGGACATTTACAGTTTTAGAATAAAAGGATTTCAGAATCATGTTCCACCCTCCTGCACCCAACACACACACACAAACACACACACACACACACACACACACACACACACACACACACACACACAGGTAAAGCTTTCCTACAGTAATAACTTGGGGATCTGTTAAGCTTTGTTAAGGTATTCCAGAGAACTTCAAGCCAACTCTGCTCATTGCCCTATCATTTATTAGTCATACTTTTTCTCATATATCACTACTAATAATCTTTAGGGAGACAAAGGTTAATGCATCTTAAAAAAGGTGATATGAGATTCACCTAGGAGAAAAATCTGATATCGAATGAATTTTAAATAATGCTATATCGGTACCAGCGTGGATGCCAGTATAATGAGGCCCTGGCATTAATCTTCAGGCTTCGGCTGCCTTCTGCCCTGGAATTCACCATATTTTCCTCACCCAGATTATTTCTCAGTAGGAAGTTCTAGGAGAAACGTACAGTAAAAGGGAAGAAACCTCTCCTAATACAGGCAAAGGAGTCACGAGATCTAAGTAATGATTCTGGGTCAGCAAGTTCTTGTGTGTGACCTTAAACAAGTCAATTAACATCTCTTTGTCAAAGGATTGTATGTAAAGCACCAAGAAATAATATGTAAAGAGTAAAAATACAAGGCATTATAATTATTTATTGATATCCAATGGAGAATATTCAAGAAAGCAGAACTCTGATGAAACCAAGTATGTATAAAATATATTTACATAGTAGAAGAGAATTCAGAAGTGTAAAACCAGAGAAAGGTAGACAACAGGGTTTTTCTCTATCCTTCTAAGTAGGGAATTTAATACCTTATATCATTCCCTCAAAATGGGTATGCAATCCAGTCCTTCTGCTAGAATCTCTATTTGGTGTCTGTCAACAGACTGAGATCCACAGAAAAATCAATAACTGTAAATGCACCCCTACAAAGATGCAGAAAGCAGTTTAAAGCAAAGGGATGCAAATATTGCCTGAAATGCCCGCCACCCTCCTGGGTTCTTGATTTGTCCTGGGAATAAAAATGTGGCAGGGACATGAACTTTAAAGGTCTGTTGATCTTACATTTTGAAATGAAAGAGCAAAAAAGATCCCAACAAAGATAGGACAAGAGAACAAAGATCATGAGGTTAGTGTCTAAATTCCAGAGGAAAACCCTCAGAATTGTTGCCTAACACATTCAACTGAACAACAAACATATATGAAGTACTGTTCACCATCCCTTGCTCTGGTTTTTTCTCTATATATCTCTCCTAACATATTTTGGACCTTTTTCCAGGACCCAGGTAGCAAGGTTAAATTCAGGTATTGTATCCTTGGACCCACAGTATCTTTCCCTCCTTTTCCACTAAACCCAGGCTCTTTTCACGAGTGAGCAAGGAGCAGAGTTCAAACAATAAAGAAAGTGAAGCAACCTGCTGTGGACGCCACCACCCTTAACTGATATTTGTGCTCAGCACTGCTTCCTCGATACTAGTGTTTGCTTCCCAATACTGCCTAGTACATTTTATGGCATATAGTTAAAATGACAAACACTTATACAGTGCTCACCATGTGTTTGGTACTGTTCTAAGCACTTTACATATCAAGAAACTGTGTCACAGAGAGGTTAAGTAACTTGCTCTAGATCACACAGCTAGTAAGCAGGGATTTGGAACCTCACCCCAGGTTGTGTGGTTTTAGAATCTGTGTTTTTACATTATACTATATACTGCTTCCATAGCAGATTCTCAAAAAACTTTTTTTTTAAAAAAAAATTAAAATTACCTTTAGGGATTTCCCTGGTGGCACAGTGGTTAAGAATCCGCTTGCCAATGCAGGGGACACGGGTTCAAGCCCTGGTCCGGGAAGATCCCACATGCCGCGGAGCAACTAAGCCTGTGCCACAACGACTGAGCCTGTGCTGTAGAGCCCTGAACCACAACTACTGAGCCTGCATGCTACAACTACTGAAGCTCGCGCACCTAGAGCCCATGCTTTGCAACAAAAGAAGCCACCGCAATGAGAAGCCCGCGCACCGCAACGAAGAGTAGCCCCGCTCGCTGCAAGTAGAGAAGCCTGCATGCAGCAACGAAGACCCAATGCAGCCAAAAATAAATAAGTTTATATTTTTAAAAATTACCTTTAATATTGCTTTGGGGTTTTTTTAAAAATTGAGATATAATTCACATACCATAAAATTCACCCTTTTAAAGTATACCATTCAGTGCTTTTTAGCATTTTCAGAAGGTTGTGCAACCACACTGCTAGACTATTTTAATCCCCCACCCCAAAAATAACAACCCTGTACCGGTAGCAGTCACTCCCCAATGCCCACCTCCCCGCTCCAAGTCCCTAGGCAATCACTAATCTATTTTCCGTCTTTAAAGGTTCGCCTATTTGGGATATTTCATATAAATTGAATCATACAATTTGTGACCTTCTTTCACTTAGCAAGTTTTCAAGTTTCATCCATTGTATGAGTGAGGGTTCTCTGAGAAACAGAACCAACAGCATATATAGAGAAAGACATACATAAGAGGAGATTCATTATAGGAATTGGCTCACAAGGCTATGGAGGCCAAGGCGTCCCACAGTCTGCCATCTGCAAGCTGGGGAACCAGGAAATCTGGGGCTATAATTCAATCCGAGGCTGGAGGCCTGAAAACAGGGGTCCCAGAGTCTGAAGTCCATATTTCTCCTTATGCCGATAACGCATGTCTTAATTACTGCAGCTGTGTAGTACGTTTTAAAATTATTACGTCTGGGGAATTCCCTGGCGGTCCAGTGGTTAGGATTCAGCACTTTCACTTCTGAGGACCTGGGTTCAATTCAATCCCTGGTCGAGGAACTGAGATCCCACAAGCCGTGCAGTGTGGCCAAAAAAAAAAAAAAGAAATTTAAATTATGAAGTCTGAGTCCTACTATTTTGTTCTCTTTTTGAAGATTGTTTGGGATACCCTAAGTCCCTTGTGTTCCCTCTTATATGAATTTTAGAATCAGCTTGACCATTTCTGAACAAAAAATCTGGAATTTCGGCAGAGACTGCATTGACTGTGTCCATCAACTTGGGAGGACTGCTGTGTTAACAATATTAAGTCTTCCTACTCCTACGGGACATCTTTCTGCTGATTCAGTTCTTTCATTACTTTCAATGACATTTTGTAGTTTTCAGTATACAAGTCTCATTTATTGTCAGCATTTGCAGGTCCATGGCCTCTAAAGGTTAAATCAGAATTTGTGTGTGGCTTGGTGATACCACAGAATGTTCTGTGTCTGAGAAAATCAGTTCTAAAACAGGCTGCACAGTACATGTCTCCTAGAAGCTGACCAGACATGCCTTATGTAAGATAATAGAAGCCCACTGCTTATCTTTCTCATATCTGGGTAAGTACACAGACTATAGAGCACCACATTCTGTAGCTCTCAGTGACAGAAACCAGTTTCTTTCCTTGGACCTCCTGAGTTGGTCTCAGTTTCTTAGGTTGCCATGAATTGGCAGGACTAGAGAATGTAACAAGAGTCACATCTCTAAATTGTTAGCAACATAAATGTTTCTATAAACCTAACCTATAAAAAAATCTGTTCCCTGGGCGCCCAAAATTTGTTTGATTAAGGTTGAAATAAAAGCCACAGAGGTGCAGCCTCCAATATAGCTGTTAAACTCAGGTATGAAGATATGGGGATTTCCATCTAGCACAGAGTTCTATCCCAAGGTTCAGTGAACTTTGTCTGAGCGATTGATCTCACACATCATCTAGCTCTCTATAAGCCCACAATCTGTGGTCTTGCTGATACTATCAAGTCTTTATTGCCCATCTGTTTGTAGATAACCTAAGCTCATACTTTTATTTGTAAGTCAATTTGCCTCTAGTTCCCGGTGCATTAACTCAGTGAATTAAAAATAATCAATTTTAATATCAGTCCAAGAAAAGCAGACCTAGAAAGATAAAGGTGGTGGTGATGAAGGGGAGGTGCTTTACAGATAATTACAAAATAGCGTTTGGTTAATCTACATTTCTTTTTTTCCCAATCCTAAAAACTTGGAGTGTTCTTCAAAGTTATTTATTTATTTATTTTTGGCCATGCAGCATGTAGGATCTTAGTTCCCTGACCAGGGATTGAACCCACGCCCCTTGCAGTGAAAGCATGGAATTTTAACCACTGGACCGCCAGGGAAGTCCCTTAAGTTATCTTCATTTTTATGATAGCAAGCCATTCAGAATAATCCACGGCTGTTTTAAGAACTTCATACTGCATGTGGAAACTAAGATCCAAGTGAAAAGGTGACTCGCCTAGGGTCAGAAAATAAATCAGAGATCTAATCAGATGTGGGATCTTCTGATCATGAATCCATTATTAGACCATCTTAAGAGTGGAACATGGGTGAGGACAAGAAAGACAGGGCATGAAATCGAGGTCACTTGGTGTTAAGGGAGCTATTTGGGCTTCAAGAAGGGACGCAAACACAGCAGGTTCAACTTTCAGTGTCAAAAAGCCATTCTACTCCCATACCATAAACCACCACTGTATCTCCTGTGCCACTACAGACACAGCTCCCTGCTAAAGAAACTATAAAAATAGCAACTCTGCCTTCCATTTCTTATCCTGCTTTACAGGTACACTGTGAGATGCAACATGAACTCCACAAATGTATTCTAAGCATGTACAACAAGAAGAGCCCTTTGAAAGCAACCAAAAAAGCCCTAACCTCCATAAGTAGCTGATGAGGAAACTGAGGCACAGGATTTAGGTGTCTTCCAACAGCTAATTAGAACTTAAGCTAAGACTAGCCTTGTGTGCCTTGAATGTCCATCTGGTGTTCTTTTACTGTAATTTTCCACCCTTCCAAAGGCTGACTGGACATTTGATCTCTTCTTTAAGTTAAGTTTTGCACAGATGAAAATAAGGAGGAAGATCCTAGCTCTTAGAATTCATAACATGCCTATAGTTTCATAGTTTCTTCTGCCTGCCAGGCCTTTGGGTTGTGTGTGTATCTGGATTAACCTCTGGAAATCTACCCCATACGTTTCCAAGGTTTGAGAGACTCTACATCCCAGTTGTGTTCTCCTTGCTGGCACTGCAGGGCTTTAAGAATATTCTTGTGAATATTCTGCTTATTTATCCCTCCCCCAAAACTCATTTTGATTCATACTAAGATATCAGCCCCAAGGAACACTCAAGGGGTGAGGCATTGGGACCTACTGGGAAAGACCACAGAGGTAGGAGGCAGGGCAGCTTTAGACCAGACTGGTTGGATTTGTGGAATCTGCTTATAAATCCCGTAGAAAACAAGGCAGTCGAGACAGATTTTCAGCATTCCCTCAGCTCCCCTCCCCCTTCCTTGAACCACAAGCCAAGCTTGTCACTTCTACTCAGATAAACAAATCCTTTCCTGCTGCTGTAGCCTCTAACTAGCCAGAGGCAGCACTGACTTTGGGTCTCAGCTGGAGGGGCATCGTACAGCATGTAGGCAAGGGTCAGCAGGTGATTTCCTTGTCTGGGCTAAGCTAACCCCATCTGACTTAAAAGGGACTTCGGAGAGGTTGATCCTAATGACACAAACTAGGGGTGGCTGGGTCTACAATTGGTCTTGAAAACTTATTATTGTCAGAAAAAAAAATGTTTAAGATCATCTTCTCTAAGCTCCAAATTATCATCTTTGGCAAATATTTTTCATCATTCAGGTGATAGCATAATACGGATATAACATAAATGGTGTCTCCCAGAGTTGTTCAACCCAACACCTCACATTTATCCAACAAAACAGTACATTTGGTTAAATCATTCAAAATGATAATCAGATGAAAACTAATAATTTTGAAGTCTTCTCCAGGAAGCTAACTGGCTTAACATGAGTCTTATATATGTATTATTGAGATTTTTCTATGGCTACAATGTACACTTGGAAACACATTTTTTTCTTAAACTTTAGTATCTGCTACAATTTGTTCTTAGTAGAATTCTAACAAAGCCTAGAATTATATACATATAATAATTTTAATTTAGATCAATGTTCTAGAAACAGCACCATATTTCTACGTATTTTGTCACCTGACAATTTTAAGAACCACTGTTAACTATACAAAGATGGGGCAGTTTACTATGACTGAAGGTATAAGATGTTAACAGCTATACAAGAAAAAAACTGAAGCAGATTTCCCTTTCATTTATCATTCTTGCCAGTAATTTAGTCCATGAAAGTATAAAAGTGTAGGTCCAAAACATTCAATCACTATCTTCAAGGTGCTATGATCATGCAATTGTCAAGAATTGGTTTTATTGAGGTGGAGTGGTCAAGAGGATGGAGTAAAAGACCCTGAGCTCGCCTCTGCTCACCAGCACACCAAAATTACAACCATTTACAGAGCAACTATAGATGAAAATGACCTGATGACTAGAAGAGAGGATTTTTCACAATCAAAGATACAGAGAAGGAACCACAATGAGATGAGTAGGAGGTGAAGAGGATGAGGAGAATGGTCTAGTCAAGCCCCGCACCTGCAGCTGGGTGACCCACAGACTGGAGGTTAATAACAGCTGCAGAGGTTCTTACCAATGAGTGAGGTTCTGAGTCCCACATTGGGCTCCCAAGCCTGGGGTTCCTGCACCAGGAAGTTGAGCCCCTAGAATGCCTGGCTTTGCAGGTCAGTAGGGCTTGCCTAGGGCAAGTTGCATAGGGAGAGCTGTCTTGGAAAAAGAGACTCACTCTTAAAGGGCTCACACAAAATCTCACATGCTCCAAGACCCAGTGAAGAGGCAGGAATTTTAAAGGAGCTTGGGTTAAGCTCATGTGCTGATCTTGGAGAGCCTCCCAGAGAGGCAGGAAGCAACTGGGGTTCCCTCTGGGGACATAGATGCTGACAGAAGCCATTTTGGGAACTCATTCTACTACAAGAATACTGGTGCTGGTGAAACCTAGTGGGGCAGGCACGGAGGCCTCCTTTTGTCCACCACTTCTTATAAGCAAGACTCCAGCCTCCATGACCTTCCCTGAGTTCCAAAGGGCGGATTTGAACAGTTGCTAATCTAGGGAGGAGCAGCCAGGAAACCACCTGAGGAAAGGTTAAAGGGACCAGAGAAGCTCATCAAGATTAGGAGACCTGAGATGAGATTAAGGGAGAGCAGCCCTGCTCACACCCTAATCTTGTCAGAGACCCCACCTTTGAACCACTGCTGTAAAACCCTTCATCAAATCCTCTGGGGTTGAGACACACAGTTTTTCGAGGCAGAAGCCCAGTGTGTCTCCCTTTGCCTGGCAGAGTATTGAATAATAAAGCTATCCTTTTCTACTTCACCCAACACTCTGTCTCCAGGATTTGATTCGGCACCCGTGTACAGAGAGGCCGAGCTTTCGGTAACACTGGCAAGCACCGTTTTGGAATCGTTCCTCTAGCCTATTAGCACCAGGGGCTTACCTGCCCACCAGCCAGTAGGCACCAGTCCTAGGACCCCACAGGCCAAGAAACCAGCCACATGGGGGGAACCAGCCCTGGGAAACCCCCAACTCAAGCCCCACAAGCAGTCACCCAAGGACCCAGTTCCACCCTCCAGTGGGCCAGCATCCTTCACATGAGGCAGGGCCTGAGAGCCACTGGCTGGGGGCAAGCCCTGCCTACCAGCACACCTACAGTAGTCAGCTCACCACAACAGAAGGGTCCATGCAGTCCACATAGGGGGTACCCTTAGAGCATATGGCTCTGGTGGCCAGAGGAGAGTGTGATGATGGGCCCTATAGGATGTCTCCTACATAAGCCACTTCTCCAAGATCGGGATGTATAACCAACCATATATATATATATATATATATAGAGAGAGAGAGAGAGAGAGAGAGAGAGCGAGAGAGAGCGAGCGAGCCCGCGAGAGAGAGAGCGAGCGGGAGGGAGAATTAGGCAAAATGAGGTGACAGAGGAATACACTCCAAATAAAGGAACAAGGTAAAACCCCAGAAGAAGAATTAAGCTAAGCGGAGATAAGCAATATACCCAATAAAGAGTTTAGGGTAATAATCATAAAGATGCTCAATGAACTAAGGAGAAGAATGGATGAACACAGTGAAAAGTTTAACAAACAGAAATTTAAAAGAAGATCCAAAAATAACTGAAAAATACAAGAACAAAAATTAAAAATATACACTAGAAAGAATAACAGGAGATTAGATTATACAGGGAACGGATCAGCAAACTAGAAGACAGAGTAGTGGAAATCACCCAAGCCGAACAGAAAAAGGAAAAAATAATTCTTCAAAATAAGGATAATTTAAGAGGTCTTCTGGACAACATCAAGTTTACTAACATTCACATTTTATAGGTCCCAGAAAGAGAAAAGAAGGTAAGGGGCAGAGAAGTTATTTGAAGAAAAAAAAGTTGAAAACTTCTGTAATATGGAAAAAAAAAAGGCATCCAGGTCCAGGAATCACAGAGCATCCTAAACAAAATGAACCCATAGAGTTTCACACCATGATACATTGTAATGAAAATAGTAATACTTAAAGATAAAGAGATAATCTTAAAAGCAGCAAAGGAAAAGCAACTACTATGTACAAGGGAACTCTGATGAGACTATCAGCTAACTTTTCAGCAGAAACTTTGCAGGCCAGGTGGGAGTGGCAACATATGTTTAAAGTGATGAAAGAAAATAACCTACAACCAAGAATACTCTTCCTGACAAGACTATCATTCAGATCTGAAAAGGAGATAAAGAGGTTTACAGACAAACAAAATCTAAAAGAGTTCAGCACCACTAAACCATCTTTTCAAGAAATGTTAAAGGGACTTCTCTAAGCAGAAAAGAAAAAACCACAACTAGAAATATAAAAATTATGAAAGGAGAATTCTCATTGGTAAAGGCAAATATACAGTAAAGATAGTAGATCAACCACTTACAAACCTAGTAGAAAGCTTAAAAGATGAAATTAGTAAAAGCATCTATATGCGCAAAAATAGTTAAGGAATACACAAAACAAAAAGATGTAAAATATGGTGTAAATAACATGCAGTGTGGGGGGGAGGGTGTTAAATGCAGGGTTGTTAGAATACATTTGAACTTGAGATCATCAACTTAAATAATCATGTAAATATTTAGGTTGCTGTATTTAAACTTCATGGTAACCACAAATCAAAAATCTAAAATAGATAGACACACACACACAAAAGAAAGAAATCCAAATACAGCACTAAAGATAGTCATCAAATCACAAGGGAAGAGAGCAAATGAAGAAGAAAGGAACAAAAAAGGACAAAAACAATTCAAAAACAATTAACAAAATGGCAAAAAGTACATACCTATCAATAATTACTTTAAATGTAAATGGACTAAATGCTCCAATCAAAAGACAACGAGTGGCTGAATGGATTAAAAAAAAACAAGACCAATATATATGCTGTCTACAGGAGACTCACTTCAGATCTAGAGACACATACAGACTGAAAGCAAGGGGATGGAAAAAGGAATTCCATGAAAATTAAACCAAAAGAAAGCTGGGGTAGCAATACTTAGACAAAATACACTTTAAAACAAAGACTGTAACAAGAGACAAAGAAGGAAATTACATAATGATCAAGAGATCAAACCAACAAGAATATATAACAGTTGTATATATAGATGCACCTAACATAGGAGCACCTAAATGCACAAAGCAAATGTTAACAATCATAAAGGGAGAAGTTGACAATAACACAATAATAGTAGGGGAAATTTAACACCCTGCTTCCATCAATGGATAGATCATCCAGACAGAAAATCAATAAGGAAACACTGGCTTAAATGATAGATTGCATCAGATAGACTTTATATATACAGAACATTCCATTCAAAAGCAGCAGAATATACATTCTTTTCAAGTGCATGTGGAACACTCTCCAGGATAGATCACATGGCAGGATAAAAAACAAGTCTCAATAAATTTTTGAAGATTGAATCATATCAAGCATCTTTTCCAACTACAACAGTATGAGACTAGAAGTCAACTACAAGAAAAAAAAACTGCACAAACCACAACACATGGAGGCTACAAAACATGCTATTAAACAACCAATGGGTCACTGAGGAAATCAAAGAGGAAATCAAAAAATACCTGAGAATAAATTAAAATGGAAACACAATGATCCAAAATCAATGGGAAACAGAAAAAATAGTTCTATGAGGGAAGTTTATAGCAATATAAGCCTACCTCAGGAAACAAGAAAAATCTCAAATAAACATCCTAACCTTGCAACTAATGGAACTAGAAAAGAAAGAACAAACAAAAATCCAAAGTTAGTAGAAGGAAAAAATTATAAAGGTCAAAAAAGAGATAAAGTGGGACTTCCCTGTGGTCTGGTGGTTAAGACTCCACTCTTCCACTGCAGAGGGTGTGGGTTTGATCCCTGGTCAGAGAACTAAGATCCCACATGCTGCATGGCATGGCAAAAAAGAAAGAAAGAAAGAAAATAGAGACAAAAAGGGGAAAGAGCAATGAAACTAAGAGCTGGTTCTTTGAAAAAAATAGACAAAATTCATAAACCTTCACCCAGACTCATCAAGAAAAAAAGAGAGGGCCAAAATAAATAAAATAAAAAATGAAAGGGGAGAAGTTACAACCAAAAGCACAGAGATACAAAGGGTCACAAGACACTACTATGAACAATTATACACCAATGAAATGTAAAATCTAGAAGAAATGAATAAATTTCTAAAAACATATAGAGTCCCAAGAATGAATCAGGAAGAATTAGAAAATATGAGCAGACCAATTACCGGTAATGAAATTGAATCAGTAATCAAAAAAACTCCCAAAAAAAGAAAGTCTAGGATCAGACAGATTTACAGGTGAATTCTACCAAACATTTAATGAAGAATTAACGCTGTCCTTACCAAACTATTCCAAAAAATGAAGATAAAGGAATGTTTCCAAACCCATTCTACATAGCAGGCATTACCCTAATATCAAAACCGAGCAAAGACACCACAAAAAAAGAAAACCAGAGGCCAGTATCACTAATGAACATAGATGCAAAAATCCTCAACAAAATATTAGCAAACCAAATTTAACAATACGTTAAAAGGATCATATACCATGAACAAGTGGGAGTAATCCCAAGGATACAAGGATGGTTCAATATCCTCAAATCAATCAATGTGATACACCACATTAACAAACTGAAGGATAAAAATTATATGATCATCTCAATAGATGCAGAAAAATCTTTCAACAAAACTCAACATCCACTTATGACAAAAACTCTCAACAAAGTATATATAGAGGGAACATACCTCAACATAATAAAGGCCATATATGTAAGTCCACAGCTCACATCTTACTCAAAAGTGAAAAGCTGAAAGCATTTCCTCTAAGATCAGGAACAGGACAAGAATGCCCATCCTCACCACTTTTATTCAACGTAGTATTGGAATTCCTGGCCATGGCAATCAAGCAAGAAAAAGAAATCCAAATTTAAAAGGAAGAAGTAAAACTCTGTTTGCAGATGATGTAATATTATACAGAAAATCCTAAAGAAACCACCACAAAAACTATCAGAACTAACAAATAAAGTTTAGGATACGAAATTAAAATATAGAAATAAGTTCTGTTTCTATATACTAACAATGAACTATCAGAAAAATAAATTAAGAAAACAATCCTATTTACAATTGCATCAACAGAATACAACACCTCAGAATAAATCTAGCCAAGGAGGTAAAAGACCTATACTCAGAAAACTATAAGTCACTGATGAAAGAAACTGAAAAGGAAACAAACAGATGAAAATATATACAATGTTCATGGATTGGAAGAATTAACACTATTGAAACGAACATACTCTTCAAGGCAATCTACAGATTCAATGTAATCCCTATCAAAATACCAATAGTATTTTTCACAGAACAAGAACAAGTAATTCTAAATTTGTATGGAAGCACAAAAGACCTCAAATAGCCAAAACTATCTTGAGAAAGAACAAAGGTGGAAGTATCACACTCCCTGATTTCCATCTATACTCTAAAGCTACAGTAATCAAAACATATGGTACTGGCACAAACACAATAGGTTACTGGAACAGAATAGAGAGCCCAGAAATGAACCCATGCTTATACAGTCAATTAATCCATGATAAAGGAGGAAAAAATATACAATGGGGAAAAGACTGCCTTTTCAATAAATGTTGTTGAGAAAACTGGACAGCACTATGCAAAAGAATCAAACTGGACTCCTTTCTTACACCATATACAAAAAAAATTCAAACTGGATTAAAGACTTAACTGTAAGAACTGAAACCATAAATTCCTAGAATAAAACATAGGTAATATATACATTTTGACACAGAAATATATATATATATATATATATATATTTTTTTTTTTTTTGCGGTACGTGGGCCTCTCACTGCTGTGGCCTCTCCCACTGCGGAGCACAGGCTCCGGGCGCACGGGATCAGCGGCCATGGCTCGCTCCGTGGCATGTGAGATCTTCCCGGACCGGGGAACGAACCCGTGTCCCCTGCATCGGCAGGCGGACTCTCAACCACTGTGCCACCAGGGAAGCCCTAGAAATATTTTTTGAATATGTCTCCTCAGGCAAGAGAAACAAAAGCAAAAAAGAAAACAAAACAAATGGGGCTACATCAAACTAAAACATTTTTGCACAGTGAAGGAACTCTTAACAAAATGAAAAAGCCACCTACTAAATTGAAGAAGATATTTGCAAATGATATATCTGATAAGGGCTTAATATCCAAAATATATAAAAAACACACACTCATCAAAAAAAATTAATAAATGGGCAGAGAACCTGAATAGAATTTTTCCAAAGAAGACATACAGGTGGCCAACATACACATGAAAAGATGCTCTTCACTAATCATCATGGAAATGTAAATCAAAACCACAGTGAGATATCAACTCACACCTATCAGAATGGCTATTCTCAAAATAACAACAAATAAACAAGTGTTGGCACAGATGTGCAGAAAAGGGAACCCTAATATACTGTTGATGAGAATGTGAATTGGTACAGCCACTATGGAGAAAAGTATGGAGGTTCCTCAAAAAATTAAAACAGAACTAACATATGAGCCAGCAATTACTCTTCAGGGTATTTTTCTGAAGAAAAAAATACTAATTCAAAAAGATATATGCTCATTGTCCTATCATTCATTGGTCATATTTTTTCTCCTCTCATATATCACTAATAATAATCTTTAGGGAGACAAAGGGTAATGCATGTAAAAAGAGGTGATATGAATACTGAGTGAAATAAGTCAGACAGAGAAAGACAAATATCATATGATATCACTTATATGTGGAATCTAAAAAAATGGTACAAATGAACTTATTTACAAAACAGAAATAGAGTCACAGATGTAGAAAACAAACTTATGGTTACCAAGGGGGAAAGGGGAGGAAGGATAAATTGGGAGATTGGGACTGACATATACACAAAACCATATATAAAATAGATAACTAATAAAGACCTACTGAACTCTACTCAATACTCTGTAATGACCTATGTGGGAAAGGAATCTAAAAAAGTGTGGATATATGTATATGTATAACTGATTCACTTTGCTGTATAGCAGAAACTAACACAACATTGTAGATCAATTATAGTCCAATAAAAAATACTAAAAAAAGATATATGCATCCCCATATTCATTGCAGCATTATTCATAAGAGCAAATGTATGGAAGTAACCTAACTGTCCATCAATAGATGAATGGATAAAGAATATGTGAGATGGAGAGATAGATATACAATGGAATATTACACAGTCATAAAAAAGAATGATATCTTGCCATTTTTGACATTAATGGACCTAGAGGGCATTATGCTAAGTGAAATAAGTCAGACAGAGAAAGACAAATATTGTATGATCTCACATATATGCGGGATCTAAAAAAACAAAGCAAATGAACAAACACAGCAAAAGAGAAATAGACTTATAGATACAGACAACAAACAGGTGGCAGCCATAGGGGAGGAGGGAGGGACAACCAGTGAAGTAGGTGAGGGAGATTAAGAGGTACAAACTTCTAGTTACAAAATAAATGAGTCACTTGGATGAAATATACAACCTGGGGAAGGTAGTCAATAACATTGTAATAACTTTGTATGGTAACAGATGGTAACTAGACTTATTGGGTTGATCGTTTTGTAATGTAAAGAGATACTGAATTACTATTTTGTCCACCTGGAACTAACATAGTGTCGTAGGCCAATTACTCTTTAATTAAAAAGAAAAAGAATCGGCTGTACTGGCTATTGGCTACATCAAGGCCAAGAACGATTATCATTATAAGTAAGAAAGCAGATTAGGTGCAGGGGCAGACAATGCTTAAAAGCTGAGATAGAACCTAGACTGATGAGGGTTAAAGGAAGCATGAGCATCAGGAAATCCTTCTGTTCCCTGAAATCTCTCGCTTAGGAAGGGGCCTTCACAGCGTTATGTAGCTGGAGTCTACACCGCCCAGTTCAGCTAGCGTTGTAGGCAGGGGAACGTTGTGGAGAAGGCCACCTGAGCTGAGGGGGGTAAGACTAACTTTAGGAAATGAGGTTGAAGCTAAGGCATGGATAGGAACCCTTTCACTTCATCCCCATTTTCCTTTCCTTATCCCGAGTTGACTGTCTCCGCAGCTAAATTCTAACCTATCTCCTCATGATCATTCTGGTTAGGAAACTGAGAGAAATTATGAGAAATTCCACAATAAAAGACCCAGTTTTTTAATCTGGAAGAATTCCCAAGATTTGCCAGTCTACCTCAACCCTTTATTTTCTAAGACAGAAAAAAAAAAATAATAATAAAACAACTAAGCACACTGAGGTAAGTACCTTGTTCTTTGCTCACAAAAAGTACCAGAGCTTAAAACAGATTTCAGATCCTTGGACTCAGGACAGGACTCTTTCCACTTTACACTATGTATATAATATCTCCTTTTTCTTTGTGTACATTTATTCCCTTCTACTTGTACTTTCCCCAGTTAGAAACTGTATCCAAGAAATGATATGCTAATATAGAGCATTGAATACCCAACTTACTTATTCAGTACTTAATCAGTTTGCCTATGATTATCTGTTTCTTTCTAACCAGATGGTAATTTCCTTGAGGGCATACTCAGTTTCTTTACGTCCTTTCATTAGCACAGCCGAGAAGTAGACACAGAGCAGTAGCCTGGTGGGGAGTTAGAAGGGAAAGCATGAAAGCCTTCATGAGAACAAGAATTTGGGGACTTTGGCTATTTTCTTCCTGGCTGTACCCCTAGCACTTGGGAACAGGGCTTTTTCCGGGTACTTTTCAGTGTGGGTGTGTTACACATTCCAGTAGCTTAATGCCTTTATCACCATAACTACCGATGGCTGCAAGTAAGTAGTGGGAAGAAAGCTTGGTCTGAAATGTAGAACAACTCAGATGGGAAGAGGATTCGTATCAGGAGTCCACAGTCACAGAAATAACAGGGAAAGATAGGAGACAACATGGGAATGAGGTTGAGGGATTGACAGAAAGGAAAAACAAATGAAGAAAAAGAGAAGACAGAGATGGGATCAATCAAGATGGTGGCGTAGGAGGAGGTGGAGCTCACTTCTCCCCCACGAACACATCAAAAATACATCTACATATGGAAGAATTCTCACTGAAAACTAACTAGAGACTGGCAGAAAGACTCCTGTACAAACAAGGCTATAAGAAAGATCCACACGTAACTGGATAAGAAGGGAAGAGAAATGATCAGGTTAGGACCTGTGCCCCTGGAAGGGGACTCAGGGGAAAAGGAGGATTACACAGGTGAAGACCCATGCTGGGGAGCGAGCAGTTCAAGCCACATATTGGGCATCCCAGTTCTGGGGTCCTACACAGGGGAGATGAGCTCCCTTGGCTTGTGGGAAGACCACTGGGGCTAACAGGAGAGCTGTGGGGAGCCTGGACTCACTCGTGAGGAGTGCACATGTGCTGGCTTGCCCCTGAGGCAAAGTGGAGAGGACGGAGTGAGGGCTACTCCAGTGGCTGCCAGGTTTCCCGAGAAAGCCTCGGCATGTGCCCCAGCCCAAGCAGAGTGAACTCTCCAGCCCCACTTGCTCTGGGTCTCAGTGTGACACTGGATCTGGGGTGGCCACAGCCAGGAAGAAAGCTCAGCTGTTCAATGCAGAGGTGACCTGGGTGGGGCAGTGATCAGCTGTGAGGGGCAAAAGGGACTTGGATCCAAGGCTACTTCTGAGCAGAGCAAGGGAAACAATTGCAGGCATCTGCACATGCAGCACATCAGAGACAATTCAGACAAGGGTCCCAGAACAGAGGGAGGGGAAAACACACTTAAAGGAAACAGAGCCAGCTTGGCCCAACCCTCAGGGCTTCTGCTCCAGCAACTTGGGGTCATACCCCACCCCCAATAGGGCAGCGATGGCCACTGAGAAGAGGGGAAGTCCCGCCTCACACCAGCTCCAGCTCCAGCCCCTCCATGTCCAGCCCCACCTCCTACCAAAATGATAGCTGCCGGCACGCCCTGAGGAAAGACATGATTGCATACACAGTAAATCCAGCTCTCCCACCAAAGGCACTGGGCACACATAGTCTGTACAGGGATGCTCCTACACAAGAACACCCCTTCAAGACTGCAAGAGGTAACTGTTCATAGAGTCAATACAGTCAGAGAAAGTTAAACCAAAAAAAAATGCTGAAAAAATAAATAACAAACAGAAATAAACAATTACCAGGTAAAGAATTCGAAGCATTAGTAATAAGGATGTTAACTAAATTAAGGAAAAGAATAGATGAACACCATGGGAATTTTAACAAAGAACTAGAATATATTTTTAAAAACTCAATCAAAAATGATGAACTCAATAACAAATAAAAAACACACTAGAAAGAATGAATAGCAGACTAAGTGATACAGAAGAACACGTATGCGATCTGGAAGATAGAATTATGGAAGTCACCCAATCATAACAGCAAAAAGAAAAGCAAATTTTGGGCTTCCCTAATGGCACAGTGGTTGAGAGTCCGCCTGCTGATGCAGGGGACATGGGTTCGTGCCCCGGTCCGGGAAGATCCCACATGCTGCAGAGCGGCTGGGCCTGTGAGCCATGCCGCTGAGCCTGCACGTCCGGAGCCTGTGCTCCGCAATGAGAGAGGCCGTAACAGTGAGAGGCCCGTGTACCGCAAAAAAAAAAAAAAAAAAAAAAAGAAAAGC
Organism: Tursiops truncatus; assembly: GCF_011762595.2. Taxonomy (NCBI): domain Eukaryota; kingdom Metazoa; phylum Chordata; class Mammalia; order Artiodactyla; family Delphinidae; genus Tursiops; species Tursiops truncatus. The sequence continues at coordinate 94,162,973 of NC_047044.1, read as the reverse complement.
AAATTTTAATAAATGAAATCAATCTAAGAGATCTCTGGGATAACATTAAGTGCACCAGTATTTTCATTAAAGCGGTTATCAAAGGAGAAGACAGAGGGAAGGGGATCAAAACTCATTTATAATCACTTCAAAAAGAATAAAATACCTAGGAATAAACCTACCTAAGGAGGCAGAAGAACTGTACTCTGAAAACTATAAGACACTGATGAAAGAAATTGAAGATGACACAAACAGATGGAAAGATCTATCCTGTTCCTGGATTGGAAGAATTAATATTGTTAAAATGACCATGCTACCCAAGGCAACCTACAGATTCAATGCAATCTCTATTAAAATATCAATGGTATTTTTCACAGAACTAGAACAAATACTTAAGAAAGTGGTATGGAAACACAAAGGACTCCAAATAACCAAAACAATCTTGAGAAAGAAGAGCACAGCTAGAGGAATCACTCTCCCTGACTTCAGACTAGACTACAAAGCTACAGTAATCAAAATAGCACAGTACTGGCACAAAACCATACACATAGATCAATAGAACAGAATAGAAAGCAGAAATAAACCCACGCATTTATGGTCAATTAATCTACAACAGAGGAAGCAGGAATATGCAACAGAGAAAAGACAGTCTCTTCAACAAGTGGTGCTGGGAAAACTGGACAGCTACATAAAACAATGAGATTAGAACATTTCTTGACACCATATACAAGAATAAACTCAAAATGGTTAAAGGACCTAAATGTAAGACCTAAAACCATAAAATTCCTAAAAAAGAACATAGGCAGAACACTCTTTGACATAAATCATAGCAATATTTTATTGGATCAGTCTCCTAAGGCAAAAGAAATAAAAGCAAAAGTGACCAAATGGGACCTAATTAAACTTAAATGCTTTTGCACAGCAAAGGAAGCCTCCAACAAAACAAAAAGACAACCTATGGAATAGGAGAAAGTGTTTGCAAATGACACAACCAACAAGGGCTTAATATACAAAATACACAAACAGCTCATCCAATTCAATATTAAAAAAAACCAAACAACCCAATCAAAAAAATGGTCAGAAGACCTGAATAGACATTTTTCCAAAGAAGTCATACAGATGGCTAACAGGCAAATGAAAAGTTGCTCAACATCACTAATCAGCAAGGAAATGCAAATCAAAACCACAATGAGATATCATCTCACACCTGTGAGAATAGCTTTAAATAAGAAATGTTGGAAGGGATGTAGAGATAAGGGAACTCTCGTACACTAATGGTGAGAATGTAAATTGGTGCAGTTGCTATGGAAAACAGGATGGATGTTCCTCAAAAAATTAAACATAGGATTACCATGACCCAGCAAATCCACCCCTGGGTATATATCCGGAAACATGAAAACACTTATTTGAAAAAACATGCACACCAATGTTCAAAACAGCATTATTTATAATAGCCAAAATATAGGAGCAACCCAAGTGGCCATCAACAGACAAATGGATTAAAAAAGACATATATACATTATATAAGTATATATAATGGAATATTACTCAGCCATAAAAAAGAATGAAATTCTGCCATTTGCAGCAACATGGATGGACCTAGAGAACAGCATGCATAGTAAAATAAGTCAGACAGAGAAAGACAAATACTGTATTCACACCTACTTGTGGAATATAAAAAATAAAACAAATGAATGTATATAGCAAAACAGAACAGACCCACAGATATAGAAAACAAAGTAGTAGTTACCAGCGGGGAGAGGGAAGGGGGAAGGAGCAAGATAGGGGTATGGGATTAAGAGATACAAACTACTTTGTATAAAATACATAAGCAACAAGGATATATTGCACAGCACAGGGGATAATAGCCATTATTTTGTAATAACTTTTAACAGAGTAAAATCTATAAAAATACTGAATCACTATGCTGTACCCCTGAAACTAATAATATTGTAAATCAACTATACTTCAATAAAAAAGAAAAAGAAGACAAATTAAGAAGGAAACTGAAATTCGGTAAACGAAGAACAGCATTATCAGACTGCACGATTTTTAAGCGTGATTACAGATATTATCTCATCTCATTTAAATATCACAACAACCCTGTGAGGTAATTACGTTCTTCATTATGCATAAGAGATGAGGAACTGAAGGTGACAGCAGGGAGCCCAAGGCGGCACGTCTGAACGACTGTATTGTCCTGTGACAAGTACTGTAATTCCTGTACATGCTTGTTTCTATATATCTCCCTTCTCCTGATGGCCTCCTCTCCAGTAATACACAGAGACCCCTCATCACTTCGCTTTCTGGCTGCCTCTATCCTTGCCAAAATTGCTGAGGCAAGTTTAGCCTCTCCTTAAAAAAAGCCAGAAGCCAAAACCCACGAGATGCTTGTTCCAAAGAAATACAGATTCATTCACCTGGTGATCGCTGTTCACATAAAATAGAAACAGCCACTCGCAACCACCCCACTTTCGGCCGCCTCCCTTTTTTTCTTCCCAAACATCAAAGTCCACCCAGAGCTGCATCACTGCCATCCCCCTCCCACCCTTAGTACCCCCAAACCCTTTTTACTACCGTGTCCTTCCTCCGGTCACTCTGTATTTCAGATGAAACGGGCCCAACCAGGAATAAAAAAAAAAAAAGACTGTTTTGGGTAGGGCAAGCTGTGCCGTCCTCAAGGAAATGCTTTTCAGTCCCTCCTTCCCACTGTGGGGCGTGGCTGCCAGCAAAGGATGGAGTTTGGGCGGGGTCCCCACAAAGGAAAGTCTGCGGGCACTGAGGTTTCCGGGACTCACCACACATGAACCAGCAGGAAACCTCTGCCGAAACTGTAAAAGCTGGACTTGTCGCTGATCAACTTATTCAATTCCTTCACTAGCGATTGAAAGACCGGTATAAAGGAGACGCCTGTCCAGGTGAAATTATAGTCATGATAAAGCGCAACAGCGCCACCTCCTGTGCGACCCAATAACAGCTGCCTTCATTGGTGCTCAGAATGGTCAGGATTTGACTTGAGCTCCAGGGACAATCGCAGCCCCAAGTCTTTACTGGGTGCACCAGATTATATTGACCACTGCTATGACATGAGGCAATAGATATGGGACAAGTGAAAATAAAGATCCCAGGAGTAGGTAATCAATCATTCACAAATGCTTTTTACATAATCTGTGTGCTCGGTTCTCCTCTGGGGATATAGTGATGAACAACTAGTTAGGTTACTGGCCCATGTGGAATTTATGTTAACTTTTTAAAAAACTTATTTATCTATCTATCTATCTATTTATTTATGGCTGCGTTGGGTCTTTGTTGCTGCGCCTGGGCTTTCTCTAGTTGCAGCGAGCGGGGGCTGTTCTTCGTTTCCGTGCGCGAGCTTCTCATTGTAGTGGCCTCTCTTGCTGCGGAGCACGGGCTCTAGGCACACGGGCTCCAGTACTATTTGTGGAATGCGGGCTCAGTAGTTGTGGCCCATGGGCTTAGTTGCTCTGCGGCATGAGGGATCTTTCCAGGTCTCGAACCCGTGTCCCCTGCATTGGCAGGCGGATTCTTAACCATTGCGCCACCAGGGAAGTCCCCCCACATGGATTTTACAATCATAGGAGACACTGAAGAAAATACACAGCTGGGAGAATTCCAAATTAGATACTAACACCTAATACACGTTCTATTCAAGAAATATAGGTCATAGATTGAATAGATGACCAGTTTGCTCAGCATTGTTAACAAACTAAGCAGAAATCGGGCATCATTAGAACAGAAAGAATTTGGGTGCAATGTGACGTGACATATTTAGAGACTGAGGTACTTCAGTTCTCTAGTCTTTGCTATTGACAGTTTCATTTCCTTCAGATCTCTTTTAAAATAGGATGAACTGTACTGAATGCCACTGATAAGAATGGTTGATGGTTAATTCTGTTATGGGAATTTTACCTCAATTTTAAAAAAAGAATGCATGAAGTCTCATCACTCAAACTTTCTTCCCATCCTTTATGTCATAATTGATGAATAAAAGACACATGAACTCATCTGAGCTTTATATTATGTAATCTCCTACTCTACTTCCCCAAGAACCCTGATCTCCTTGAAGGCAGAGACCATGGCTTACTCATTTTTGTAATTCCTGCAGCATCCAACATACTGCTAGATACCCATTCTGATACACAGAATTGTGTTTAAAAATCTAGTTTTTGTAAAGGACCCACTACGGTCACCGAAGTAATAACCTCTAGGACCTAGAAATTTTAAAAAATATATACAGATAGAACAAAGGGGGATTCAAAAGTTTATTCTCCGATTTTAATAAACAATTCAAATAAATTATGAATTTTTAAAATTTCTGAGATAGGGAAAACTCTGGAAATAACTGCACAGACACAGAAACACCTACATGCCTGCTAGATAGAGAATCTTAAACAGAAGATGTAAACAGGAGGCATATATGTATCACTGGTCCCACACATATATGCGTGAATAAGGTGTCTAGATACCCCTTATTTCTCTTTTCTCTCCAAGTGTTCATTCCCTTATAATTTCAATTATTACCTCTGTCCCTCCTACTCATTTTCAGCAATGCTTCAGTCCATCCTTCCCTGCCAGATGGCTATTTCTGCCTCGCCATTCGTTCAATCAGCATTTATTGAATGCCCATTTTCCGCTCTGCCAATGTTAAGTGCTGAACAGCAAGAGGTCACTCTGAAATATATACTGGGGACCTCTTCATTCTGCAGTTTAGTCCATACACACCTCTACCAGATCCTCTAAATTCCTACAACAACACTCATTCCTGTGTTATTTAGTGTATTCTGTTGGGTTCTACAAATGTGAGGAGGAACTCCAGCTTGAAGACTGGTGGGGTGGACCCTCCTGAAATCTGTTTACGTGAGGCATGGAGAAAGCCCTAGAAAATTGTTAATTATAAGGAAAGTGTCGGAGCGAGAAGGCGTTGCCCAATGACAAGAATAGAATGATGTTCAACGTTGTGTCTGTCTCTTAAAGTCCTTTGGCCTAGACCTTATAACATAACTGAGCCTCAGGAAAGGCGACCGTAAGTACAACTGGGAGAGTTATTTCACAAAACAGAAAAACAAAACAAAGCCAAAAAACTATGATAGGGCTTCCCTGGTGGCAAAGTGGTTGAGAGTCCGCCTGCCGATGCAGGGGACACGGGTCCGTGCCCCGGTCCGGGTGCCTGGGCCCGTGAGCCATGGCCGCTGAGCCTGTGCGTCCGGAGCCTGTGCTCCGCAACGGGAGAGGCCGCAGCAGTGAGAGGCCCGTGTACTGAAAAAAACAAAAAAAAAAACAAAACTGTGATAGATTGGGTAGCATTGCTTTGGAACTGTTTCAAAGGAAGTTAACACAAAAGCCAGGCAAATGGAGTCTTCCAACTTTATCTGAAAACAATCCAACTTCACCATAGGAGGGCAGCAGGGGACCATACACAGCTTCACAGACCCCGAGGCTTACAAAGAAGGTTTGCATGGCACATGGAAACGGAACAATGATGCAAGCTGTAAACAGAGTCAGCAATAGACTCGCTGCAGCAATGCCCCCCACCTAAATGGGGCGTCTCAGGAATTGAAAGAACAGTAGATACTGCCAACTAAAATTTGTCACTCGCCGTCAGGTTCTACAAGGCTGAAGTCACTAGCCACAGCAATCCCTGACCTTCAACACACCTTAAAAGGGGTTCAGGGTGGAGATCAGGAATGAGGCACTCTGTGCTCTGGGAAAAACTGGCAGAACAGGCCTTCAGATAGTTAGATATTTTCAGGAGTAGAGTTTATGAGCCCAATTTCTTGCATCTTCTGACATGTGGAAGAGCACTCAAATCACTCACGGAGGCATCTGTTCCTTGTGACCAGCAGTAACCCTCTGCCAAAACGTGAGCTTGACTGCACGTGCCCCCTTCACTAATATCTTCTATATACCGACATTTCCCCCTACCTCTTCAGAGCAGTGAGGACCATAGCCCAGGAGACATCTTCTCATTTGCCCATCTACTGGCTGGATGACAGCAGGACAAGCTGAAACCATGTATTCAAGACAACAGACCCACAGCATGGAAAGAGATTTTATTCCTAAGAAGCCACTGGGAGGAAAAGTGCCCATGGGAACCACTCAACCAAAAGCGTCCATAAGAAAAAAGTGTATTATAGTAAGCCACTGAAATTTACGATGGTTTGTTACAGCAGCTAGAATTAATTACCCTGAGAAAGGCAGGCATACCACTTTTTCAGAGCCACTGTTCTCCACATAAATAAAAGGGAAATAAAAAGTCTTGTAGTAAAGGTAAAAGATAATCTATATAGTGCTCGGTACATAGGATACATTAGTGAGATATATGTAAATTGTGAGGAAAATACGAAGATTTGCTTATGTTTTTATCTTGAAGTATATGAAAGTAAGCTTTCTCACTAAAATTCACTGTATTTTTATATAAAAGAGTGACAATGGAATACTCACTGAATCTGCATGTCAGAGGGTCACGTGTCACGTATGCAGGATGAGGTATCCTGAGAAAAGAATTGCAATTATATGAAAAAAGGGGGTGATAACTTACATTTGTTTATACATGTTTAACATAATGCAATCTATAATGATATCAATGTGGTTTATTTTGTAAAATCAAAACTATTAAGTAGTATAATCCTGGAAATACCTTGAAATGAGAAGTAATAATTTAAATTGTCCTATATAGATGCATCTGTATACTTAAGAGAATTGTCGCATTTAAAATATCCACTTTTCTTTTATATGAAGGTAGGTCTCCTAAATTTGCTATTTTTCCTGTGTTCAGTGACTGACAGGAATATGCTAGCAGATAGTTGTAGAAAGATGAACACCTTCAAGGTAAAAGTGATATTTTCACAATGTGTAAAAATTGAACATTTTTGAAAAGAATCCTTGCTATGGGGTTTGAAAATAGGTTTTTGGAGATATTATTCATTATCATGTATTTTTTTGTTGCTGAAATGATATATTTTTCACCTCTGAATTCTCTCATATTTACATATTTTTAAAACTTTTTAAAATTTCTAACCTCTAAAAATTGTATAAATGAATAGTTTCCACTTTGAAAGCAATTATTATATAACAATTTCTAACTAGTTTACATAACTGTTTTGATACCAGATAGATGAAAATTTTCTATGCAAATTCCAACAAAACATTTAAATAGCTGGTAGATGGAATTGAAATATATCATGATAGAAGCAAAATGCTTTTCTTCCATTTGGACCCATACATTTTTTTCAGCTATTACAGCCACTGAAATCGACTATCAGATCAAAGTGAACATATAAAACATATTTTCAAATCACATATCACAAAATATTAAGCCAATACTTTTACAAATACTAAAACAATTTAAATCACTTTACTAGTTATTATTAAAATATCATAGTAAGAAGTTTATTACATTAATAAACATTTTCTGCATGCTATCTTGTCTTTCATTTTTAATTTCTTTTTTATGTTTTATAACAGGTACTATAAGTACATACAAATACATACAGAGTTTTTGTATTAAAAAATGCATGCATTCGGATGCACATTGACTTTATTTATTTTTAATTGAAGTTCAGTTGATTTACAATGTGTTAGTTTTAGATGTACTGTAAAGTGACTTGCATACTCATTTTTAAAAATTGACTTAAATCCATTTTTTAAATTGGACTGAATGACTAAAAGAATAGAGACAACTATTCTCAATGGTACCTATAGTATCTGAAATTTAAATAACTTCATTTGAAACCACTAGCATAGTATCATGAGAAAAACTGTACAACTGAGTCTTTTCTTATTTCTTTATTAACATCAGGAAATTTATCCCTGAGGGTTGTGGCAGGGAAAAAAACAAACAAACCTCTGACCACTCTAAGTTATAAGTACACAAACTGGGACATTGTGATGAATAAGACTGGAAAGGGAATCCAGATTGCAAGCATTGGAAAACTCTTCCCGTGGTTCATCTGCAACCTCCCAACTATGGTCATATTTGTAAAGGATGCGACACCAGCAGTAACTGAACCTTAAAATGAATGTCTTAAAAGAAGGAAGAGGAGCGGAAGGACTAAGCAAAGGAAAAGTGGAGGAAAAAAGAAAAGTTCAGAGTCCATCAAGAAAATGACTTCAGTAGTTCTTAACCATTACTAGTACATTTTAACTACAGCAACTTTAGAGTTATCTCAAACTATACTTGTCAAAAATGGTCTCATATCACAGTTTAAACACACCTCTTTTTTTCCTTTTTTTAAAAATGAATTTATTTATTTTATTTATTTATTTATTTTTGGCTGTGTTGGGTCTTCGTTGCTGAGCGTGGGCTCCCTCTAGTTGTGGCGAGCGGGGGCTACCCTTCGTTGCGGTGCGCGGGCTTCTCACTGTGGTGTCTTCTCTTGTTGCAGAGAATGGGCTCTATGTGCGTGGGCACGTGGGCTCAGTGGCATGTGGGCTCAGTAGTTGTGGTGCACAGGCTTAGTTGCTCCGGGGCATGTGGGATCTTCCCAGACCAGGGCTCGAACCCGTGTCCCCTGCATTGGCAGGCAGAATTTTTAACCACTGCACCACCAGGGAAGTTCCTAAACACACTTCTAAACTGACACTACGTGAGCAAATTGTCCAATCCTCATTCAGCTTCTCTGTTGCCTGTTCCTATGTGTTGCCACATGCTTGGAACACTCTACATTGGCTGTTACCTCTGCTATCATTTCCCCTACAGTTATGTGCAGAGACAGATTATGGATATCAGCCAGTGAAATACAGTTCTTTGGTGCCATCCCTAGAAGTGATCTTGACAGAGGCACTTACAAAAGGATAATGGCATACTAAAGTTGAGAGAGAGCTGGGGAAAATTCTGCAATTACTTCACCCTGACCCCCAGTTGAAAACCACTGATCCACACAACGTTTTTCTTTTCAGCCAGACATGAAAACCCCGCTGCTGAGTGAGTGGCTTGAGATTAAAGATGATGAAAACTTTGGATCTGAACCCAGATCTTCTGATTCCCAGACTCTTCCTGTCTCCTCCATTTCCGTGGGTTTGAGCCTCCTACTGAATCTGTGTGACCTGGATCCACAACTTTCTCATTTCCTAAATGGCAACAAAAGCTACTAGCCAGGATTGGTGTGAAGGTTTAAAACAATGCTGAGAACATTGGCACTTAATGTATTTTTCATTTACGCAAGAAACCTTAAAGATTAAAAAGTCCCTAAGTTAATAATACCGTATTTCTTTACTTTTTTCCCATACAACTTTTATCATCTTTAATTTGCCTGACCCAGTTTCTTACATTTTTGAAGGAGTTAAGATAGGTTTAGCTTAGGTCTACATGAGTTCACAAGACAAGTTTCAAAGTGGGGAAGGTGCTAAGATCTTGCCCCTTCTTCACTCAGTCTGGCTGAAACCACATCTTTTTTTTTTGAATTTCTGAATTTTATTTTATTTTTTTATACAACAGGTTCTTATTAGTTATCTATTTTATACATATTAGTGTATATATGTCAATCCCAATCTCCCAATTTGAAACCATATCTTTGGATAAACTCAGTCTTGATTACTGTAGATTTGTAGTATAGTCTGAAGTCAGGGAGCCTGATTCCTCCAGCTCCGTTTTTCTTTCTCAAGATTGCTTTAGCTATTCGGGGTCTTTTGTGTTTCCATACAAATTGTGAAGTTTTATGTTCTAGTTCTGTGAAAAATGCCAGTGGTACTTTGATAGGGATTGCATTGAATCTGTAGATTGCTTTGGGTAGTAGAGTCATTTTCACAATGTTGATTCTTCCAATCCAAGAACATGGTATATCTCTCCATCTATTTGTATCGTCTTTAATTTCTTTCATCAGTGTCTTATAATTTTCTGCATACAGGTCTTTTGTCTCCTTAGGTAGGTTTATTCCTAGATATTTTATTCTTTTTGTTGCAGTGGTAAATGGGAGTGTTTTCTTGATTTCACTTTCAGATTTTTCATCATTAGTGTATAGGAATGCCAGAGATTTCTGTGCATTAATTTTGTATCCTGCTACTTTACCAAATTCATTGATTAGCTCTAGTAGTTTTCTGGTAGCATCTTTAGGATTCTCTATGTATAGTATCATGTCATCTGCAAACGGTGACAGCTTTACTTCTTTTCCGATTTGGATTCCTTTTATTTCCTTTTCTTCTCTGATTGCTGTGGCTAAAACTTCCAAAACTATGTTGAATAAGAGTGGTGAGAGTGGGCAACCTTGTCTTGTTCCTGATCTTAGTGGAAATGCTTTCAGTTTTTCACCATTGAGAATGATGTTGGCTGTGGGTTTGTCATATATGGCCTTTATTATGTTGAGGAAAGTCCCCTCTATGCCTACTTTCTAGAGGGTTTTTTATCATAAGGTGTTGAATTTTGTCGAAAGCTTTCTCTGCATCTACTGAGATGATCATATGGTTTTTCTCCTTCAGTTTGTTAATATGGAGTATCACGTTGATTGATTTGCGTATATTGAAGAAACCTCGCATTCCTGGAATAAACCCCACTTGATCATGGTGTATGATCCGTTTAATGTGCTGTTGGATTCTGTTTGCTAGTATTTTGTTGAGGATTTTTGCATCTATGTTCATCAGTGATATTGGCCTGTAGTTTTCTTTCTTTGTGACATCCTTGTCTGTTTTTGGTATCAGGGTGATGGTGGCCTCATAGAAGGAGTTTGGGAGTGTTCCTCCCTTTGCTATATTTTGGAAGAGTTTGAGAAGGATAGGTGTTAGCTCTTCTCTAAATGTTTGATAGAATTCGCCTGTGAAGCCATCTGGTCCTGGGCTTTTGTTTGTTGGAAGATTTTTAATTACAGTTTCAATTTCAGTGCTTGTGATTGGTCTGTTCATATTTTCTATTTCTTCCTGATTCAGACTTGGCATGTTGTGCATTTCTAAGAATTTGTCCATTTCTTCCAGGTTGCCCATTTTATTGGCATAGAGTTGCTTGTAGTAATCTCTCATGATCTTTTGTATTTCTGCAGTGTCACTTGTTACTTCTCCTTTTTCATTTGTAATTCTATTGATTTGAGTTTTCTCCCTTTTTGTCTTGATGAGTCTGGCTAATGGTTTATCAATTTTGTTTATCTTCTCAAAGAACCACCTTTTAGTTTTATTGATCTTTGCTGTCGTTTCCTTCATTTCTTTTTCATTTATTTCTGATCTGATTTTTATGATTTCTTTCCTTCTGCTAACTTTGGGGTTTTTTTTGTTCTTCTTCCTCTAATTGCTTTAGGTGCAAGGTTAGGTTGTTTATTTGAGATGTTTCCTGTTTCTTAAGGTAGGATTGTATTGCTATAAACTTCCCTCTTAGAACTGCTTTTGCTGCATCCCATAGGTTTTGGGTCGTCGTGTCTCCATTGTCATTTGTTTCTAGGTATTTTTTAATTTCCTCTTTGATTTCTTCAGTGATCACTTCGTTATTAAGTAGTGTATTGTTTAGCCTCCATGTGTTGGTACTTTTTACAGATCTTTTCCTGTAATTGATATCTAGTCTCATGGCGTTGTGGTCAGAAAGGATACTTGATACAACTTCGATTTTCTTAAATTTACCAAGGCTTGATTTGTGACCCAAGATATGATCTATCCTGGAGAATGTTCCATGAGCACTTGAGAAAAATGTACATTCTGTTGTTTTTGGATGGAATGTCCTATAAACATCAATTAAGTCCATCTTTTTTTAATGTATCATTTAAAACTTGTGTTTCCTTATTTATTTTCATTTTGGATGATCTGTCCATTGGTGAAAGTGGGGTGTTAAAGTCCCCTACTATGAATGTGTTATTGTCGATTTCCCCTTTAATGGCTGTTAGTATTTGCCTTATGTGTTGAGGTGCTCCTATGTTGGGTGCATAAATATTTACAATTGTTATATCTTCTTCTTGGATCGATCCCTTGATCATTATGTAGTGTCCTTCTTTGTCTCTTCTAATAGTCTTTATTTTAAAGTCTATTTTGTCTGATATGAGAATTGCTACTCCAGCTTTCTTTTGGTTTCCATTTGCATGAAATATCTTTTTCCATCCCCTTACTTTCAGTCTGTATGTGTCTCTAGGTCTGAAGTGGGTCTATGGTAGACAGCAACTATATGGGTCTTGTTTTTGTATCCATTCAGCCAATCTGTGTCTTTTGGTGGGAACATTTAGTCCATTTACATTTAAAGTAATTATTGATATGTATGTTCCTATTCCCATTTTCTTAATTGTTTTGGGTTCGTTATTGTAGGTCTTTTCCTTCTCTTGTGCTTCTTGCCTAGAGAAGTTCCTTTAGCAGTTGTTGTAGAGCTGGTTTGGTGGTGCTGAACTCTCTCAGCTTCTGCTTGTCTGTAAAGATTTTAATTTCTCCATCAAATCTGAATGAGATCCTTGCTGGGTAGAGTAATCTTGGTTGCAGGTTTTTCTCCTTCATCACTTTAAATATGTCCTGCCACTCCCTTCTGGCTTGCAGAGTTTCTGCTGAAAGATCAGCTGTTAACCTTATGGGGATTTCCTTGTGTGTTATTTGTTGTTTTTCCCTTGCTGCTTTTAATATGTTTTCTTTGTATTTAATTTTTGACAGTTTGATTAATATGTGTCTTGGCATATTTCTCCTTGGATTTATCCTGTATGGGACTCTCTGTGCTTCCTGGACTTGATTAACTATTTCCTTTCCCATATGAGGGAAGTTTTCAACTATAATCTCTTCAAATATTTTCTCAGTCCCTTTCTTTTTCTCTTCTTCTCCTGGAACCCCTATAATTGGAATGTTGGTGTGTTTAATGTTGTCCCAGAGGTCTCTGAGACTGTCGTCAGTTCTTTTCATTCTTTTTTCTTTATTCTGCTCTGCAGTAGTTATTTCCACTATTTTATCTTCCAGGTCACTTATCCATTCTTCTGCCTCAGTTATTCTGCTATTGATCCCATCTAGAGTATTATTCATTTCATTTATTGTGCTGTTCATCATTGTTTGGTTCATCTTTAGTTCTTCTAGGTCCTTGTTAAATGTTTTTTGCATTTTGTCTATTCTATTTCCAAGATTTTGGATCATCTTTACTATCATTATCCTGAATTCTTTTTCAGGTAGACTGCCTATTTCCTCTTCATTTGTTAGGTCTGGTGGGTTTTTATCTTGCTCCTTCATCTGCTGTTTTTCTGTCTTCTCATTTTGCTTATCTTACTGTGTTTGGGGTCTCCTTTTTGCAGGCTGCAGGTTTGTAGTTCCCGTTGTTTTTGGTGTCTGTCCCCAGTGGCTAAGGTTGGTTCAGTGGGTTGTGTAGGCTTCCTGGTGGAGGGGACTAGTGCCTGTGTTCTCGTGGATGAGGGTGGATCTTGTCTTTCTGGTGGGCAGGTCCACGTCTGGTGGTGTGTTTTGGGGTGTCTGTGGACTTATTATGATTTTAGGCAGCCTCTCTGCTAATGGGTGGGGTTGTGTTCCTGTCTTGCTAGTTGCTTGGCATAGGATGTTCAGCACTGTAGCTTGCTGGTCGTTGAGTGAAGCTGTGTGAAAGTGTTGAGATGGAGATCTCTGGGAGATTTTCGCCGCTTGATATTATGTGGAGCTGGGAGGTCTTTTGTGGACCAGTGTCCTGAAGTTGGCTCTCCCACCTCAGAGGCACAGCACTGACGCCTGGTTGCAGTACCAAGAGCCTTTCATCCACACGGCTCAGAATAAAAGGGAGAAAAAGTAGAAAGAAAGAGTTAGTAGAAGTAGAAAGAAAGAAAGAAAGAAAGGAGGGAGGGAAGGAGGGAGGGAGAGAGGGAGGAAGGAAGGAAGGAAGGAGGAAAGGAAAGAAAAAAGAAAGAAAGAAGATAAAGTAAAATAAAATAAAGTAAGATAAAATATAATAAAGTTATTAAAATAAGAAAATAATTATTAAGGGAAAATAAAAATGGACGGATAGAGCCCTAGGACAAATGGTGGAAGCAAAGCTATACACACAAAATCTCACATAGAAGCATACACATACACACTCACAGAAAGAGGAAAAGGGGAAAAAATCATAAGTCTTGCTCTCAAAGTCCACCTCCTCAATTTGTGATGATTCGTTGTCTAAAGGAGGGAAGGAAGGAATGAAAGAACAAAGATAAAGTAAATAAAATAAAGTTATTAAAATAAAAAGTAATTATTAAGAAAAAAAACAACGGACGGATAGAACCCTCGGACAAATGGTGGAAGCACAGCTATACAGACAGAATCTCACACAGAAGCATACACATACACACTGAGAAAAAAAGGAAAAGGGGGGAAAATCATAAATCTTGCTCTCAAAGTCCACCTCCTTAATTTCGGATGATTCGTTATCTATTCAGGTATTCCACAGATGCAGGTACATCAAGTTGATTGTGGAGCTTTAATCTGCTGCCTCTGAGGCTGCTGGGAGAGATTTCCCTTTCTCTTCTTTGTTCTCACAGCTCCCAGAGGCTCTGCTTTGGATTTGGCCCCGCCTCTGTGTGTAGGTCGCTGGAGGGCGTCTGTTCTTCACTCAGAGAGGATGGGGTTAAAGGAGCCGCTGATTCGGGGGCTCTGGCTCACTCAGGCCGGGGGGAGGGAGAGGCACGGAGTGCGCGGCGAACCTGTGGCAGCCGAGGCCTGCGTGACGTTGCACCAGCTTGAGGCGCACCGTGCATTCTCCCGGGGAAGTTGTCCCTGGATCCCAGGACCCTGGCAGTGGCGGGCTGCACAGGCTCCCCGGAAGGGGGCTGTGGATAGTGACCTGTGCTCGCACACAGGCTTCTTGGTGGCGGCAGCAGCAGCCTTAGCATCTCATGCCCATCTCTGGGGTCCACGCTTTTGGCCGCGGCCCACGCCCGTCTCTGGAGCTCCTTTAAGCAGCGCTCTTAATCCCCTCTCCTTGCGCACCAGGAAACAAAGAGGGAAGAAAAAGTCTCTTGCTTCTTCGGCAGGTCCAGACTTTTCCCCGGACTCCCTCCCAGCCAGACGTAGCGCACTAACCCCGCAGGCTGTGTTCACGCTGCCAACCCCAGTCCTCTCCCGGCGCTCCGACCAAAGCCTGAGCCTCAGCTCCCAGCCCCACCCGCCCCGGCGGGTGAGCAGACAAGCCTCTCGGGCTGGTGAGTGCCGGTCGGCACCGATCCTCTGTGCGGGAATCTCTCTGCTTTGCCCCCCACACCCCCGCTACTGTGCTCTCCCCCGCTACTGTGCTCTCCTCCGCAGCACTGAAGCTTTCTCCCTCCGCCACCCACAGTCTCCGCCCATGTAGGGGCCTCCTAGTGTGTGGAAACCTTTCCTCCTTCACTGCTCCCTCCTACTGGTACAAGTCCAGTCCCTATACTTTTGTCTGTTTATTCTTTTTTCTTTTGCCCTACCCAGGTACGTGGGGGGTTTCTTGCCTTTTGGGAGGTCTGAGGTCTTCTGCCAGCCTTCAGTAGGTGTTCTGTAGGAGTTGTTCCACGTGTAGATGTATTTCCGGTGTATCTGTGGGGAGGAAGGTGATGTCCGCGTCTTACTCTTCCGCCATCTTCCCAGAAGCTCTCAACAAATTTTAAGGAAGTAAAATTATTCAGCACGTTCTCTGACAACAAGGGAATAAAATTAGAAATTAACATCAGAAAGAGAACAGAAAAATCAGTAAACACTTGGAAATTAAGCACCACACTTCTAAATGGGTGAATGAGAAAGTCTCAAGAGAAATTTAAAAATACATTAAACTGTATGAAAATGTAAATACAACATTTTAAATTTGTGGGACACAAGTAAAGTAGTGCTGAGAGGGACATTTATAGCATTAAAATGCTTATCTTAAAATAGGAGAAAAGTCTCAAGTCAATAATCTAAGCTCCCATCTTAAAAAAAGCAGAAACTGAAGAGCAAAATAAACCCAAAGGAAATAACAACATGCAGAAATCAATGAAATAAAAACAGAAGTCCTAGCCAACCAGCAGAATGAGGCAAGGAGAGGAAATAAAAGGCACACAGACTGGAAAAAAAGGATAAAACTGTCCCTATATTCAGATAATATGATAAAAATCCTGTTTTGTAACTACGGAAAATCCCAATTTACCAAAAAAAAAAAATTCCTAGAACTGATAAATGAATTCAGTGAATTTATAGAATACATGGTCAACATATAAAAATCTATTGTATTTCTATATTTTAAGATTTACAGTAATCAAGACAATGTGTTGTTGGCAGAGGGACAGACAAGCTAGACCAATGGAACAGAATAGAGACCCCATAAATAAACCCACATGAGCAGGGCCAACTGGATTTTGGCAAAGGCATAAGCAGTGCAGCCAAGGAACAATAGTCTTTTCAAGAAATGGTGCTGGGATAATTGGATATTCGTCGGCAAAAAAATGAACCTCAACCTATACCTCACATCCTATACAAAAGTTATCTCAGAGGAAAACATAGAAGAAAATCTTCAAGACCTAGGCTAGGTGAAAAGTTCTTAGACATGACACCAAAAGCACAATTCATAGAGGAAAAATAATAAATTGGACTTTATCGAAATCAAAACCTTTTGCTCTAACAAAAGACACCATTAAGAGGGTGAAAAGACAAGCCACTAACTGGAAGAAAAATATTTACAAACCACATATTTGACAAAGGACTCATATCTAAATTATAAAACATAAAGAACTGTTTTCTTTCTTTAATAAATTTTCCCACCAAGGGAGAAAAATAGACTTTATTTACAAGTAATAACATTTAGAAAAGATCCACCCCTGGCCCTTAAAAATCTTCCCAGCACTTCAAATTCAGGGTGTTCCCACAAGATCAATGCCCAGTCCCAGACTTCAAGAGCAAGGGCCCTGTTTGGCCCAGCCACCAGGACAAAGAAGCAGGGACCAGGGTCTCCAACGGTCCCTTCTAGATCCTGAGGCTGAAAAGATTGGCTGAGCCAAAGGACTCAGCCACTACATAGCCAGCTTAAAAAAAAAAAAAAATTGTAAAAGACATGAAAAGACGTTTCACCAGAGAATATACACACAACAGATGAGCACATGAAAATATATTCAACATTATTAGCCACTAGGGAAATGCAAATTAAAATCACAATAAATATCACCACACACATTATTTACAGAAGAGCTAAATTTTAAAAAGTGACAATACCAAATGCAGATAAAAACTCTCATACATGGCTGCTATGAATGTAAAATGATACAGCCACTGTATTAGATTGCTAGGGCTGCCACAAAAACACACCACAGACTGGATGGTTTAAACAATTTATTTTCTCAGAGTACTGGAGCTGGAAGTCCAAGATCAAGGTGCTGGCTGGTTTGGTTTCTCCTGAGGCATCTCGGCTTGCAGATAGCTGCCCTATTGCCTGCCCCTTCACATGGTCATCCTTCAGCACATGCGAGCCCCTGGTGTCTCTTCCTGGTCTTATAAGGGCACCAATCCTATGGAATTGAGCCCCACCCTAATGGCCTCATTAACCTATCTCCAGATATGGTTATATTCTGAGGCACTGGGAGTTAGGGCTTCAACGTAAGAATATGGAACACAATTCAGCCCCTAACAACCATTCTAGCAAATAGTTTAGGAACTCCTTAAATAAAATACACACACACGCATGCAATTCCCCATGTTTTTATTGCTCGGTAAATTCTGTTCCCAGTGGTACCATGTCAATGTAGCAGGTATAGGAGTCACTCAGAACTCCACAGGTGAAACACTCCATGAATTAAACAGTGAGAAGATCAGTGCATGAAAGGATGATACTATGGCAGTAACAAAGTAGCAATTTCTCATTTCTCACATGCTTCCACTCTATACCCTTCTTAACGGAATACTGCCCAAACTACAGGGGCTGGGGGAAATATTACATTATCAGCGTGGTTTCCATTCCATTACAGCTTCCCATTCCCATTCTGAGTATCTGGGTGGCTCTGGAACTAGTTTATCAGTTAAAATGAAATGTTTTCACCCTGAGAAAGTCACAAAGCTGATGAAGTCTTTACCACTGCCACTGACAAGATCACCTAATTTTCAGAGATTTCTATCAGCACCTGCTTCCCTTCTAGAGTTTTCCTATTAAACCAGACATTCATGCCATAATATATACAATTATTCCTCTAAAGTCAAGAGACTTTTTTCCTCTTTTCAGCTGAAACCAAGTACGAGCTCTTGGATTTAATGTGTCAGTTCTAAGATTCAAAGAACTTTATTACTTCAAAATCTCGAAGTGTTAGTCTTTGTAACACATTTCTTCAATCCACTAAGGGCAAAAGTACTTTCGAAAATTGCCTCTGTGCAATAAACGCAGGAATCCCGATAATGCTGATTGCAACTGATATATTTGTGACGTGAAAACACCCAGCATCACTTGGCACATAGCAGGCCCTATCATTTTGAGTTGCATAGGGCTACTTTCCCAATAGGTGCTGTTGCAAATATGCAAAACTCCAGAGCTTCAAATGAATACCAATCACAGCTAATGTGTAATCACGGTATGACAGGCTCTAGTTAATCTCTATAGCTGTGCTGCCACCCAGGGACTGTGTGTCTCTTGGTAAAGTAATTCAAGTCCCTGATTTTGTGCTGTAAAAGAACCTACTTCAGGCCCATCCTCATATCACATACAATTTGTATTTTCTCCTGTAGCTCCAACCAGTGTGTTTTAGGGTTGTAATTATATACACTACCAAAGTTAAGACTTTTTTTCCCTAACTCTTTGCACTCATTGCTACATTTTTTTCTCTAGAAATAGAATAGCTGTAACCCTGATGGATGGCGGTATTTAGAGGTAAGGGTGTTGGAATGACAAAGTGTTTATAATTGCAATGTTGAAAAACCTTCAATACCCAATAATACAAGACTGACAAAGGTATGGAGAACTATGCAATGCAAAGTTATGGAGCCAGTACAAAGGATAAGAGGACTCTACATACACTGGTGATGGAACAAGAGGAAAGATATTAGGTGGAAAAAAATCTCAGGGCCCAAATATATATGGTACATTTTTTAAAAAACATTTTAAAAAGTATGTTGGAAATATTCCATAATAATAAAATTGCTTTAAAATGA
This sequence comes from Tursiops truncatus, assembly GCF_011762595.2. Taxonomy (NCBI): domain Eukaryota; kingdom Metazoa; phylum Chordata; class Mammalia; order Artiodactyla; family Delphinidae; genus Tursiops; species Tursiops truncatus. The sequence goes on along the minus strand of NC_047044.1, from coordinate 94,144,013 downwards.
GCAGAGAAAAGGGGAAAGTTAGAAAAGAGAGCAAACAGCCGGGCAGTAAAGTTACCTACAGAATTATAACAACAGATGTATAAGTCTCATTAGAGACAATTAAGACCCCGTCTCCCCGAATTCACATTAGTTGGTCAGACACACACATGCACACAGACTCACGCACAAAACATATCTGAAATAGATATATGTTTTTAAAACATGCTATTCGGTTGCCTTGAGGGAACCAGGACTGAGATGGGAAACTTATTTCATAAAATACTTTTTAATATCTTTGAACATTTTTGCCTTGTGCATATTACCAATTTTGATTTTGTTTTAAACTTGCAAAGCAATACAAGGTTCTTGAACAATCCACTTTCTCCAGCTTGTGATTTCTCAAACAAGCCACGTATGCTCCCTGCTTAGAGTCTTTGCATCTGCTCCCTCTGCCTGGAATCTTCTTCTCTCCAGATAGTCAAATGGTTATCCATCTCTCACCACAGGACTCCATCTATATATCCTCTTATCTTATAGGAAAGACACCCCCCTTTAAAATAAACATACCTCCCACAATTATGCCAATCTCTGCCCCTTACCATGTTTTATTTTTCTTTATAACATATATTGCCATCTGATATTAAATTTCACATTTGTTTACATATTTGTTGATTCTCTATATTCACTCATTAAAACACAAACTCTGCGGGACTCGGGTCTTTTGTTGGTTTGTGCCACTCGAACAGTGCTTTGCGCAAGCCTAGGCTCAAGTATGTACTTGATTTAGGGAATAAATAATTTGAAAGTTGCAGTGGATCTGAGAAGTTAACTCAACAGAACTGACATACACTGTAGTGTCTCTCAACCTAGGGGCACCATCTACTACCTGGGGAAAGAAATTTGTAGTGCGGTTGCAAAGAGGCCCCCTTCCTCTTTTCTGCAAGACACATATATATAAGCACGACATAGCAGTTGGTGCTGAAAACCTCTGTGGTTAGAAGTTCAAGGATATTAGAACTACTAACCCCTTCATTAATCTAAAGGAAGCTGTTGACCAAAATGTCATCAACCATCTCAACGAGGATTAGTCAAGAGCTAAGAGCACCAAACCAAACATGCCTATTGCTGAACTCAGATGTGAACTTGTTCGTTCCAAAAATAACCCCATTTCCTATGCTCTCAGCTCATATGCCTGCATTTATTAAAGAGCACTATTCCACCTATACATTTGGCTTTGAGCTTACTATTCAGCGAACGAAGTGACGAAAAAAGACCAAAAAAGACAAAACAACTCCAGCTGAGATACGAAAACATACTTCAGCTATACATCTTTTCCTTTCAAGGGTAAAAATTTTATTTTTGAGGAATTTCATACTGCACATTTTCAAAGAGAGTCACATAGGAAAGCAAAATGTTATCCTCCCCTCATCCTCAAAATAAATAAGGGCATAAAATTTCTTTTTAACTCATGACACCTGGAAGTTTAGCACCAGCATCCAAAATGAACAAAAAAGGAAAAAAAAAAAAGCATTTACTACATATTTTAGATTTCTTTGGTTGGGGGGGGGGGTCTCCCCATGTGGTATTAATATTTCTTCTTTCAATTCATATTACCAAAACAGTAAAAACCAGGAAAAAAATATAAACCTAGTGGCTGCTGAAACCGGGGAGGTTGCTCTCTTGTTCTGTGCAGGCATTCCCAGGATCTCAGCTGCTGAAAAACTGGCTGACACTCTCGTCGTGTAGCTGTTTGCTTCGTAAAGAATAGTAGTGAACATTCTAATGTCCACGTTTTGGTTATTAGTCTTCCACTTTATTGCTTGGACGTTTCTTTGGTGTTGGTAAGGTTGCGGTCTGCTTTTTGCTTTATTTTTTGAATGGTCATTAATTCTTTAGGTCACCTGGAAAAAATTCAAATCAAGCTTATGAAGAGTGACAAGATGATCAAGAGTTAAAGAATAAAAAGGCAAAAATTATGTTTTTTATGTAGTTCAAAAAATCAATTTTCAAAAGCTCTAAACAAAATCTTACACCGTGTATCTTTTATAGATTTGTAAACTGAAACACTAATTTAATGGAAAATTTTTAATAAAACATTTTTACAAACCAGAACAGTCAGTACATAACAGTAAAAATTCTAGAAAATTCTAGAAAAGAAAATTATCATCATGAAGCCTTTTCAAATAAATGGTACTATAGCATTGATAATTCTTCATACTCATTTTAGTGGCCATACAGTATCTCCTAATATGGATATACCACAGTATTTAACCACTTCTCCAACATTAGATTGTAAATAGTAGAAATTTTTTCCCCTATATTTTGGATTATTTCCTTAGGAACAATACCTAAAAATAATGTCACCAAGTAAAAGTTTATGGCCAAATGATTAATATATAATTCCATCAGTTAATGCAAGCAAGTGTGAATACAGAATTTATTTCTATAATAAACTGTCCATACTACCCAGAGATAAAACAGAATATTCTCAGCATAGCAATTGTCTACCTAGTGAAAGGATAATTGAAATCCCAAACCTCTGCATATAAAAGCAGATGGCATTTAAAAAGTAGAAACGTAAAATGATCTCAAAATTTTACGAAATCTGAACAATTTTTGGAAAAATAACACTGCTGCTATGAGCTTTACAACCTTTCAACTAAAAGCGAAGTCCTTATTTATGTAATGAAAAGGGCAACAACCAAGAAATACTAAAAACTTAAACTTTCAGGACTTACTAGATGAAAAACCCAGAATGAAACCAACTATGGCTTATAAATTCTTGTAAGACTCGCTGAGCCAGTCTTTCTAGTATATTTCCACCTGTATAAATACAATGTCCAGGATCTTTAACAAGAAGACAGAAAAAAAGCAGGAAGCAACAATGAAGAAAAACAAGCTTTTTTTTTTCTTTTGGCTGCGCTGGGTCTTTGTTGCTGCACGCGGACTTTCTCTAGTTGCGGTGAGGGGGGGCTACTCTTCGTTGCGGTGCGCGGGCTCTAGGCACACGGGCTCAGTAGTTGTGGCTCGCGGGCTCTAGAGCGCAGGCTCAGTAGTGGTGGCGCACGGGCTTAGTTGCTTCGCGGTATGTGGGATCTTCCAGGACCAGGGCTCGAACCTGTGTCCCCTGCATTGGTAGGCGGGTTCTTAACCACGGCGCCACCAGGGAAGCCCAAAACAAGCTCACTTTTATGGAGAGGTTACTCTTTGCCGCGTCCTGCTTAGGCACTCATACGTGTTATCTCACTAAGTCTTTGCAGCAACCCTAGTGGGGAATCTAGTCAGTATCATTTTACCAGCAGCCGACAGTACCGCTGCAGAGGATAAATAAACTGCTCAAGATCATTAGGCTAATGACTACTAGCTCCTGCACTGGATATATAAACCCACTGGCTCTCACGTACTACACATACTGCCTCAAAATAAATAATGTTGGTTATCAAAGGGAAAAGGGAAGAAAAAAACCACATTCTTGTTTATTCTACCGATCACAGTCCTCTGTTATTAAAATGAGGCCTTGTCAGGCACTTTAAAATTATCAAATTGGCCACGAGGTGTCACAAAAGTAAAACTTTCTAAAGTTTTCTGAGGTGGTGATAATAGTTAACAACTGTCTATCTAGAAAAATGAATTTGACTCTCATTAACTCTGTCTGCATATTTGCGTCCCCAATGCCTAGCAAAGTAAGATCAGCCTCAGAGATATTTTTACCACCAAAGCTGCTCTTTCTCCAGAATCCTGATGGAGATCAGAAACTTGGCCCAGATGAATTACACAACTAGTTGAGACTGATCTGTGCTACTGTTGAGAAATCAGTGCTACTTAAAGAGAATATCAGCTCCTGTGCGGCCACCCGAGCTCCTACCTGCTGATGGTGAAGGTGCCTGGGGAGCCGATGTTACTCGACACTGCTCTGCTCGGGGGCTGGAGCAGGGTTCTCAGATGGTGCTTCACCTGCCTTGGTCTGAAAACACAACAAAACCACAAACGAGAAATTAACTGATTCATACAGCAGTGGAAAGTTCAAGACTGAAAGGTCTCACAAGTCGGGATCTGTGAAGGTAAATCACTGTGCAAAATCTTAACTACTCTTAAAGTATGAGGAAAAAATTAGAACCGCAGAAGAATGGCCTCCAAATGGCAACTAAACGCCACCACTCTCCATAGTAAAAAGCCATTAAAAATATACAGTTGCTTCCAACATGTGCTGAGAAGCAGGTTCCTCTCTCTAAACGCTGTCTTTTGTTTGGAAAGCTCTACACGTTTTAGCCAGAATGTTAACTGGTTGAATTCAAATATTTGGTTTGTGATATGTGCAGGGCACTCTCTCTCCCTCTCTCTCTCTCTCTCTCTCTCTCTCTATATATATATATATATATATTTATACACACACACACATATAAATGAACAATGTTATACACAAAAATATATGATACATATTATACGTATCTTAAGTCTCAGTTTTCAGGTTATAAAACCACTCTTAGAAGGGAACACTAAAGCTTGACATGATTAAGGAGGATCTGGCAGCATCCCCTCTGGCTGGCTGGACTCACCTCTTTGCCATCTTGTGCAGGAGCATTAGGAGGACGGGGGCGACGCCGATAGTTATAGGGGCGCCGGTATCCACGGCGAGCAGGTGGCTGGTTTGGACCATTGGCCGCTTCTTGATTCTCTTTATCTTCAGCCTCTCCAACCGCTGGGGCAGGTCGTGGGCGAGGAGGGCCCCTAGAGCAGAGAACACAGGAGAAAAGAGAACAGATGCCCTCAAGAACATCAGGTTTTATTTATTTATTTATTTATTTTGGCTGCACTGCGCAGCTTGTGGGATCTTAGTTCCCCAACCAGGGACTGAACCTGGGCCCTCAGCAGTGAGAGGGCAGAGTCCTAACCACTGGACTGCCAGGGAATTCCCAGGTTTTATTTTTAAAGATTAAAAAGTCAAGGGATCAAGACTTACTGCTAGAATTATGCACAGGCAAGTGGAACAAAGGTGTGGTAAAAAACCCTATCTTTCTGTCATCTTCCCCCTTCACCTGAACACTGTGAACAAACATATACCGAACATACACTATGATCCTACCAGACACTTTGACAGGCACTGAGGATGGAAAAATTAAAAAACAAAAGCGCTCCCGTATCTGCCCTCCACGGACAGCATGCAGTGGAGTCTAAGGGGATTCGACGTGGGAAACAAACGAACATCGCTCACTGTGTGCCAAAGCCTGTGCTGGTGTGTTTTCACGTTAATTATCTAATTTAATTTCAGGGCTAATTTTGTGAGTTTAAGATTTACAGTAAGAAAACCAAGACGTTTAAAGAGGGTAAGTATTTGGTTGAACCATAAAGGATTGCTGCTTTTATAGGTCAAAAAAGGTCAAATGCAACTTCGATCACACAGCTAGAGATTGACAGAGCTGGGGTTCACATACACTACTGTCTTTTTTCTGTTTTCCTGAAGACATTTCTATGAAGCCTCTTTTATTTCCAAAGTCCTTTGTAATGAATCATTAGAATGACTATGTCTAACACTGAAATGAATCTTGGGAGAAAAGACGACGTAGAGTGGTACAAATCCTTCCCCAAGTAATATACTTACTCGCCTCTCAATAAACCCATATTGCCACACTTCAGGGTGGTATGAACGTCATTCGGGAATGAAGCTCCTCAAGGATAGGGTAAAGGAACAGGAAGGCTTAAAAAGCTTAAAGAGAATCTTAGGGAGTCTAGCCCAATCCAGTCTTCACAAGGGATAAAGCAGAAATAAAATAACACTCCTGCACTAATCTTTTTTTTTTAATAAATTTATTTATTTTATGTATTTATTTTTGGCTGTGTTGGGTCTTCATTGCTGTACGTGGGTTTTCTCTAGTTGCTGAGAGCGGGGGCTACTCTTCGTTGTGGTGCGCAGGCTTCTCATTGCGGTGGCTTCTCCTGCTGCAGAGCACAGGCTCTAGGCACACAGGCTTCAGTAGCTGTGGCTCGTGGGCTCCTATAGCTGGGGCTCACAGGCTCTAGAGAGCGGGCTCAGTAGTTGTGGCACACAGGTTTAGTTGCTCCGCGGCATGTGGGATCTTCCTGGACCAGGGCTCGAACCCGTGTCCCCTGCATTGGCAGGCGGATTCTTAACCACTGCGCCACCGGGGAAGTCCCTCCTTCACTAACCTTAACAATGTTGGTAGTAGTACTAATCGATTAATTTATTGAGGGCTTACTATACCAGGCATCATACTGATTGCCTGAAACGCCTTAGTACATCTAACCCTATTGACAGCGGTAGAATATCCCTTACTGTCCACTGCGTAAGCTGGCAACTAAGTCTAAGAGGAGTCCTGAAACTTGCCAGAGGAGATACAGCTACACAGGGGCTGCTAATCGTAGGGTGGGGATTTAAACACAGACGATATGATCTGTAGGCTGATTTAACCCCCGCATTAGACCGCCCCGGTTATCAGAATATTCAGTGTCCCAAACACTCGCTGGCAGCCAACTCTCCCTCCATTCATAGCACCACCACCGAATGAATGACCCATCAATTCATTTCCACGTATCTCGTTAAATATAATAAAAATCCAGTATGACTTTACATCATGGGAAAGTTCTCAGAAGCAAATGCCGCTCCGGTACAGGGATACCTAAAAATCCTAATCACTGAGCAGGGGGAATGCCACACGGCCGTGTGAAAACATGATGGCAGAGCCCCTCCCACAATTTGGACATACGATCCAAACAGCCACATCTTCTCATTACATAATAAATACACAATACAGACCTGCAACATCCTCTTCCATCCTACTGTGGCTCACAAGTCCTGCAATCGGTCATTAGCTCTTAGAAAACGTTACCTACCTACGGTACCTTGCGCGGTAAGTCGGATTTCGATGAACTGGTCCCTGAAGTTGTGCTCCCTCTGGGACTCCATCCTTCATCTCTCCAATCTCACCCGCCTAGGAGGAGGCATGGAGAGGCAAACATGAGTGTCAGGCTACAGGATATGAGACACGGCACACAGTTGCCTTCAGAAATTTTTTTAAAAGGAGAAAATAAAAGGCTTCATTACGGAGCTGGGAACTCTCAATTCTAACAGTGAACTATGTACTGATTAGATCTGTGTGAATGACAGGAAAGAAAGAAAGACTCATTTCCACTTGACAGTCTTTTGCCTTATCCCAGTACACCTAAATTTATTTTACAATATTAAAAATTCTGAAGTGTTCCATTCACCTCTTGAAAGAAAACCTCTATTACAAAAGGAAATGGAATGATGTACCACACTGGGGCAAAGAGAATCTTTTCAAACTCAGACCCACTCATTCTACAAACTGGGTATCCCTTCAATACGGTAATGGTTTCTACATTCAAAGGTTCCACCACACCTTCACCTCTGATTGCTTCCTTTCACAATCTTTTCCTTTCATCTGTTTGCATTATTTATTGAAGTATAGCATTAAAAAAATAAAATATCCTTCCTTGAGAAATTTATTTTAAGCTGGGGAAATAATATATTGCAGAACTTCCAGGGGAAGAAAGCGCTAAAAACAAACAAAAAAACCCACCAACAATCTCTGAAATTCTTTATAATACAGCCACATCTCAATCTTTTTTTCTTTTTCCCCTCAAAAGTAATATCCCTTCCTTCTCCGTATTTCACTAAGAAAAGAGAAGCAATTAGAGAAGAATCTCCACATTCTTTCACCATCAAATCTACCAACCTACTGCATTTGCTTTTTCTTCTCTCATTAGACTGATTAAGTGGTCCATGCTCACAGCCAAAGCCAGCCCCTCTTTCTGGCCTGCTAGGGCTCTTGAACTCTCAATCGCCCAGCCCCTTCTCTCCTCCATCATTTCCTTCCAGGCATATAAACATGCTGAAATAGCACCCATTTTCTCCAACTTTTTTCCTTAAATAATCACAAACTTACAGGACAGCTGGAAGTATAGACTCTAACCCTCAGACTCCATTTTCTTGAGTTTCACCAATAATGTTCTTTACAGCAAAGGGACTCATTTGGAACCATGCCTTGAATCTAGTTGTCTCTTTATCTGAATAGTTCTTCAATCTTCACTTGGTTTTCACAACCTTGACACTTTTAAAGGTTACAGGAGCAGTCATTTTGTAAAATATCCCTCAGTTGGGGCTGTCTGGTGTCTTCTCATGATGTAGCTTAGGCACCTTTGGAAGGGAAGCCACAGAAGTGGCACTGGATTCTTCTCACTGCATCCTGCCAGACGGCATATGGTTTCAACCCGTACCGTTACTGACAGTGTTCACTTTGAGAAGCAGTACGGCTCCTCCATGGTAAGTTTACTCTATCCCCCTTTGTAATTTATGAGGATTCTGTGAAGAAGTACTTTCAAAGTCTGTAAATATTTCACTCCTTATCAAGTTCAATATATTTATTTGTCTATATCTGTAAAGACTCATGGTCTTCTATGCTATTCAGTGAGTTATAACCTGTTACTATCATTAGTGGCCAAAGGGAACCCTTCCCAGCTGGCTCATGGCCTACTGGACGCGTCTCCAGCATTCTCTGAGCGCTTCCTTGCTTTCTGGCGCAGCAAGATGTTCCAGGCTCATATTGTACTCTCTGTGGCCTGGCTCCGAAATCAGCCGTTTCTCCAGAGGGGCTTCTTTTTATTGGAGAATGGTATTTATAAACGAAAAACTGGGGGCCAGGCGTGCTCAGTGCTATTAACATGTCATTAACCTCAGGCCATTTTAGTAGGCAGAAATAAGGAACACACACACACACTGTAAGTTACACATGCGTAAATGTGTGTGTGTGTGTGTGTGTGTGTGTGTGTGTGTGGCATATTTGATCTGCCCAAGAGAAGATCTCCAAATGACCTGTGTTTCCGCGCAAACCTGGCCTTTCTTCACAAAGCTACCCTTTACTCCTCACAGCACACGTTCACCCCATCATCACATGTTGCCCCTTCCATGCTGAAAACATTTCCTAAATCTGACCACTCCTCACACCTCCACTGCTAGCACTCTAATCCATGCCCCCCTGATCCCCTCTCCATGGAGGAAGTATGTTAGCTGGTCTCCCTACTTCTGCTGCTGCCAACCGTGGTCTAGCCTCCTTAAACTGTCCAGTGATTCCTCAAATACGTTTCTTCCCTATTTAGATGCCTTAACTGGCTTTTCATCACATTTGGGGTAGGTCAATAGTTCTTATCTTGGTCTACCCAGCATGCTTGACCTGCCCTAAGATAGCACCTTAATCTCACCTCACCCCTCTCTTCACTCACACCATCCCAAACACATGAGCCTCCCTTACTTCTCTGAACAAGCAAAGCTGCTGCTTCCTCAGGAACTCTGATACACACACACACACACACACACACACACACACACACACACACACACATGCACACACACACAGAAACAGCAACGAACACGTATAAAGGATAAGTCTTTACTGGAATGATAGAATGGGAAGAGACTGGACAGACAGACTGAGTTTAAACCAAGCTCTACCACTTCTTGCCCATGTAACCTTAGGTAAAAGTTGCTAATTCTTTCAACTACTCAAATCCCTTCATTTGTAACAACAACAACAAAAATCTGGATACCACTGCCAACTCCATAAAGCTGTAGGGAAAACTAAGAACTGATTTCAAACATCTGTCCCTTGGTGGATGCCAAACAATGTTGCTCCTTTTCCTCTGTCATATAATTCTTTTCTCACAGACTACAAACAGCTGATTTAGCTCAGTAACCAATTCGACTTATTTTTCAAATACCTAGAATTATTATCTTTAAAAAAATGGAAGTCCTCTGGACACTGATATATCATGCTATATTACGTTCTTGGTACAGAAGGGAAGTACTATGGGCCTGCATATTTTCATTTTTTTCCTGTTGTGTCCAATAAATTTCACAGTTTTGTATATACAATAGTAGAAATTGCTGGCAAAGACTTTTCCACTTGACCTCAACAATATTTACCATCTCAGAGATCTCTCTCTAGTTTTAAGCCATTACAAGGACAACCTGGAAGTAGCCTAAGCTATACAGAAGAGAGTTTTACGAATTTTCGTTTGGTGCTGTTGGTTGGCTTAAGCCGACTTCTGTCACTGAACATTAAACATGGTATGTATTAGAAGGGTTCTAAGGAAAGACTGTTGAAGACTTCATGTTAGCTATTAAATGGGTAAGAATTTCAACCCAAGTTAAGAGAACTAAATGTGGTTACCAGAACATGCACATTTTCAAAATTAGTTTTCAACTTGCTCCTCTGCATCGCACCAAAGAACCCCTTTGCTCTGAACCTCCCATTCCTAAGGTGAAATATACTTTATTTCAAACGATCTAGAAAATGATCATCATAGTCTCAAGAAAGTATGATACACACGTATATGCTAATACTGAGAAGGATTATTTCAGGAAGGTACTACTAATGCCCTAAAAATAAATGTGCATTACAATCTCCCTGCCTCTTCCTGTCCTCATTTCCTAGAGGCCCAGGGTGCTGCCCTCTGAAGAAACCTACTACGCCCCATGTACCCAGTCTCTCCATATATGTAAGGCTACTTGTTATTTTTAGCACATTTGTCAGGGACAGCTGTTAAAGAGTAGAAGGGGAAAAATAACAAGAAGCCATGTAGAAAGAACACAGTCATGCATGATAGGAAGGGAAAAGGGCAGCAAAGAACAGACTGAACATAATGTTCAGTCAAAACACTTAGTAAAAAAACAGAAACCAAGGATACTAAGGGAAGAAGTTGTAGCTGGTAGTAACAAAAATGATGTCCTATCCCGAGATTACCAAGTTTCCTGGGAACTGCAAAGCTGTTAAAAGGCTTATTAATTACAGGTCAAGTTCATGATAGTTGTATCAATGTTTTGCAGTAAAAAGGAGAACCAATCGAGAATCAACAATCTCCACTCTGCGTTAGGTTTTCTTAATAATCAACACTATTTCATCTAAATTAAGGACTATATAGACATTCCCCGTCCTGAGGCACCACACTAAGGTCTTTACCTTTGATTTAATCATCACAACCCCGCAGTGAGGCAATTATCTCCATTCAAGGAATGGCCATGTTAACCTCAAAAGCTCACAGACGGAGGCAAGATTCAAATCCAGGCCCGCCTGGCTTCAGGGTTCAGCGCTTACACGTACCAGCTGTCCCTACTCTACGTCTCTCATTCTTCCATACACTAGAACTGTACCCTGTCCACCCAGGGTCCCCGGTTACAGGCACGGCCCAGGTGGTCGTGCTTGTAGAAGTGTGACTGGAATGACTGCTCTGAGAAGGCCGCCTAGTCCGCTTTGGAAGCGTCGGGAAGCCAAAAGCTAGGTTTGATTTCCGGCCACTGGTGCTGGAGGAGGAGGCGGAGGCGGAGGCCGGACAGAGGGGTGAGGACCGCTGAAGAGGAGCCCCCGGTGCAAGTTTACCTGCGTTCCGTTGGGTTGGGGAAAGACCCGGGAGCGGCGGTCAGAGGTCTGTCCCACGTGGTAAGGCGGGAAGCGCCGCGGGTACTGGGGACGGTACTGGGGGCGGTACTGGGGGCGGCGCCGCTGACTCAGGGCCCCAGCGAGCTGCCCGTCAGCGGCTGAGGCGCCAAATCCTTCGCTGCCGCTCCCTTCCTCCTCCTCCCCAGCGCACTAGCGAGGCAAGGAAACAGAGATTCAGAAGATGCTCCAGTAAGGTGAGAACCCAGGAGTACCATGTAGGGTGGATGTCCATGGAAGAGAACAATCTCTCCCCCAGAGGAACAATCCCCTCTATTAGACGGACAAAAATGCATTTAACCCAGATTATCAGGTGATTACCTGGGATAAACCACATTTAGATTTCAGCAGATCTGTGCACATGAAATACCAAGAAGCAGAAAGGCAAGTGCAATCAATCTCTAACGAATTTAGCTCGCATCTAGTTAGAACTGGTGTATATCAGTTGACCAGCCACCCAAAAAACATATACAAGTTTAGAATATTTAGCTCCACCAAATGTATCTTCCCCAACATTGGCTATCCACTGGGGCAAAGGCGAGAAAAATATGTTTTGTGGTGTTATCAACAGGTTGGTCCTAAGTGGTTTGCTTCCTGGAGCAGTTCTCAAAGTAGGGATGGGAGGGGGGTGGTCTCTGAAACCCTTCCCAGGGGTTATTGAGATCAAACTATTCTCATAATGCCGGTAAGATGCTATCTGTCTTTTTCCCCTCTCATTCTCTCATGAGTTTGGGGGGGAGGGGAGGGGAATCACCCAGAAACTACAGTGACACGTGGCCTCTTGGCAGCCCCAATGCAGGAGCTGTGAGAATCCAGCTGTCTTCTATTAAACCGGAGATCAGTGATTTACAAAAAAAATCACATAAAGCAACACCACTCTTCTCAGTTAAAAAATATAGTTTTCATGAAAAAAAATGTTTTTTATGTTTACAAGTAATGAGCTTATTTTAAATAAACTCTTTTAAATTTCTGCTTTACTTTCTAATACAATAAATATTAATAGGTATAAACACACGTAAACAAAAACTCTGGGATCCCATATTTAAGCATATAAATGGGTCCAAAAACCAAAAGAGAACCACTGACTTATGGCATGATTATCTTTATATGTTTAGGAATAAAGTTTTAATTGCACTTTAATAGACAGTAGTAAGTAATAAATACAGACAGTTTCTGAATATAATAAACCTTATTAACAAGGGAAGTACTGACTCATTTTATATTTTTTCCTGTATTTAAACTACCGTATCACATACTAATATTTTCTCTCAAAAAGAAAAATAATAAGCAAACAGCTAAACATCCCTCAAAGAATTTTTTATTTCAAATCCTACTTTACAGGGGGATTGCTATGCCAAAGGTAGTCTTAAGCAACTACAATTTTTGAAAATGAAAAAATTTAAAATGAACAAAATAAAATGACTGACATTGGGGTTGAGGAGAGTTAAGATCTAGAGTCCTCCAGAACAAAGCTCACGTGGGCAACTCAATTCCCAAAGAGGAAAAGCTTCAACTACGGCCTCAACTAGTCTAATTTCAGAAAAGCCAAGCCATTCTACACTTTTTGAAGTCTGTATCAGGTACAATCCCCAATTATGTAAAGACATAGTAGCACAGAAAATGTTCACCAAAATAGTGAGGGTTTCTCTTTAGGTTCTCTGTATCTTTTGAGTCCTCTACAGCCAGGTCTTTCGTCAAGAGTTCTACAAAATAAGAACAATGGCACCACCACTGCCAAACATACTCAATAAGCTGTTAGGACTTAAAGACAGCACAACAGAAAACCATCATTTATGTTTACTTTCAGAATTTTGATAATTTTATTTCTAAGTATCTTTCACATGCGTGACTTCCGAATTTCCAGCTGAGGAGAAAAGCCTTCAAAGGAAAAGTTTTCACTAAAGGTTTTCGCCCACTCTTACTTCTGAATTAACCTAGAAATCAAAGTAATTACAACTAGAACTCCGTGAACCTGGTGAACTTGAAAGAGTAAATGCTATGGTAGCTCATTTCTGCCACCCCCTACACAGCTTATTTTTAAAAATCACATAGGATAAGCAAAACATGGGTAAGAGAAATACAGAAATAGAAAAGCAAGATGTCATAAGGAATCTGACAAAAATCAGTTTGGGCTGCGTGTGAAGATGACAGAATGAAGAGAGGAAGCATTTAGGTAAGCAGAAAGATATTAATCTATCAAGGTGTAGAGATAAATCATTCTCAATCTGCAAATCCTTTCTTCTGGTGCGATTTTTCAAAAGTTTTCCTTGGATGTTATACATAGCCACAATCCTGTGCTCACAAAGCATCTTGTGATGTTAAACCTTCTTCTTATCCTTGAAACAGACTTAGTGTTCGGATTTTATTCCATAGTACCAATCCCAGGTACTAACTCTAGAAACATCAAAAAATGACTCACATCTAATAGGATCCTCATGACCACAAACTGGACGGGAGTCTTTCTGGGTGCCTTGAGAATACTTTAAACTGAGCCTCCTAAGAAAACTCCAGCCGGACTTGGTTGTAAGCCCTTCCACCTGGATTGGTACCAATCTAAAGAACTAAAAATCCAGAGAATTATTTACTGCTTCTTTACTTTGAAATGATGGGAAATGCTATGCTGAATAAGACAGCTACGTAACTGAGGCAAATGACTTGATATATCTGTGGCCAGCACTGTTCATCACTTATTCCTGAGCCGTTCCCCATTCCTCCTCGCCAACCAAAGGCTGACTTTCTTAGACGTTAACAAGGGAGGAACAACAGATTCAAGGGGTCACGGGAATCCCGGTCCCCTTTCCCAGTGAACGCCGCATGACGCGGCTCTGGCTGGTAAAAGGGCCAAAGCAAGAGAAAACCTTTTTGACAACCTTGGCACAGCGACCTTCATTAAGCCTTCTTGGTACAAGATAATTAAATGACTCTTCCTGGCAGCCAAATACATACAAACTGATACAACTGCTGAACGGCAAGTTTCCCATAAGACCAGTGGCTATAGATAAATTCTGGACATGAAAAATTTCCCGTCTCCCCGCCCCCCGCCGCCGCCAAAAAAAACCCAGTGTGTCTCCAGGAGAAGATACAACATTTATGTGCTCCAAGTACACACACTTGAGTTTAGATGTGTGCATTTCTTCAATCACTGATTAGAGAGAGAGACAACGTACATTACGGGGCGGCCCACGGCGTCTGCCGTAGTAGCCGCGTCTGTAGCGGCGCCGATCTGCAGCATATCGGCTCCCTTCCACAGGAACACCGTCTGGGCCAGTCACGTTGGCTGCTTCTGCACCCTGAGAAAGGGAAGAAGCAAAGACGGCCTCGGAGTTAAAAAGAAGCCAAAAGCACGGCCTTAGATAGCCAGAGGGTTGAACACTGGCAGAACATACTAGAGATTCCTTCGGTGACCTAAAAAACACACCCATGTTTTAATAAGGTGAGCAAGGTGCTTGATGTCCTGATTTAAATGTATACAGCTTGACACCTGAAAGTAACACAACACTGCTGATCAACTATACTCTAATATAAAATAAAAAGTTAAAGAAATAATAACAATAAATGTATACAGCTTGTCTGCTTCCACAACCTTTGCCTTCTTGTTTGATTCAAGAGCAGTATATACTGTTTCAGGAACAGAGTGGTAAATATGATGCAACTGTAACAAAGGAATGCTAGACCAGGAGGAATATTCCTCACTGGAAAATAACTGAGATAATGTTCTCTTCCTAGAAAATGTTGAAACCTACGTTACTCTGCGAGGTACTAAGAGAATGCACTTGTGGGCTCACATGGCTCTGTCCAGCACTGAGCTACGGAGAGGGAAACTTCTCCCAGCTTGGCAGCAGCAGGAATGAAGGGTCCTTGACTTAGCGTCCACTTACATACACAGTGTCCACAAATGTAGTCCCTCTCTAAACCTTCTTCTTATCCTTGAAACAGACTTAGCGTTCGGATTCTCATATGGACAAATGGATAAAGTAATGCTTCAAAAGTATAAAAAGTTCGGACAAAGGAGATTCAAAAGAGCACATTTCCCACTCCCACATCAATTTGTATAACCTCAAATTCTGAAAATATACAGAGGTAAAATTAACCTGGCAAAACAAAATTTTAGGAGTTGGGTGAGACATTAGAGATCATTACAGGCCAGCATTTGCAGGTAGATAATTTGAAACTCCAAGAGGTTGCAAGATACCCTGGGGATCACATTGGTAAAGAAATCATTTAAATTTCTACATTAGGTGGAATAAAGTTGTTTTTCTTTCAAAACAGAAAACAGTTTGAGAGCTGCGAAGAATATGGGCTATGGAATGAATGGTGTGAATGTGAAGAGAGCACTCATTTGGGAGTGAAGCAGTCATTCACTCAGCTTGTAACTCAGCTGCCACGATGAGCCTCCATGGCAGCAGTACCATATATGGCTTTAAAATGTTTTTATTCTTATCCTATATTGTTTGACTGATACCTAGAATATGCTGTTGATTAAAAACAAAGCATAAAGGACATTACTAATATTGGAATTAAGTATATAACAGCATAAAAAAAATCTGTATATGCGCAACAAGATGACCCATTGGCTTCTTGGGCTGTTCTCCATCTGCAGATGGCTGTTCTACAGGCTCTCAGGATGCCTCTGGCTTTCCAAAACCCAAGCCAAAGAGAAAACATAATGAGCATATTTGATTTGAATCTTCTTTTATTGAGATTAAAACATTCTTTACTGTGTATTATTTGTGCAGAAGTGCTTACAAATCACAGCCTAAAAACTTTACTCTTAGAAAAAGGTATCCTTGTTTTCTGCTTCTTGTGTTTTTTGGTTTCCTATTATGCACACGTTAACTTTTAAGAAATAAATGTTATTTTAAAAACCTTAAAAAGAGATAGCTTTTGCCCCAAAGCAGCTTTTATCTATTTTTAATACTATAAAACAGTTTAATTTTAAACTACACTTGAATATACATTTGGTACCAAAATAAAATATGTCATTTTATACCTTGAGAAGTTAGCTTTTCCTTCCACGATTAAATAGGGTTAATCGTTTATTAAAATAGAAATTAAAATGTTCTTTTGTACTACATCAAACAAGGTACATAATGACAAATTCATAAAGGGCTGAGAGACCATTTACTATGCAAGCGAGTTGTGCCAGCACCCTGGATACCCAGCCACAATTCCTCTCACCTTCTCTCCTTCAACCACATCAAACTCCACAGTTTCTCCATCTCCTACACTGCGCAGATATTTCCGTGGGTTATTCTTCTTGATGGCAGTCTGTCAAGAGAACAGAAAATCTTAAATGAAGTATGTGCCAAAACTGGCCACAGATTTCATTGCTCTCAAGTTTACTGGCTATACTGAAGAAATTGTTGATCTAACATTACTTTTTAAAATTACTCTCCCAACTAACCTGGATCTCCAAAACAACAACACAACCAAAACAAAAAACACTATAAAACTATGTTCCACACTACTGTCTTGATTCATGTTAGCCTTCAAAATTCATCGTGGTAGGTGGGTTAAACATAATGCGCAGCTGCAGCCTGATGACCTAGTCGTGATACTGGATAGATGAGTTCCCTCACTCTGCTAAGTGTCTTAGATTCAGACTACATCTCCATCAGTGCAGGGGGCTGGTGGGGGGATGCCTTCATGAAATCTTATATACACACATAAACACAAAAATACGGAGACACAGATTAAAATATGGAGACACAAGAGAAACTGCTAACCTCGAAGAAATTTTAAAAATGCCAAGGGGATAAATATTTCTGACAGAATATACGAAATTACCTCAAGAACAAAACATTGCTGATCACCTTCTCCCCTCCCATTTTACGGATGAGGAAACCAACTGGAGGCTGATAAGGGATTTATCTGAAGTTATAAAAATACAGCCCCGGGGGAAGAAGGTGGGGGAAGAGGAGGGGAGATGGGGGACATTTATACCCCTTGTATTGTAACTCTATGATATTTATTCAAATTTTTCTCATCACACCATTAGTATGTCAACTTATCCCTACACACTCCCTGATAATACATTAAAAGTTAATGAAGATGTTATCCTGCATTGAACATCTGCACCTAAATATCTGCTTATGACTAGGCCTCTCTCCTTCAGTCAGTGGCGGGAAGAGAATAATTCCTGCAACGAATTCCCCATTTCTTTAGCTGGTATCTCTAAATAGTTAAAGGGGCTCTGAGTTTCTATGGAACTAGGTCAACCTTATTTTATAAAGCGATTAGGCATGTGTAATCCAGCCCTTCCCTTACTCTGAGTAGGAGGGAGGAAAAAAAAAAAAAAAAAAATGAGCCAATAGGGCAGAGACCTCACCCAGAGAGGAAAAAGGCAGTTCAGGACAGGATATACTCGCAGGCCTTGAACCCTCAGCCAGTCCAAAAAGAGCCCCTCCCTGCCGGCTCGTTCCCCTTTTCCTGTTAAACTGGGCAAGCCTCAACACACTGAGGTGACTCACCGCCCAACTTCACAGGGGGCTGGAATCAGGTCAGTGAAGCTGGCCGCGGGCACAGAAACTTGTGAGGTCCTTTTACTCCAGCAGTCACCAAAGGCAGCGTTCTTACCCCAAAAGGTCTATTAACCTCTAGGTGTTATAAGCAACACTCCCCTTCGGTCTGTTATGACTTTAAAAGTCATTGTGTCTGAACCAAATAATCTACTCCAGTTACCCAGGAGCTACTGAAATATAACTGATAGAAACCACAACCAGAGAGCTTTTTCTTAGCTATCACTCTCGCCAGTCTCCAAACCCCACCCCATTACGCACACAATCCTGAACAGAAGGAAACAAAAACACAGAAAACCAGATGCTTGACAGAGCCCTGGAGGTGAACGTGCTGGTATTGGTACCTGCCTCTGTGCTTCTCTGTTGTTATACACTGAGAACTGCACACATACGCGAGACAATTCACTGAACACTAAATATACAGAAAGAACAGTAAGCGCACATAATGCTTCTTTTAACCTATTTTGCCAAGCAAGTCCAGGATACAGACCAACAGAATAACATCCTAGGCTAAGAATGTAAAGAAGACTGAACTTTCTGTACAGAGAGGCCCATGTTTTCCATAGTTTACCCATTTTCTACATTTCCTTTGAATCTAGGGGGCTGCGGGCCTTTCTGACCTGGGCCTGAGCCAAGCGTGTCTCGTTCTCGCAGGAGAGAGGACTATGCTGGGAGTTGGGAGTTTCCTAATGTCTTAGATACACACACCCTAACCATCTGCTTCCCTGTGCTATTTACTCCAAGTTCAAGCTGCTCTGATGGCGGAGCTTGAACCAATACACAGCCAGGCGAAAGGAAGACGGAGTCCAGCCCAACACAAGGAGGGAACCACAGTCAGGGAGCATAGGATGCTAACATGGAAACAGAAGGGCTTTCGCTAAAGACTCAAAGGCATTAAAAATTAGAAAGTGGTCTGATTATTACTTCATTAGACTGCAAAAATAAAAACTGTCTGAAAACAGTTACTATGATGGGACGGAAGAGCTTATGTGCAAATCTTAAAACGTAGAACTGGGCTCTCTTGCCAAAATAAAGTCCCAGAAAGAGTTTCGAGTAGCACAGTAATGTGTAAAACTCCACTTTGGGAAAGGGATAATAGCACATTACAGACGCCCCTCTCCGCACAAAGCAAATGTCACATTTATCATCACTCTTACCTGATGTACGAATACATCTTCTTTGGTATCATTTCTGTTGGAAGACAAAAAGCTCACAATTAAAGGGACTAGGTATGCAGAAAAACTTAAAAGAACGGTTTAGATCCTAAGACCTCAAAACACAGCATAAATGTTTGTTTCTCCTCTAAACTCAATTCAGATGCCTCAAATCAATCCTCCTTAAAAACTTCTAAACCCAAAAGCTATCCACCTCACTCTTCCATACGACAACAGTGCTTGCACCCAAGCATACAGATCCAACCTACAGAAACATCCCTCTCCTCTCATCTCTCTCTAAATCACATGGCGTGTAACCAGAGCCCTAGATTTCCCTCCCAGCAAAAGCAAAGCAAGACAGCTAAAAGGACAGGGCACAGCTGTGAACTAGGCTCTCCTTACACTGAAACCTAAAACACCCCCCCGCCCCAAACTGCCACCACCCACCAAAACATACAAGGAAGAAACTGGAGGAATTTTTTTTAAAAGGGAGGCCTGGGAGGGGGGAATAGAGAAAATGATGGTATCGTATAAAAACATCAGAATACCCCCATAGCTTACAGCTGTGTTCTCATTCCTCTATGGTTAGAAGCTACTATGGTTTAAAGAAAACACTACGGTTTCTACCAGACTTGGACCAGACCTGGGTTGCAGATCCAGCTCAATTACTCACTAGTTGTGCGACCTTAGGAAAGTTGCATAACCAGTCTAAGACTCCACTTCTCCATCTGTGAAATTGTGGATACCAACTCAATTATCCTGAGGCCCTTCCCATTTCTCAATTTATCCTCCCCACCGCCACCTTTTTTTTCTTTTAATGACTAGATTGTATAAGTACTTATCAATGTTTTAGAAAGGTATTTTAATTAATGTTTAATGATCAGTAGCTTAGAAATGAGAATATTTACGGTGCTCAGAAATCTGAAAACTTACACAAGCCATTCATAAAGTATGGGGAAAGACACCAACAGCAGGTGGCACAGCACAAGGAGGTATTTAAAACATGTAGAGGTGCACACACATACCGATTTATAAATCCATATCCATTTCTGACGTTGAACCATTTGACAGTGCCAAGGACTTTGGTGGCTAAAATAGGATCAAACAGATAAATTAGTATCTGACCTACAAAAAGATAAAGCTCATACCACTAAGGTCTTGATAGCATTATTTAAAGCCTAAACATACCCGAGGAAACCATTAAAAGCTTAACTCCAAAGTATACTGGGAGAAGAAAATGGAGCAAGTGAAGCTATCACAGGGAAATACTTTTCAGAAAGACTAAACCTTTCTTCCTCATGAAACTTTTCAATAAAGTCCTAAGATAAGGAGTGGTCGTAAGTCTATACAATTCTGCCATAATTAAAACTGAGAAACACTGCTTAATGAGAAACGAAACAAAACATGCTCTTTAGAGCTTTACAACTGAAAAATTTTGTAAGTGCAAAAGAAGGGTCACAACGAAAACAACTGTAGACACGTGAACAAGGTAAGTACCGACCACCTAACACATCACTTTCATCACACTTTGAAATAGTCGGCAAACTACATAGTGAAATAGTAGCTCCTTGTTAATAGCTCATCTACAGGGACCTGAAGAAACTTGTCTGGGTGCCAGACGGGGGCCTAGCAAAGAAGCCAAGAGTAATAATAGAACTGAGGCCGGCTCAGCCCAGTTCTGTACTTACCACCCTGAGACATGATGTAACAGGCCTCTTCAAACCAGTGATGAATTTGGGATTCTGTTTCACTGTTTACCCTACTCTCTCCATTTGGTAGGAATCAAACCCTCAGCACTTTCTTATCACCTCCTCCCCCTTAACTTGATTATTGTCTCTACTTTCCCTCATGAGTAGGACCATTTCTGTAGAATGCCAGATCTTAATAGAACTCAAGAGAAGGAATCTAAACAAATAGTATGGTCATAGAATTTATACTTTGTAGATTCATATTTGTTTCAGCCATTTATTATTTTAGATGACTCCCCTGAATCAACCGTGAATACGAAATCCAGTACCTCTAGAAATGCCTATGCCTAAATTCAGGAAAGGCATAAAGCAATTATCAAGACTCAGTGAAACAGATAATGGGACAATAGAGTACCTTTAAAAAAGAAAAAAGCTTAGTAGAAAATAAAAGTAACAATTAACATTAATCCATGCTACCTTTCTATGCGATATAGAGTGTTTAATTTCCAAGGATAAACAATAAAGATTTGGCTTTCAAATTCAAGACTAAAACAGTAATTAGGACTTACTTTGCTGTGGGCAGGGTTAGTTCTGAGTTTTGCTAGATTGATATGCTTGGGGAAGTATTTTAGCTCTCTTTGTAAAAAAAAAAAAAAGAAAAACAAAAAACTCTTTATGTCTTCAAAGTCATTCAGCCCACCATTTGCTGAGGAATCTCCCGGCTCTTAGGCTAAGTAAGGAAGATCTCTCTAATGAAGAGATTAAACTATTAAAATCTTCAGTTTTAGGCCATTTAAATTAGAGCAGCAGGGCAAAGAGGAAAAAAACATTCTATGCTTTGGATCCAAATGTACACAGATGACTGGTTTTAATAAATCATATGCTTTTAAATCGCACATCATTTCAAATGATACGCTTTTTGTGTCTCCCTTCATTTGCCCCAAAATTAATGACCTAGAAAAATATAAGGAAAATATAAAGTTAGGAACTCTTTTTGATTCATTTTCATACAGGTACTGTCAAAGGCATTATCTTGATTAGAAAAGCAACACTAAGAGCGAGAAAGATGAAAGTGATTTTCAAGTATAACTTCAATCCAGGCTGCAGGTTATTTTTACTCCCACTGTAGTTTTTAAAAATTTCCTAATTCCACAAATATTTCTAATGACTTCATAAGGCCAAACACATCCATGCACTCTTCTTGCTTTAAAACCATAAACTCACTTTATATACACAGAACGGGAGGTGGGAACGGAGGAAGACGATCAGGCTTCATTTAGGGGGGAAAGTTTTCCCTCAGTCCTGTCAACTACTTTCCCTGGCCTGTGGCTATGCACTGCAGTTTAGAACCATTTGTAAAAACTAGAATGTGAGAGTCCCAAACCAGAATTCCATTTCAGTCAGCACTGCGCCTGGCACATTTTAGGCACCATGTGCTTGCCTGGCTGAGGAAAGGAGATGGCAGAACACACTGGACAGAGCCAGTATTGAAATGTCATGCAGAAGGCTGTCCTTGCTTTTGAGAGTTGGAATGACAGTGGAAAGATCCAAGACCTCCAGACTCATCATCACCAGGGATGTGCCTTAAGAGCAGTTGGTGGCTGAGGAAATTGACTGATCTGTTTCCTTCATCTTTAAAGATATCTGCTTCAGTTTAAAATTCAGGAGTTTAGTTAGATCCAGAAAGGTACAAGGATCAAGCGAAAAACTGAAAAATTTCCTTTATGTGAAAATCAGTCAAATTAAGAATATATACTAACACTGCTTTGGATAAGCCAAGGTTGTCTCTCTGACATTTTGCATGGAAGTGTTCCAAGACACACTTGTTGCAAACAATATCACAATATGACAGGGACTGGACTGAAGCAACTTTTAGCCCAGGGAAATGAGGGCTATTTTGTTTCTCAACCTGCACATGTTACATTTAGCACGTTGTTTGACAGTAACTGAGTAAAATTCTGCCCTGTGGGGAGGAGGAAAAACAAAAAAACACGAAAACAGGCCTCTCAAGGCTGGAAACATGGAATCTTATTAAACTTTCTTCACGTTATTCCCCCAATTTTCTTCCTAGAAAACTGGGCAGGCAAGGCTCAGAGAGATCAAATACGCCCCATCCAAAATACTGAAAATTTCTCGGAAGCATCCTACACCATCTCTCACCTTCCCCGTTTAAAAAAAAAGAGGGAGTGATAGAGCACACACCCTCTGTAAGCCTGTTTTAAGGCCTCACACAGGGTGTTACTTAAGGAGAGAAGGCTGAAATACGCGACAAAACCAACAACGCCCACCGCCATCCTTTGCGATGCTCTGAGCCCCCACCCGACCTGAACACCTCATCATCCGAGCTCCCTCCCTACGTTACGAGTCCCAAGATAACATTGTGAACTAACGTCATACCCGCACTTCCGACGAAGTTTTTTCAGCTGCTGCACCAAAGGCTTTCCCACAATCCAGGAAGAAAGAGTGATTGGTAAACACTTCAGTGGTTCACGGCAGCAGCGGGCACAGAGAAGGCGGAGGACGCAGGACTAAGACCCAAGTTTCCCGGACAGGATTGCAACACCTCTCCGCCGGCAAGTGGCCGACAGAAGCATGGCCTCGTTCCCGCGCCCCCGTGGGAAGGGCGTCAGGGACAGACACCTGAGCCTTCCCAGCAAGAAGCCTTTCCACTTTTCCCTCCCCCGTCTCCTCTGAGCGCCTTCCTCTCCCCGAAGGAAATGCTCTCCTCACCCAGATCCTACGCGAGGACTCCAAAGTCCCCGTCCCACGTGGGTGCCTGTCCCATCCCTACATCCACATCCATCCCAACCCCGTGTCCTCTCTCCCGACTGCCGCTCCTTTCCCCTTCGCACCGACGGATGCTTCGCCACGGGATGCGACAGGGCCCGCCTAGGGGACCCGAGTTAAGAACCCGATCTCCGGGCCCAGGACCAGGAAGAACGCGCTCGGGCGGCCGGGAGCGCAGGGCGCAGCGCGCTCGCTCGGCAGCGCCTGCGGGACCCGCGGCCACCGGCGCCGGGGACCCGACGTCCCCAGGGACCTCGTGCTGTCAGCGATCCCGCCTCCGCCCCGGGCAGCCCCCACCCTCCCGGGCCTGACTCACCGAGAACTTTCTTCTCCGCGTCTTCACTGCCCGCGGCGGCCGAAGAGGCGGGGGCCGCGGTGCCCGGGTCCGCGGGGGCCGCGTCCACGCCGGGGTTGCCTGCGACCAGGGCGGCGGGCGCCGGGGCCGGGGCCTGGGGCGCGCCGCCGCCGCCGCCGCCCGCCGGGCTCTTCGGCGCGGGGTCCTGGGGGGCCGCGGCGGCCGCCTCCGCCGGAGCCTGCGGGAGGGTGGTAGTGGTGGTGGTGGCCTCGCCCGCCTCGCTCATGCCGCCTCCTCCGCTCTCCCTCGGGCGCCTCGCTGGCGGTTGGTCGGCGGTTAGCGCGGCTGGAGGTCGCGGCGGCCGGGGCTCGCTCTCCGGGAGGCCGGTGCGGATCTCGAGGCGCTGGCGGCGGAGGCGGCTCGAGCTCTCGGGCTGCGCGCTAGCTCTTGGGCTCCTCGTTGGATCTTACTGCCCCAAAAATGGCCCCGCACAAGTTTTTCTAGGCGGCGCACGGGCCGGGGAGGGAAGAGGGTGGGGAGAGTTGGCTCCGGAGTTGGGCATCGACTTCATTAGCATTTAAAGGCGCCCGCTGCCCTTTCCGCCCGCCTAGCGGCGCGGGAGGAAGCGCCGGGGCCGAGGGGCCGGGGAAAGGAAGGCAAGGGTGGATCTGAGCTTTGGCAGGCTGCTCTGGAGTCTTCTGCGGAGCACGCGCTGCCGTCCCTTTGTTGGAGCGGGGCAGCGGGGCTCTCCCTCCTCGCCACATCTTCCAGGAGGGGCAAACTAGGGCACCCAAATGACGGGGCGCTTCTCTCTCCCAAACGCTCTTTCTTAAATCCTTTCTAGTTACCCATTCAACATTTATGAAGCACCAGAAACCGTTTCTGATACAGCAATGAGGAGCTGGAATACTACAATCTTAAGGCTATTTGGCTACTTCCTCCTGAAAGATAAGTTACGGATGATTTCCTCTATGAGCCACAGGTGAGGAAACTGAAGTCCAAACCTCTGAGAATTAATGTCAATATCAGTTTACGGCAATGTAACCGGCAGCAAGTAACGAGCTGTAAATATGCATATAAGAATACTAGGGGAAAAAAATGAATAAATCCACATCCCACCTTCTGCTCTAATTACCTCTGCCAGCTGGTGAAAACTTAAGCAATTGAGCTCTCCGAGCCTCAGGAATGAGAGCTACCGAGAAACAGATCACCCAATAAACGGTATCCTGAGTTTGAAGCGCCCACTGGCCTTTAGAGAATGGACTGGATTATGCTAAACACCGGCCAGAGGGACTGTGCCCTGTACTCAATAACTATTGGGATACAGGGCTGTTAAGTGTTCTTCACCGCCAGGGTCCAGACAGACCTAGGTATACACTCTAGCGCCGCTCTTAGTTAACGGAGTCAAATTGGACTAGGTGTTCAACGTCCCAGCGTCAGTTTCCTCCTTTATGAGAGTTTCTCCAAGGTACCACAGAAAGCAGAAGGGATTATCATATGTAACTCCAATGTCTGATCCAACAAAAGCTCCTTGTTTTCATTCCCTATTCGCCTAAACCATTTACCCGTTTTTTTTTTTCCTGTAATTATGTGTTCTGTGGCTACATCAGGAGGGTATCTACCAAGTGTATTTCCTCACTGTATCTACACTGGTTACCACTGTATCCATCACAGAGCTAGAACACAGTAAATGCTTCCAACACTTTCCAAACTCACTTACTTGTCAACAATTCATTATCAATAATTATAAAACTATCCTGCCTTATTACTTTCTTACTCCATCCATGAAAAATAAAACCTAAAAAAAATTCTTAGGAAAAAAATAGCAAAATATGGAATATCTGACTTTTCCATGTAACTCATCTATATTTTTAAAATTACGAGGTAAATGTTAGATTCATATTTTAGTTTGACTTCAATATGGACCATACAGTGAAAATTATGTAGGTATGTAAAAAAAAAATTTTTAATTTAAAAATGCTGGTCCAGTTCTAAGTGTGATTAAATCATGTCTTAATTTTAAAGTGTAGTCTTAATTACGATTAAATAATATGCATGATTTATTCTGGTGAGGACTGGCCATTGACTTTCTTATCTAACAAAATGGTTACCATTGCTATGCAGAACTGGATTGCAGAAGAAAAAAAGAGAGGGCTTGAACTCTTCAAACTCCAATCTAATAGCCAAGCCCTTAAAAAATATATGTATAAATCCCACTACTGGGCATATACCCTGAGAGAACCATAATTCAAAGAGAGTCATGTACCACAATGTTCATTGCAGCTCTATTTACAATAGCCAGGACATGGAAGCAACCTAACTGTCCATCGACAGATGACTGCTGGATAAAGAAGATGTGGCACATATATACAATGGAATATTCCTCAGCCATAACAAGAAACAAAATTGAGTTATTTGTAGTGAGGTGGATGGACCTAGAGTCTGTCATACAGAGTGAAGTAAGTCAGAAAGAGAAAAACAAATACCGTATGCTAACACATATATATGGAATCTAAAAAAAAAAATTAAAATGGTTCTGAAGAACCTAGGGGTAGGACAGGAATAAAGATGCAGACGTAGAGAATGGACTTGAGGGCACGGAGAAGGGGAAGGGTAAGCTGGGACGAAGTAAGAGAGTGACATGGACATATATACACTACCAAACAGAATAGATAGCTAGTGGGAAGCAGCCACATAGCACAGGGAGATCAGCTCAGTGCTTTGTGACCACCTAGAGGGGGGGATAGGGAGAGTGGGAGGCAGACGCAAGAGGGAGGAGATGTGGGGATATATGTATATGTATAGCTGATTCACTTTGTTATAAAGCAGAAACTAACACACCATTGTAAAGCAATTATACTCCAATAAAGATGTTTTATATATATATATATATCTCCACCCTTGGAAAATAATTCATAAGTAACAGGTGTGGTCTCCAACCTCTGGAAGGCCCTAAAATAATTACAGATGCATCCTGGGTTTTCCTAGAATTTTGTGCTGGAATGGCTCCCAAAACTAGTCATACTTTTCATCCAAAAAAAAAAAAAAAAGCAGTGAGCAGCTGGGAGTTCTTGGTACTGTGCTAAATAAACCTAGAGAGAATTAACTAGACCAAACATGATCTATGTTGTTTTAATAACCATAATCAAAAAACAACTTTGATACAGATGCACACGAAGTCTTCCATCCCTTCACTCACTAACTCATGCGCTCACTCATTAGCACATATTTACTAAACTACACACTATGTGTGTCAAAGTGCTACATTATGAGTATCCGATGTTGATCAAAATGAAGCTTCTGCTAAGGTTTTTTCCCTGTGAAATCATTTTTTGTCACATCATTTACACCGAAGGAAAGCATCATGTCTTAAATGTGAGATTAGGTGGAACAACAATGAAAAAGAATCATAATCTAATTGTTGACAGCTATCATTTTTAAGCTATGACTGGTTTGGTCATGAAAACAAAAGGCACTCTGTTCCTAGTATGAAAGAAGTTAGAGCTTCCACAACTGTTGGAAGGGCTGTGGGAGAGCCAGTCAGAGAGCAACACTGAGGATCTGAGTCCAGCCCCACCAGTGCGGTACTTCTCAAGAGCTTTCCTGAAACCACCAGAGTCACGGGGTCCCTGGGAGTCTCCCAACTATTCAGGGCTAGAGCCAGGTTTCGTGAGACTTAAAGTTTACATGATTTAGAGAGCTGACTTTGAGAATAAAAAGTGTGAAAACAAAATTGCTAGCCACTTCCAGACTCTTAGAAAGAGCCCATGCAAGAAAGGAGCCCCAAAGTTTAAACTTCATTAGCTTCACCTTGAGTCCACCCGCACCAGCTATCCAAGTCGGCAATGAAGATGCTGGAGTTCCTCAAGAAGTTTATCTGGAAGCAGCTTTGAACCTCCATCTGCCCATGCATCTTCCTGTAACTGACTGGAAAAAAAATGCTGTCCTCTTCTGCCTTCTAAATCTCGAACTGTTGACTCCCATTGATAGTTTCCAACCTGGAACCATACAGGAAAGGAGATTCTGGGAAATGTAGTGCCTGCCTTTGAGGGGGCTTAAGGATGATGCTGAGTTGACAAGAAACTACCCAGCGTATCACCCTAAGGAAGACAGTGCAATTAATTGACTAAAGAGATTAAGGAGAGTTTAAACCATTCAAGAGACTAAAGCTTAAGTATGGAAGCATTACTATATGAGCATATCTAAAACTGGAAAACAGTGAAATATTAATCTACATCTGGTTGATTCTAAAACAACACAGAATTTGGAATTTAAAAAGTAGAGGAATAAGAGATCAAAGGTTTGTCATGGTCTCAAGCAATGTTCATGGGAGAAGGTACCCTGACAAGTCTCTGTCATTCACTAATAATGCATTCAATGCATTTATTGATTAGTCACATTAGGTGCCAAGAATATCATACAAATCAAGACCAGACTGGCCCTGTATTCAAGGAGCTTATGGTCTAGACCAGCACTGTCCAAATGAAATATAATTTGAGCCCCAAATATGATCCATATGTGTAATTTTAAAATCTCTGGCAGCCACAACACATAAAAATAAACAGATGAAATTAATTTTAATACATTTTACTTAACCCAATATATCCAAAATACATATTATCATTTCAACATTTAATCAATATGAAAATTATTAACGATATATTTTACATTCTTTTTTTTTCTTTTGGTACCACCTTTAAACTCTGGCGTGTATTTTAAACTTATAGCATGTCTCGATTTGGACTTGCCACATTTAAAGTGCTCAATGTGGCTAGTAGCTACCGTATTGCCACTAGAAGAGTTATACGAGTCTTCTAGACAACTAGAGGTTTAGCCTGAATAATTCTCCAGAAGCCCATCGTGGAAAACGTCCTGGCCCTTCAATCTGGACGATGCATCAGTCTGTGGTAACCCATCAGGGTAATGCTACCTATAACATGCTTGAGCTTCCTCATGATGTATAATACCCAAAGAATTTACATGAACTATAATTCTGAAGAGCTGTAGAGTATGTATTGATAAAGTGAATTTACAGTATCCATTCCATGTCATCACTGCCTTTGAAAACATACACTCTCCTTCTTTAACTTTAATATATATTGGTACCAAAGTGAAGATATATTGTGGGCTTTCTTCATTTTCATTAAGAGAACTAAGAGTAGGTGTAAGATTGTGACTTAACTCTCTCCTATGGGGAACTGGATTTAGGATTTGGAAAATGTTGCACTTCTAGATCTGAGATTATTGACAGAGGAGAAGCAATTACTGAGAACTTTAAAAAGCAAGTTTAAAAAAATCTGATTATTTCAGCATATGCTGATTTTATATAAAAATTCCGGCTTCTAAAAGACTTTGTTAATAAATTTTAAAAGTTCTCATCACAATAAAAGAATTGTAACTTTGTACGGTGACAGGTGTAACTAGACGTATTGTGGTGATTCTTTTACAATGTATACAAATATTGAATCATTATATCATACACGTGGAACTAACATAATGTTGTATGTCAATTATACTTTAATTAAAAAAGAAGCTAGTCGGGCTTCCCTGGTGGCGCAGTGGTTGAGAGTCTGCCTGCCGATTCAGGGGATGCGGGTTCGTTCCCCGGTCCGAGAGGATCCCACATGCCACGGAGGGCTGGGCTCGTGAGCCATGGCCACTGGGCCTGCGCGTCCGGAGCCTGTGCTCCACAACGGAAGAGGCCACAACAGTGAGAGGCCCACGTACCGCAAAAAAAAAAAAAAAAAGCTAGTCAAAAAATAAAAAACTTTGTTGCGTTGGTTTTGCTTTCGTTGGTTTTTCCTGAACTACTTAGCTAATGTTTCTCTAAAGACTAGCAAATTGGTGTACTTTTGGTTGAAGAACTTGAAAAGATTTTCTGATAGATAAATAAGAACTGGAAAGAAATCTTAGAAATTACCCATTTCGACACCACTCATTTTACAAATGAGACTCAGAGAGATTAACCAACTTTCTCAAACTCATTCATCTATTTAATGGCAAAGCTAGAACCCGAACCTGAGTCTCCTTCCACTCAATCCAGTGCTCTTTCTACTGTATATATAACTGGCTGAAAAAATCCTCCTGGTCTGGCACTAAGTCTAGTGGTGTTTCAACTCTCCTCTTTGATTAAGTACATAATAATTGGAATCTGATAAAATGTAAGAAACATGCAGAGAAATCTGTAAGCACTCTGAACTCACTTCAGAAATAGACTGAACTGAGCAGGCTCTCTGGATACTGGAAGATGTTCATATCTTCCCAATTAGGAGCCCTGGATAGGAAAACAAGCAGCTGTGTGCAATTTTATTTTATAGCATTTTGGAGCTAATTCTCTGAAACAATGAATAAAGTATATTCTCCTCTTCCTGAAAAAGCTTCCTTCTGTCTCTTTCTGCAGGTTACTTCTTTTTTTTTTTTCCTGTTTTAAGCTTTCTCTATTTGTTTTCATCTTCATTACCTCCCTATATGTCCTCACTTGTTTAGGAATTAAATCTCATGGGATATCTAGACTAAATTCTTGTCTAGAAAATCTAATGTCTTATGTTTCTTGGTGGATATGATAATTCTGGGAAATAAGTCTTCAACCAGCAACGGAAAAAAGGAAAATCTGCCCGAAGGTCTCTTTTTCAGTTTTGGCTCTTCAACATTCTTTCCCCTCTCCTCTTTAATCTGAAATCTTCCTCTTAGTCAGACTTCCATTTTCCCTCTGTTAGCATCCCTAACTGCTCACTATAATGATCCATTTAGTACTCATTTTTTGGAGACATCTGTTTAGTTTGATTTTGATACTCCCCCCAACATGGGAACTTTAGGGTAGAAATTGAGAAAGAAAATTTGGAAGGGTAAGGAAGAAACTAGCTCCTAATAAGACTGCAAGAGAGAAGGATAAGTCAAGTCCCATCAGAGTTTTGACTTCTGTATGACAAGGGCATAATATTGAAGGGGAAAAAATGTGTATATGTATGTATATGTATATATATATATATATATATATGCAAAAAATTACCATAAACTAGCAATATTTGCTAGTGTAGTTCTGAGTACTTATTTTGATATTATGAACTAAATATAAACAGAGCAATATCTACCTCTTCCAAGTACTTAGATCTCTAGAAATCTTACTGCACTCTGAGAAAATTTTTCTAGTCCTCTTTCTTTTATTCTGCCTTTGCTGAATCCCTTGCGTCCATCACTATTGGCCTTGATCTTCTAATACATATAGGATGCTGGAGAGCAGAGTGTGAGCAAAAAGAAGTATAATAGTAGGACACCTGTGTCCTTACTAAGTTGTACTGTACTGCAATTTGTAATTACAGATAAGCCTGTTGCAAATTTCCAGAAACACATCCACCTAATACTGTTTTGGATTAAGCCATGAAATACATTTTCAAAAATAGTTTTAGTAAAATAGTCTTTCCTTTATTTGTATTCTTGCTTAGGCAATTTAGAGTAATTTTCAACATCTTGACTCTCAAGCCAGTTTTTTCTTCTCTTTGGCTTATTATGCCATTTCAGGTGAAAAGGAGTAATAAATAAAATGGTTTCATTGATAAAGATGGAGCAATTTTAGAGTTTTTAAAGATGAAAGCAGAACTTTTAGAGTTTAAGCTCTACCACAGTAGGAGTCCCTACAGCGAGAGCTTACATGGATGGAAAATGAAAAAATCTAGGAGTTGTAAAATATCAACGGGGAAATTTAAATTTGGATATAGGCTAATTTTTAAAAACCAGATTGCAAGAATCAAGTGGAA
The DNA here is from genome assembly GCF_011762595.2 of Tursiops truncatus. NCBI lineage: Eukaryota > Metazoa > Chordata > Mammalia > Artiodactyla > Delphinidae > Tursiops > Tursiops truncatus. The sequence continues at coordinate 94,112,373 of NC_047044.1, read as the reverse complement.
TGGTTTTGTTTGTTTTTTGAGAAGGTTACTTTATTTTGGTGGTGGTTAGGGGTGATGATTTTTTGTGTGTATGTGTTACTATTATTATTTTGCCACTGTAAAAAAAAAAAAACAACTAAGCTAAAATCCTGTCTTCAGGATGATGGACCATATAAAGAAGTATTTTACAGTAAAGACATATATTACACTGTTTCACTGTGGCTACTCCTATTCTCCTGTATCTCAATTTCATGTGTTTCTATACAGATTCAAGGTCCATAATCTATAATTATAATAAAATGAAATATTGTCCTAAAGCTAAAGTATGGAGCCTGACATTTAAAAAGACCTGAAAGGTGTGTCAGGGCCTAAGAAAATAGAAGAATGCCATTTTCTTTGAATTTCACTAATGTATAATAATGCTAGCCAGCTATTTCTTTATCTTTAACAAGAGTAAACTAAAAGAACCCACGTTAAGTTGTACCAAGAAGGATGTCAGTTTAATAACATCTGACAGTGAGGTGGTGAGAAATTCAGTCATTTGAAAAATGACTTTGAAGCAGCCCTGACTGGAAAGGTTCTAAAGTCAATCTTTGCAGGCAGGAGGTTGTTTGGTGTCTGGATGTAGTCATGACTTACTGTGAAAAGCCCAGAGGGATGGCTTTTTTTTTTTTTAATAATTTTTATTGGAGTATAGTTGAGTTACAATGTTGTGTTAGTTTCAGGTGTGGAGAAAAGTGAATCAGTTACACATGTACATATATCCACTCTTTTTTAGGTTCTTTTCCCATTATAGGTTGTTATAGAGTATTGAGTAGAGTTCCCTGTGCTATACAGTAGGTCCTTATTAGTTATCTATTTTATATATAGTAGTGTGTATATGTCAATCCCAATCTTCCAATTTATCCCTCCCCCCGCTTCCCACCTGGTAACCATAAATTTGTTTTCTATATCTGTGACTCCATTCCTGTTTTGTAAATAAGTTCATTTGTACCATTTTTTTTAGATTCCACATATAAACGACATCATATGATATGTCTTTCTCTGTCTGACTTACTTCACTCAGTATGACAATCTCTAGGTCCATCCATGTTACTGCAAATGGCATTATTTCGTTTTTTTTTTTTTTTTTTTTTTTCTTGCGGTACGTGGGCCTCTCACTGTTGTGGCCTCTCCCATTGCGGAGCACAGGCTCCAGACGCGCAGGCCCAGAGGCCATGGCTCACGGGCCTAGCTGCTCCGTGGCATGTGGGATCTTCCCAGACTGGGGCACGAACCCGTGTCCCATGCATCAGCAGGCAGAGTCTCAACCACTGCACCACCAGGGAAGCCCTATTTCGTTCTTTTTTATGGCTGAGTAATATTCCATGGTATATATGCACCACATCTTCTTTATCCACTCCTCTGTTGATGGACATTTAGGTTGCTTCCAAGTCTTGGCTATTGTAAATAGTGCTGCAATGAACACTGGGGTGCATGTATCTTTTCAAATTATGGTTTTCTCCAGATATATGCCCAGAGTGGATTGCTGGATCATACGGTAGTTCTAAATTTAGTTTTTTAAGGAACTTCCACACTATTCTCCATAATGGTTGTACAATTTTACACTCCCACCAACAGTGCAGGACAGTTCCCTTTTCTCCACACCAGAGAGATGGTCTTAATTGGTATTTTAGTACCTGGATTTGACAGGAGCAGGAGTCTACTCTGGAGGGTGATACTCACTTCAGTTCATCACTCAACTCTTCTTTATAGCTTAGGAAGATTTACTATGGCTGTTCAACAGGTATAACTGGGCATACTTTAGCCTTAGTTTCTGATCTCAATGTATTCTGGTCCCTCAAGACTAGTTGATACTTTCCTGACCTCTTTTATGGCTGAAACTCTTAATCAAGCTGTACATACCTACAGAAATAGGCCATAGTGGTGTTTGAAATAGAAGTCCGTCAAGAAAGTGCTGGATTGGATTACTGATGCCTTTTCCTCCAGATGGGGACCAAACTAATATTGAGAGCAAGTTCTGTAATCAGAGGATTCCCTGATTCCTCAAACAAAACAGGAAAAAAGAGACAAAAATATCTCCTAGGTAAAGACTTCTTATTCTCTTCGCTTGACCCTTTCCAGTTGCCATTGTTATAATTTCATTTGTCCTTAACTCTAGTTCAGTTCACGTTTGAATCCATCAGATTCTAAGATCTTTCTTTCATTTGTTGTTTTCTATAGTACTGAGGGTGGCACAGCTACCTGAATACTAATAGGAGGCATCATCTATCTGGTATCTCTCATGGTCTAGGTACTGAACAGGGGCCTCACTGTTATTATTTCTAACCCTTACCCCAGCTCTGCAAGATTAGTATCATGACCCTAATTTTACAGATGAAGAAACCAAAACTTAGAGTGGTTATGTGACTTTTCTAAGGTCATAGAGCTGGTAGATCACAGAACAGAGATTCAAACTCAGGTCTCTCAAGGTCCAAAGTCAGGACCATCTCCTCAACTCTACCCTGATGCTTCCTCCCACCCTTATCCATACACAGTATGTGAGGCTACCAGCTCTATAAAGTTATCTACCATTCATTCAGAGAGTTAAGTTTGCTTGAAAATTATAGAGGAAGTCTTATCACTATTTGCTTACCTTTATCCTCCCAAGTCCCTCCACTTCTATCAAACTCAAAGGCTTAGACGCATGGAAGCAAAGTGAGGAAGAGGAAAGGAGAGATACGAGTAAAATAAATGGTGAGGCTATGGCTGTTTTCTGTCTTTTTATACACTAGTTTTCTTTTTTTAGTATATTTTTTTCTTGTTTCCATCTTACATGCTAGAATTTATCTCAATTTCCCCTTTTCTACAGTACCCCAACACCATTTAAATTTCCAGTTTGATTTATACAAATTAAGTTGCATTTATTTACGTTGCAATAAAAGAATTAGGAAGAATTCTGAACAACTGGGTTTGTTTCTGGGATTTTCTTTTGCCTTATTCCAAAAAGAAAGCCAAGATTTTGGCTGTTAGGTCTTATAGGACTGAAGGCAGAAGCTCACCCAAGACCTCTCTATCATGAACATCCAAACTGACTAAAGATAATGTTCTAGAGTGTCCCGAATGGTAAGGGCAGAAGAGCTAGTGTCTTTGTCAGGAGATATGCAAAAGCAGAAGCCAAGACAAGAAGATTCTGAAGCCTGGGAGAGGGATTCTGAAGCCTGGGAGAGGGACGTTAGGTTACTGTGGGTGACCGGGACCGGGACCTGCTCCCTCTGGCGCCCCTGTAAGGACTTCATCCTGTGGGGATGTCTGCATGGTGGGCACACTGGAGTTGCATCACGTTCCCTGGCATTTTCGACTCTGCTAAAGATTCCCATGGACACTGTGGCATAGAGCCAAGGGACCACCAGACTTGGACGTTCTCACAAGCTTGGACAATGCCCATCTCAGCAGCAAGCATGAATACGCTTTGCTCTATGTAATATGTACGTAGGCTGAATATTTTTGTTTGTCTCTTACAGCTAGTCTCCACCTTTCTCTTCCCTGCTCTGTGCCTAGGGGGGTTTAACTTTCTGGATGGTTTCGACAGACTTCTTTGACCTCTGGATTCCAATTGTGTCCAGCCATTGAGAGGCACTGGCAGGAGATCAGAGAAAGGGAGGAGAATAAATTGGGATATTTATTTCCAAAGATCCTTCCCTGTGGGTTGACTGGGTCCCTTTACTGAAGACAGCAGATCCTTTCTCGCTGTATCTGGAGGTTGTGGGCAGGTCCCTCAGATACATGAGCTCTGCAACTTTTGCATTATGAGCTCTCAGACTTAGAGTATTTCTTTTACCGGACTGGGTCCAGAGTTGGACTGCATCCCTCCTAAATCAGACTGGGTCTGGGGTCGAACTGGATCTAGTTTAAACCAGACTGGGTCCAGTTTTAGGTCTCAGGTTAATAAGAAAAATTTAAAGGGTATAAAAAGAGAAGAAGTGTTCCTTCAAGTCCAGAGAATCTAGGACTCCTCCATCTGGGACTCTGGCTAACTATATGTATGAAAATTATGGGCCCAGAAGTTGCGTTTCTTTGAACAAGTAGGTTAAACTTATGAAAGATAATCTTGAATTACAGTGGCCAGAGTGGAAAACTTTTAACCTAGATAAGCTTACCCATTAATGAGGTGCCCTAGAGGAAAAGGAGTCTCGGCCAGGAACTCAAAAGGGCAGAGGGAAAATTATTTTTCTTCCCCTACAGTTTCTGATCATCCAGATGGGACCTGCTGGGACACCCTTCTCACTCTGGAGCCTGAAGATGGGATCCTGGGAAAACTGGCGGAAGCTGACAAAGGGCAAGAATTCTTACCAAAGTCAGCTTTCTGGATCTCTGTCTGTAGTGCTTGGTCGAGAAAGAGACTTAAAATCTCATATTGTTTCTTCCTTTCCAAATTCAGACTCTTGTGAATTTAGTTTTGGAGTACCTATTGATTATCAATTCTTTCCCTCCCAGGGACCGCGACTGCCTTCATCTTGTTTAGTGTCCTGGCTTTCCTCCCATTAGGGCATGCAGGTGGTCAGTTCTTATGTGTGCAGGCAGCTCAACCATCAGGTTTGGGACCCCAATACGGCTGGATAGGAATGTGGGTTGCACCCCATTTGCAGTAGCATCCTACTGACTGTTGCCAGGTCTCATGGGAATTGTCTAAACCTTTCTTCCTTTTGGTTTTTTTTGGGAGTGGTTCTGGATCTTGGGAGGGGTATCTTTTGAACCCTCTTTGGGGACACATCTTGTGTCCATGGTTAAGCCATAAAAGGCTTATTGGTTTTGGTTTTGAGTCACTTTATGGGTATGCCTTTGGTTTAAAAGGAAAAAGGAAAAAAATTTTTAAGGTGTTCAATACAGCCAGAAATATTTACTGTTTGTCCTGGTTAAACCAGATAATAAGATATTTGAAAGCATTTTTTATTTTTTACAGTACTGTACTGTATTTATTGATACCATAAGTTTACATCATCTGTTTACAAGGTGAATCATCTGTCAGCACCTATATCAGTATTGTCTTATCTGATACAAAACATGGTAGATGTTATATGTATTACTAACACTGAACATCAAAAAATGAAAAGATAATGTGAAAAATAAATTGACAGACTTTTTACAATGAGCTCTATGATCAGATGATGGAAGCTGATATTCAGAGATTGATAGAAACTTTTCTTAAGGCCTTCTTTTCTAAGCTAAAATGGAACAATGTACTCAGAAGAAAAGAAAACATCATGAAGCTATTGTGGAAGGATTTAGTAAAACAGTCCAAAGACACACAGCTCCACATCTAGAACATAGGATTCTTTTGATTTCCATCTTTATTGGAAATCTTCTCCCTGATATAAAGCAACAAGTTAAAAGGCTGCATCAGCCCCTTGATAACTTTCAGGTTGCAACCCAATTCTTTGAGGAATTAGAAACAACTGTATTTTGTTTTACAATAATAGAAATGCAGCACTAGAAGCAATTCAAAGCCCACCAATCCTTTTCAACAATCCTCAAACCTTCATCTCAAAAGGCTTGCAGACATTGTAAAAGATCAGGGCATTGGAAACAAAACTCCTTCTTGGAGAAAAACTTAACATCTATTCTCTGTGCCTTTGAGGTATAAATTTTTGACCCTCTGTTCTCTAAGAACCCAGAGCCATCTTTTTGAAATACAGACTTCAGGGAGATAAGCCTTTTCAGAAGAAAAATAAAAGTATCTATCTCATGGTTGAAATTTTTTAATTTTAATTTTTATTTCTTTGAATTTTATTTTATTTTTTTACAGCAGGTTCTCATTATTTATTTATGTTTTACGTATTAGTGTATACATGTCAATCCCAATTCATCCCACCACCCCCACCTCCACCGCCACTATCCCCCCTTGGTGTCCATACATTTGTTCTCTACACCTGTATCTCTATTTCTGCCCTGCAAACCGGTGCATCTGTACAACTTTTCTAGATTCCACATATATGTGTTAATATACAATATTTGATTTTCTCTTTCTGACTTACTTCACTCTATATGACAGTCTCTAGATCCATCCACGTCTCTACAAATGACCCGATTTCGTTCCTTTTTATGGCTGAGTAATATTCCATTGTATATATGTACCACATCTTTATCATTTGTCAGTCAATTGGCATTTAGGGTGCTTCCATGATCCGGTTATTGTAAATAGTGCTGAAATGAACATTGGGCTGCATGTGTCTTTTTGAATTATGGTTTTCTCTGGGTATATGCCCAGTAGTAGGATTACTGGGTCAAATGGTAATTCTATTTTTTGTTTTTTAAGGAACCTCCATACTGTTCTTCATAGTGGCTATAGCAATTTACATTCCCACCAACAGTACAAGAGGGTTCCCTTTTCTCCACACCCTCTCCAGCATTTGTTGTTTGTAGATTTTCTGATGATGCCCATTCTAACTGGTGTGAGATGATATTGTAGTTTTGATTTGCATTTCTCTAATAATTAGTGATGTTGAGCAGCTTTTCATGTGCCTCTTGGCCATCTGTATGTCTTCTTTGGAGAAATGTCTATTTAGGTCTTCTGCCCATTTTCTAATTGGGTTCTTTGTTTTTTAATATTGAGCAGCATGAGCTGTTTATATATTCTGGAGATTGATCCTCTGTCCTTTGATTCATTTGCAAATATTTTCTCCCAGTCTGAGGGTTGTCTTTTTGTCTTGATAGTAGTTTGGTTTGCAAAAGCTTTGAAGTTTCATTAGATCCCATTTGTTTATTTTTGTTTTTATTTCCATTACTCTAGGAGGTGGAGCAAAAAAGATCTTGCTGTGATTTATGTCAAAGAATGTTCTTTCCTAAGTCTTCCTCTAAGAGTTTTATAGTGTCTGGTCTTACATTTAGGTTTCTAATCCATTTTGAGTTTATTTTTGTGTATGGTGTTAGGGAGTGTTCTAATTTCACTCTTTCACATGTAGCTGTCCAGTTTTCCCAGCACCATTTACTGAAGAGACTGTCTTTTCTCCATTGTATATCCTTGCCTCCTTCGTCATAGATTAGTTGACCATAGGTGCGTGGGTTTATCTCTGGGCTTTCTATCCTGTTCCGCTGATCCATATTTCTGTTTTTGTGCCAGTACCATACTGTCTTGATTACTGTAGCTTTGTAGTATAGTCTGAAGTCACGGAGCCTGATTCCTCCAGCTCCGTTTTTTTCCCTCAAGACTGCTTTGGCTATTTGGGGTCCTTTGTGTCTCCATACAAGTTTTAAGATTTTTTGTCCTACTTCTTTAAAAAATGCCATTGGTGATTTGATAGGGATTGCATTGAATCTGTAGATTGCTTTGGGTATATAGCCATTTTCACAATATTGATTCTTCCAATCCAAGAACATGGTATATCTCTACATCTGTTTGTGTCATCTTTGATTTCTTTCATCAGCGTCTTACAGTTTTCTGAGTACAGGTCTCTTACCTCCTTAGGTCGGTTTATTCCTAGGAATTTTATTCTTTTTGTTGCAATGGTGAATGGGAATGTTTCCTTAATTTCTCTTTCGGATCTTTTGTTGTTAGTGTATAGGAATGCAAGAGATTTCTGTGCATTAATTTTGTACCCTGCAACTTTATCAAATTCATTGATTAGCTCTAGTAGTTTTCTGGTGGCATCTTTAAGATTCTCTATGTGTAGTATCATGTCATCTGCAGTGACAGTTTTACTTCTTCTTTTCCAATTTATATTTCTTTTATTTCTTTTTCTTCTCTGATTGCCATGGCTAGGACTTCCAAAACTATGTTGAATAATAGTGGTAGGAGTGGACATCCTTGTCTTGTTCCTGATCTTACTGGAAATGCTTTCAGTTTTTCACCATTGAGAATGATGTTTGCTGTGGGTTTGTCATATATGACCTTTATTATGTTGAGGTAGGTTCCCTCTATGCCCACTTTCTGGAGAGTTTTTATCATAGATGGGTGTTGAATTTTGTCAAAAGCTTTTTCTGCATCTATTTAGATGATCATATGGTTTTTATTCTTCAATTTGTTAATATGGTGTATCATGTTGATTGATTTGCATATATTGAAGAACCCTTGCATCCCTAGGATAAATCCCACTTGATCATGGTGTATGATCCTTTTAATGTGTTGTTGGATTCTGTTTGCTAGTATTTTGTTGAGGATTTTTGCATCCATATTCATCAGTGATATTCGTCTGTAATTTTCTTTTTTTTTTTTTGGTAGTATCTCTGTCTGGTTTTGGTATCAGGGTGATGGTGCTCTCATAAAATGAGTTTGGGAGTGCTCCTTCCTCTGCAAATTTTGGAAGAGTTTGAGAAGGATGGGTGTTAGCTCTTCTCTAAATGTTTGATAGAATTCACCTGTGAAGCTATCTGGTCCTGGACTTTTGTATGTTGGAAGATTTTTAATCACAGTTTCAATTTCACTACTTGTGATTGGTCTGTTCATGTTTTCTATTTCTTCATTCAGTCTTGGAAGGTTATACCTTTCTAAGAATTTGTCCCTTCTTCCAGGTTGTCCATTTTATTGGCATAGAGCTGCTTGTAGTAGTCTCTTAGGATGCTTTGTATTTCTGTGATGTCCATTATAACATCTTCTTTTTCATTTCTAATTTTATTGATTTGAGTCCTCTCCCTCTTTTTCTTGATGAGTCTGGCTAAAGGTTTATCAATTTTATCTTCTCAAAGAACCAGCTTTTAGTTTTATTGATCTTTGCTATTGTTTTCTTTGTTTCTATTTCATTTATTTCTGCTCTGATCTTTATGATTTCTTTCCTTCTGCTAACTTTGGGTTTTGTTTGTTCTTCTTTCTCTAGTTCCTTTAGGTGTAAGGTTAGATTGTTTATTTGAGATTTTTCTTGTTTCTTGAGGTAGGCATGTATTGCTATAAACTTCCCTCTTAGAACTGCTTTTGCTGCATCCCATAGGTTTTGCATTGTCCTGTTTTCATTGTCATTTGTGTCTAGGTATTTTTTTAAAAATAAATAAATAAATTTATTTATTTATTTTTGGCTGCCTTGAGTCTTCGTTGCTGTGCACAGACTTTCTCTAGTTGTGGCGAGCAGGGGCGACTCTTCGTTGCAGTGCACGGGCTTCTCATTGCGGTGGCTTCTACTGATGTGGAGCACGTGCTCTAGGCGTATGGGCTTCAGTAGTTGTGGTACGCAGGCTCAGTTGTGGCGCATGGGCTTAGCTGCTCCGCGGCATGTGGGATCTTCCCAGACCAGGGCTCGAACCCGTGTCCCCTGCATTGGCAGGAGGATTCTTAACCACTGTGCCACCAGGGAAGTCCCTCTAGGTATTTTTTTATTGCCTCTTTGATTTCTTCAGTGATCTCTTCGTTACTTAGTAACATATTGTTAACATCCATGTGTTTGTGTTTTTTACATTTTTTTCCCCTGTAATTGATTTCTAATCTCATAGCAATGTGGTCGGAAAAGATGCTTGACATGATTTCAATTTTCTTAAATTTACCGAGGCTTGATTTGTGATCCAAGATGTCATCAATCCTGGAGAATATTCCACGTGCACTTGAGAAGAAAGTGTAATCTGCTGTTTTTGGATGGAATGTCCTATAAATATCAATTAAATCTATCTGGTCTATTGTGTCACTTGAAACTTTTGTTTCCTTATTAATTTTCTGTCTGGATGATCTGTCCATTGGTGTAAGTGAGGTGTTAAACTCCCCCACTGTTATTGTGTTACTGTCAATTTCCTCTTTTAGAGCTGTTAGCAGTTGCCTTATGTATTGAGGTGTTCCTACGTTTGGGGCATATATATTTATAATTACTATATCTTCTTTTCAGATTGATACCTTGATTATTATGTAGTGTCTTTCCTTGTCTCTTGTAACATTCTTTATTTTAAATTCTTTTATCTGATATGAGTATTGCTACTCCGGCTTTCTTTTGATTTGCATGGACTATCTTTTTCCATCCCCTCACTTTCAGTCTGTATGTGTCCCTAGGTCTGAAGTGGGTCTCTTGTAGACAGCATATATATGGGTCTTGTTTTTTATATCCATTCAGTGAGCCTGTGTCTTTTGGTTGGAGCATTTAATCCATTCACATTTAAGGTAATTATTGCTATGTATGTTCCTATTACCATTTTCTTAATTGTTATGGGTTTGTTTTTTAGGTCCTTTTCTTCTCTTGTGTCTCCCACTTAGAGAAGTTCCTTAAGCATTTGCTGTAGAGCTGGTTTGGTGGTGCTGAATTCTCTTAGCTTTTGCTTGTCTGTAAAGCTTTTGATTTCTCCATCAAATCTTAATGAGATCCTTGCAGGGTAGGGTAATGTTGGTTGTAGGTTCTTCCCTTTCATTACTTCTCGTGCCACTCCCTTCTGGCTTGTAGAGTTTCTGCTGAGAATTCAGCTGTTAACCTTATGGGAGTTCCCTTGTATGTTATTTGTCGTTTTTCCCTTGTTGCTTTCAATAAATTTTCTTTGTCTTTAATTTTTGTCAATTTGATTACTATGTGTCTCAGCATGTTTCTCCTTGGGTTTATCCTGCCTGGAACTCTCTGTGCTTCCTGGACTTGGGTGGCTATTTCCTTTCGCATGTTAGGGAAGTTTTTGACTATAATCTCTGCAAATATTTCCTCGGGTCCTTTCTCTCTCTCTTCTCCTTCTGGGACCCCCATAAGGCGAATGTTGGTGTATTTAATGTTGTCCCAGATGTCTCTTAGGCTGCCTTCATTTCTTTTCATTCTTTTTTCTTATTCTGTTCCGTGGCAGTGAGTTCCACCATTCTGTCTTCCAGGTCACTTATCCGTTCTTCTGCCTCAGTTATTCTGCTACTGATTCCTTCTAGTGTATTTTTCATTTCAGTTATTGTATTGTTCATCTCTGTTTGTTTGTTCTTTAATTCTTCTAGGTCTTTGTTCTTTAATTCTTCTAGGTCTTTATTAAACATTTCTTGCATCTTCTCGATCTTTGCCTCCATTCTTTTTCCGAGGTCCTGGATCATCTTCATTATCATTATTCTGAATTCTTTTTCTGGAAGGTTGCCTATCTCCACTTCACTTAGTTGTTTTTCTGGGGCTCTATCTTGTTCTTTCATCTGGTACAAAGTCCTCTGCCTTTCCATTTTGTCTGTCTTTCTGTGAATGTGGTTTTCCTTCTACAGGCTGCAGAATTGTAGTTCTTGCTTCTCCTGTCTGCCCTCTGGTGGATAAGGCTATCCAAGAGGCTTGTGCAAGCTTCCTGATGGGAGGGACTGGTGGTAGGTAGAGCTGGGTGTTGGTCTGGTGGGCAGAGCTCAGTAAAACTTTAATCCACTTGTCTGCTGATGGGTGGGGCTGGGTTCCCTCCCTGTTGGTTTTTTGGTCTGAGGCGACCCAGCACTGGCGCCTTCCCGGCTCTTTGGTGGGGCTAATGGCGGTCTCTGGGAGGGCTCATGCCAAGGAGTACTTCCCAGAACTTCTGCTGCTATGGTCCTTGTCACCACGGTGAGCCACAGCCACGGCCCACCCCTGCAGGAGACCCTCCAACACTAGCAGTTAGGGACTGTTCAGTCTCCTATGGGGTCACTTCTCCCTCCCCTGGGTCCCGATGCGCACACTACATTGTGTGTGCCATCCAAGAGTGGAGTCCCTGTTTCCCCCAGTCCCGTCAAAGTCCTGCAGTCAAATCCCACTAGCCTTCAAAGTCTGATTCTCTAGGAATTCCTCCTCCCATTGCTGGACCCACAGGTTGGGAAGCCTGATGTGGGACTCAGAACCTTCACTCCAGTGGATGGACTTCTGTGGCATAAGGGTTCTCCAGTTTGTGAGTCACCCACCCAGCAGTTATGGGATTTGATTTTATTGTGATTGCACCCCTCCTACAGTCCCATTGTGGCTTCTCCTTTGTCTTTGGATGTGGGGTATCTTTTTTGGTGAGTTCCAGAGTCTTACTGTTGATGATTGTTCAGCAGTTGTGATTCTGGTGCTCTCACAAAAGGGAGTAAGCACACGCCCGTCTACTCTGCCATCTTGAACCAATCCTCTCTCATGGCTGTAATTTAAAAATTAAAACTATAAGATCTCTGGGACTTCCCTGGTGGCACAGTGGTTAAGAATCCACCTGCTGGGCTTCTCTGGTGGCGCAGTGGTTGAGAGTCCACCTGCCGATGCAGGGGACACGGGTTTGTGCCCCAGTCCAGGAAGATCCCACATGCCGCAGAGCGGCTGGGCCCGTGAGCCATGGTCGCTGAGCCTGCGCGTCCAGAGCCTGTGCTCCGCAATGAGAGAGGTCACAACAGTGAGAGGCCCGCGTACTGCAAAAAAAAAAAAAAAAAAAATCCACCTGCCAATGCAGAGGACATGGGTTTGAGCCCTGGTCCAGGAAGATCCCACATGCTGCAGAGCAACTAAGCCTGTGTGCACAACTACTGAGCCTGCGCTCTAGAGCCCGCGAGCCACAACTACTGAGTCCACGTGCCACAACTACTGAAGCCATGTGCCTAGGGCCCACGATCTGCAAGAAGAGAAGCCACCGCAATGAGAAGCCTATGCACTGCAACGAAGAGTAGCCCCCATTCACCTCAGTGATAGAAAGCCTGTGCGTAGCAATGAAGACCTGATACAGACAAAAATAAATAATAAATAAATTAATTTTAAAAAACTATAAGATCTCTGTATCTGTCTGTATGTTTATGTATATTTATATACATATGGACAGATGTGTGATTTTTCTACCTGTAGAGGGTATTGCCAAAATTAATTTGTAAAAGAGCTCTATTTAATTAGCTTGATGAAAAATAAGTGCTTATACAAATCAAGTATTCTCTCAGAAATATAGAAACTAACCCAAAAGTGTTTCAACTTCAAGTGATATAGGATAATCTTCAATAAATAAAAGCTACTTGAAACTTTGTTGGTTTAGTTAAAACGAACATGTCTTCAGAGCTATTCACATTAAATATAATGCAAACATACAACTTTTATTCTACCTAGGTTTACTAAAAGTCAAATAAGCTCATGTTATCACTGTTCTAGAATCTGTCAGCAAGAAAAATAACTTAAGAAAATAGTTAGTTGTTTAATGTCTTGTGAAATTTTCATTAGTAATCTAAACATAATTGTTTAAAAATAGTTTCCAAAACTTTTTGTTAGCTTGAAACGTTAAAGTTAAGTTAAATGATGGATAGTCATTGAATATCTAGATCATTTCCAAATAAATATAACACTGAAGTTTTAATAACTGAATATAAGTTCATCTACTTTTGGATTCTTCTTTTTTTTTTTTCAGTACGCGGGCCTCTCACTGTTGTGGCCTCTCCCGTTGCGGAGCACAGGCTCTGGATGTGCAGCCTCAGCGGCCACGGTTCACAGGCCCAGCCACTCCCCGGCATGTGGGATCTTCCCGGACCGGGGCATGAACCCGTGTCTCCTGCATCGGCAGGCGTACTCTCAACCGCTGTGCCACCAGGGAAGCCCTACTTTTGGATTCTTATTACAGAGGAATTAAAGATGTTTGAGTCTAATAGTAAACATGTCTTCTGCCACATTAAAAAGTTGACTGAGAAAGACTGTACTTCTAGAAATTACTGAGCATTTATAAATTTGCCAGTGCACAGAATGCTGGTGTAACAACCAGTGCATAATTGCTTACGTCTCAGTTTTCACTAGAAACTAAAGTTTCTAAGGGTTAAGAATTCTATTCAATACATTTAATTAAAAACTCCAGAAGTAAGAAGAGTGAAAGAAAACAACTGTGTATAAAAAGTAGGTAAGGAAAGTAGAATTTTTTATAGATTCTTATTTTATTCAAGGAGTTATACTGCATTACTATCATTAATTATTATTTATTTTTTAACATCTTTATTGGAATATAATTGCTTTACAATGGTGTGTTAGTTTCTGCTGTATAACAAATTGAGTCAGCTATACGTATACATATATCCCATAACTCCTCCCTCTTGTGTCTCCCTCCCGCCCTCCTATCCCACCCCACTAGGTGGCCACAAAGCACTGAGCTGATCTCCCTGTGCTATGCGGCTGCTTCCCACTAGCTACCTACCTTACGTTTGGTAGTGAATATATGTCCATGCCACTCTCTCATTTCATCCCAGCTTACTCTTTCCCCTCCCCATGTCCTCAAGTCCATTCTCTATGTTTGCATCTTTATTCCTGTCCTGCCCCTAGGTTCTTCAGAACCATTTTAATTTCCTTTTTAGATTCTACATATATGTGTTAGCATACGGTATTTGTTTTTCTCTTTCTGACTTACCTCACTCTATATGACAGACTCTAGGTCCATCCACCTCACTACAAATAACTCAATTTCGCTTCTTTTTATGGCTGAGGAATATTCCATTGTATATATGTGCCACATCTTTATCCATTCATCTGTCTGTGGACACTTAGGTTGCTTCCATGTCCTGGCTATTGTAAATAGAGCTGCAATGAACATTGTGGTACATGACTCTTTTTGAATTATGGTTCTCTCAGGGTATATGCCCAGTAGTGGGATTGCTGAGTCGTATGGTAGTTCTAAGAATACGTTTTTAGGATAAGGAAAGGTATGAAGAACATACTTTTGTTAAGAGGAAAAGAAAGTAATTTTGTCCAGAAGTGGAATGACTGGCTGATGAAGAATGAGTAAGGACAAATTTAAGACAAAACCTGAAGGGATACAAAAAAACTTGGTAGAAGTTTTGTGGAAAAGGAATCCTGGAAATGAAGTTTATGTGTGGTCAAGCTGGCTATGATTGGAATTATATATTTAAAGAATGAGCCTTAATATCAAAAGTACACGGGTGCAGAATTAGAATATGTTTTTGTTTCTGTTAAAAAGAGAGTTTTATTGGACTGTTAGTCTGCTCTTGATAGGAGACGGCGAAAGCTTTTTGTTTTTGTTTTTGTTTTGTTGCCTTCTGGGTAATCTGCCGGGAAAGCAAAGATTTTGTGTCTTACCAAAATAATTACCTGTGCTTCATGTTCTTTATTAGATCTCTGATTACCTTGGAGAACTGAGTCTTCTCAATACTAAAAGAGCTAAATTTTGTTCACAACAATGTAACCTTCCGTATTTGCCTTTAATATCTTCTATTGTCACTCCTGCTAAATAAGCATTATTTCATAATGACTTGTGATCCTATTTAGTCAAATGTTCAAACCTTTTGACATTTTTTACAACTTCCCAGATCAAATCTAAATGGAGTCTTTTTGACCTCAAACTAACTTTGAGATTTCCCAGAGGGCCCCTGGAAATTCCCAAAAGATTTGTCTCTCGCCTTATAAAGGAGATGTTAAACTAATTAGGTTTATTTGGCATGTTAAATTACATGGGAAACATTGTCAAATAAGAAGTGATAATAAACCTTCTTAGGTTATATATATATGGATATAAGTTTACTGATATAGGTATTCCAGAAATTGAAGTTCAGAGAAATTTATCAATACCCTCATTATCCAATTATTATCTTAAATTGTTGTATGCCACAAAAATAACTGAATTTCCTTATCAAATGAACTCTTATCAGACCTTGAACCATAGCCAGTTTAGAAATCTTTTGGGGACTTCCCTGGTGGCGCAGTGGTTAAGAATCCACCGCCAATGCAGGGGACATGGGTTCGAGCCCTGGTCTGGGAAGATCCCACATGCCGTGGAGCAACTAAGCCCATGAGCCACAACTACTGAGCCTGTGCTCTAGAGCCCGCGAGCCACAGCTACTGAGCCTGCGTGCCACAACTACTGAAGCCCAAGCTCCTAGAGCCTGTGTTCCGCAACAAGAGAAGCCACTGCAATGAGAAGAAGCCCATACACCACAACAAAGAGTAGCCCCTGCTTGCCGCAACTATAGAAAGCCCACGCACAGCAACGAAGACCCAAGACAGCCAAAAATAAATAAATAAATAAACTAATTAAAAAAAAAAAAGGAGGCTAAAGAGACATGACAATGAAATACAGTACTAGACTGGTTATGTGTGCTAGAGGGGGCAAAAAATGCTGTAAAACACACTGTTGGTTTAATTCACGACATTGGAATTTGGACAGTAGATTAGATAAGTACTGTGTCAGTGTTAGATGTCCTGAAGTTGAAAACTGGGCTGTCGTTATGTAAGAGACTGTCGTGATTCTTAGGAAAGACACACTGAAAAGTTTAGGGGTAAAAGGCCATGATGGGTGTAACTTACCCTCTAACGGTTCAGGCAAAAAGAGAGACAGTGACAAATCAAATGGGGTAAAATGTTATTAAGCAAACCTGAGTAAAGGTATGTGGATTCTTTTTGCATTATTCTTATAGTTGCAGCCTTTCTGAATGTTTGAAATTGTCTACTTAAAAAAAGTTAAAATAATTTTTAAGACATGCTTTTTATCCTTTCTGGCTTTTTATATACATTTACAATGTTTGTATATGTATACCATACACTCAAATACACTTTTCTGTCATTACAAATCAAATATAGATTTTAAAATTTATTCAACTATCAACTGCTATGGAAGAAAATCACAGAGATAGGCACAACTGAAGAAGGCTTGGAGCAGAAGGAGAAGGCCTAGAAGCAGACCCTGTGGCACCTTTATAATTGATTATGATTATTACGGTCATGGGGCAGGGTGGGGAAGGGATCAAAATGACACTGATGAAGAGAAGAGCCTGATATGAATATCTTACCACACCTAAGCACCCAAATTAAAATCTACAACACACTATAGACAATATATATGGGCCATTATACATTTGACATATTGTGTCACTTATCCATCTTACTATGTGTCAGAGTTGTAATCTGTGTAACAACTCACATATTGTGGAGATTTAATAAAAGTCCAAGCAATTCCAAGATAACTAAGAAAATAACATTATTTTATTAATGCCTGCTGGCTGATTACAATGTTCATGACCAAAAGGCAAAAGAGATTCTAGATTGTGTTTATAAGAAAGACTTTGCGGGCTTCCCTGGTGGCGCAGTGGCTAAGAGTCCGCCTGCCGATGCAGGGGACGCGGGTTCGTGCCCTGGTCCGGGAGGACCCCACATGCCGCGGAGCGGCTGGGCCCGTGAGCCATGGCCGCTGAGCCTGCGCGTCCAGAGCCTGTGCTCTGCAACGGGAGAGGCCACAAACAGAAAATAACCTGTAAACTGAGACCTCTTCTTCCAATCTGTAAAATCCATGACAATGCTGACCCACTTCTCAGTATTGCTCTGAGAGCAGCTTGTAAACGAGTGTAAAAGACTTCAATAACTTAGGAGTACCTTATAAAACTAAATTAATAATGACAGGGTGTCTCTGCTCCACACAGCACAGTAGTCTCTGAATGTCAAGTGTGGAGTAAAGGGGTGTTCTGAAGACCCACGTACCAGAAACAATAAAGAGCTTTATGCAATATTGTATGTGAACATTGTGACAGTAAAGATGTAAGTTACTGTTATTATTTAGGGACATAATTGCTGGAGCAACTGTACAATGTATCTAAGCAGAATCAAAGGAATAATGCAAAAAAAAATCAAAACAGCTATTCAAAGGCAGGTGATCAAATAGCCCAGTAAGGTTGTTATCATTTATATCATTGACAATACCATACAGACTAGTTTATGCCGTAAAACAGACTCCTTTGCACTGCATAGTCAGAGAGGATGAAGAGCAACTATGCTGTAGAAGTACAGGGTCAGCTTTTGCCCCACTGGGAGCAGACTCTAATAGCAGATAGACTAAAGAGTTACTCAAGCAATGTCGGAAAAACCTGGAGACTAGATTATGAAAAATAAAATTTCCTCACATCTTAGTTTTCCCTAATTAGGTCTGCCAACAGGTCTTGATGAATTAAGATATAAAAGTAGTGAACATGACTTAGAGAGAGGAAAGTTAAGGGCAAGGTATGCGAAATCAACTAAATGAAGAAATTGTTCTCACATAAGAACATCTGGTTCATAACTGCAGCCAGGGAACTTGGGAAGAGAATGATAAGGGGGATTAGACAACTCATCTTTGTAGAAAGGCAAGCATTTGGGACTTCCCTGGTGGTCCAATGGTTAAGACTCCACGCTTCCACTGCAGGGGGCCCAGGTTCGATCCCTGGTCAGGGAAGATCTCACACGTCACGTATTTTTTATAAAATAAAATTTAAAAAGTTTAAGACATCTCTGGGAAATAAAGGTGGAGATATTAAAAAAAAAAAGAGAGAAGCATTTGGTCTCAAGCTGTTGGAGGTTTGCTTTGACGTTTTCCCTAAGTGACTTGGGATTCTGTTTTCTTGTTTGTGAAGTGGGAATGATGATGGTGATGATGATGATGACAACTCAAGGGGCTCTTATGAGGATTAGACAAGCTAATGCACCTAGTTGAGTGCCTTGCACATAATAGGACTCTAATATATGGTGGCTATTATTTTTGAATGCCTACTATGTGCTAGACATTTTAATATATGTTACCTGATAGTGTTCTCAACATCACTTTTAATAGGTATTATGAAAACCAGTATACCAGATTGCACACTTGGTAAATGGCAGATCTAGGTCTTAAACTCTGGAGAGCCTCACAAGAAAATCTGTAATGATTCCATTATACCATGATCCTTCACAAACATGTGACAATCTGAACACGTATTTCTTTGTCTTTCATTTTGTCTAATACTAGCCCTGACTATAGCTTTTGAGCTTTCATTCATCTTTGAGAGTTTACGAGATGTCATTTGTGAACGTGTCTATAGATTTAACTCTCCCAACCACCGTTATCTACATCTGCAATTGGGATAAACCAGGACCCTGAGAAGTAAGCCAGTAAAATATTTTGCTGTTTTTTTTGTTTGCTTACAGTTTTTGGTGCCTTTGGTTGCGTTTGGTGTAACTCTGCATGAACCCAGAAAAATATTAGTTAGAGATGGGTCTTCTGTTCTGAGCTTAGAACAAGAGTTCTTAAAGTTCTCAAAGCTTCTTGCCATCAGTCTTGGCAATAAATTTTTGGATTTGACACCAAAAGCAAAGGCAAAAATAAATCAGTGGGACTACACTGAACTAAAAAGCTTCTGCACAGCAAAAGAAACCATCAAAATTAAAAGGCAACCTACGGAAGAGAAAACAGAATAGAAGAGTGGTTGACAGGGGCTGGGCATGGGGGGAATAGGGAGAGGTTGGTAAAAAGGTGCAAGCTTTCAGCTATAACTGAATAAGGTCTGAGGATCTAATGCATAACATGGTGACTATAGTGACAACACCTATATCAGATGGTTGAAATTTGCTAAGGGAGGAAAACTTACATGTTCTCACATACACCAAAAACTATGTGAGAAAGAAAGGAAGGAAGGGAAAGAGGGAGGGAGGGAGGAAGGAAGGAAGGAGGAAGGAGGCAGGGAAGGAAGAAGGGAGGGAGGGAGGGAGGAAGGAAAGGAGAAAGAAAAGGAGGAAAGAAAGAAAGAAACAGAAAGAAAAGAAGGGAGGAAGGAAGGAAGAAGAAATGGTTCTTCTGTCCTGAGTTTAGAGCAGGAGGTTTCAAAGCGCAATCCCTAAACCAGCAGCATCAATGCCATCTGGGAACTTTTAGAAATGCAAATTATAAATTATCAGACCCTAGACAGACCTAGAGAATCGGGAACTGAAGGAGGAGGGACAGGCAGCAATTCTTGTTTTAACAAGACCTCCAGGCAATTCTGAAGTACATTACAGTTTGAAAATCACTGATGTAGAGTATAAACAGCATTTAAATTAGCTTTTGATAATAGCACACATTTGTAACGTATTGATAACTTTTACATTCTCTTTTGCTAAACAGACTAAATAAATGTTGGTTGTTAAAACTTAAGGTTGTCACTTAAAAATTTTTTTTCACTGACTTGGTTCTAATCAGGATATTAAATATCCTTGCTAGATCCACTTTACTATTTGAGGATCATTCTCCAGAAAAGATGTGTTTGCTGTAAATGACAACCTATTTCAGTGACTCCACCCTTCGTCAGAAGTCTTTCTGTATGTCAAATTTAAATTACTCTTTTGTCATTTTAAGTGTATTGCTACTTGATCTATCATCAAAATACATCTTAATTTTTCCAATCCATTTTTAAATGGGCAGGCTGAGGTATAGATATTGTAAGTGAAAATTTTCAAATTTTCAAATTTTGATCTAACTTTAAATATCCTGAAAAATTATCAAAATCTGTATCCCAAATAATGGTTTGATAGTTATCACCATTAGCATAGGGGGAAGTGTGGAAATGCCAAATGGTTTAGAAATTCATCCTGATATTCTTTCAAATTCCCCAGAAAGTTACTTAGCCACTGGTAACATACATTTTCTAGGGTGGTTGCTGGCTCAGAACATCCCTCTTAGATAATCATCACCCTTGTTTGTGCTTAATTACTTATGCCATAGTCACAGCCCAACCAAGTTGGATTCTTTCTCTCAGAGGTTAGGAATCTGGATTGAAAGATGTGGGCCAGTCTCTGCTAGCCACTGGAGCTGAGGGTGTGTGAATCCAGGAGCTGTGTGCCGTCTAGAGAAGAAGACAAAGCCAGTCATTACAAAGAGGCAATAGCCCAGACATGCCAAGAAATCCACGGGCTAGAGAACCTGGAGAGAAAGAGAATGAGTATGAGGGCAATTGCCGTAATTCCTAATGGTCTTCTGGTTCTTGACTCTAAACCTTCTGTATCACCTAAGGAAACTCCTCGTTTTTGGATTCTTTGAAATGCACCTTTATTCCACTGAAAAATTATCCTTTTTTTCCCCTTTAGCCAAGTTTGAATGAAATTCTGTTATTTGTAACTCAAAGTGCCTTGATGAAATTTACGGCCAATGAAAAAAAACTGTTCCTGCTCCATCTAAGTGGCAGGAAAGAAGCATGAGTGATTCAAATAAATCCTAAAGCTGAAAATTGCTATAGCAATCACTACACTATTTAATAGTGTCTGGGAAAGTTATATGTATTGTCCTGTGCTCATACAGAATCAAATCTTTTAAGTGCCCCTTACTTATAAAGAAAAGAGCAAACATCTCATTTCTATATCAGTGAAGCGTGGTTAGGAAGGAAGGTCCCTTTGTCAATCAAATCGGTTTTCTTCAGCTCCCCCAGCAAGTGTGGCGAAGGGACCATGGACTTTGACCAGAGACACAAAATTGTGAATTCCGTCTGGATCACTTACTATCTCTGCTACCTTAGATAATATTTCTCTCTTTCTAGTTTCTTATGTAAAATGAGGATGAGGATGGTAAAGTCTCCTTCGCAGGACTGGGACAGGCTTTGTTCTCCCAGCTTCTCTGGCCTTGGTGACATCATAAAGGCGGGGAAAGAGAAAAGTGTCAACATTTGCCACTGAAGAAGCCTGTTAGAATTCAACTGTGAATTTACTTTTCACTCAGTGTTATTGCCACCCCGTGGATTTCTTGGGTAATGAAGCTCAGTCTGAGCCAGTGAAAGGGGGAGATTACAGTTACTTTAGTAAATTTCTGTTGCCAGTGTGAGTGCCCTCTTCTGGGCATTGAAGGAAATACCACACTCATCATTCCACTTGTAGAGTTGTGGAGTTTGTAGGTTTGCAGTTGAAGGTAGTGCTGCAGCATGAATGAGATCGTGCATTAACCTGCCCTCCTCCATGGACACACACCCCTCCCCCAATTTTCAAATACTAAAGCTGAATCCCAAATAATTTGAATTTCAAGGCTGGGCAGTGGTAAAGCTAGGAAGAGAATTTTGGGTCTTCACTTCCAACTGACCGTTCTTCCCACTTACACAGCTGGATAACAGAGCCTTGTTTTTACAATTAGCTGTTGGTCTTTTTTTCATTATTTACTTATTTTATAGGCAGGCTTTACTTGATCAATTAATTAGTTTGCTTTATAGCACTGTATATACATGTGTTCTTCCTCTCTTCCTGGGTGCTGCCGATTTTCCTCCTTTAGAAGCATTTTCTTGTCATTCTTTTCTGTGGAAGTATCTGGTGATAGTTTAAGAGCCTATCTGTATTCGCTGTAGAATTTCCATCTTTGTGTTTCCTCCTACTTCCTGAAAAATCCCTCCACTTCTCTGATACTATGGAAATCCTATTTCTTCCGGGCACAACTCAAGTCCCACCTGCCTCTTCTGAGTCTTGCAGGCCACAGTGGTCCATGCTACATCTTTTGGGGCTCATATCTCTGACTTATATGTTATTTTAACATGTGCATTATTATTTCTTTAGCTCGACTATGATCTCTTTGAAAGCAAAGATGTCTTCATTGTATTACTCAGGGCACCTGAATTCCCAACGGATACGTAATACATATTTCTTGATCCATCCTAGGGGTCCCTGCTTCCATTTCCCTTTTCTATCATGTTTCCATATTTCCAAACACAGGAAAACGACAACCAAAAAACTACATAGTAGCAGATTATTGCCTTTTGTTTCCACTGGGTTTTACTTGTGGCAACCAGGTTCCTCATTTGTACTTTCATGGTGTGTGTGTGGGTGTGTGTGTGTGTGTGTACGTGATTTCTCCCATAACTTCCAGTGCCGAGCAATTCATCTATGGGTATTCTCTGGCACCTGTGTTCAAGTTACTTTCTTCCACAGAGGTTCTCTTTTTTGTTTATTAGAGGCAACTGATGTTATCGCTTTAAAACATATTCTTGGTTTGAGGTTTTGAGGACTAAATGTAGCAAATGTGTTTGAAAGCTGACTTATGGTTATGAATTCTCAGTGGAGATTATTTTCCCTCTCTCCCCTCATTTCCAAGGTTGAAACCTATAATAAATCATTCCTTTTTCTGAGGAGGGGAGTTTTTTTGTTTTTGTTTTGTTTGCTTGTTTTTTAATTTGTTTGTTTTTTGCAGTTCACCCTCATAATGAGAGTGTAGGCTTCTTGTATTTCAGATGCATGTATGTGTGGAGGGGTTGGTTTCCATTAACTCATCTCCAACTTGACTCCTGATTTTTCACTAGTGAACTTAAGTGAGTACTTGCTTTTGTGTCGGTCCTTTTCTCTCATGGGCTATAAAATGGAAGCTCAAGTTTCTCCTGGTTGGACAGATCCCCTTAGGGCAGACACCAATTTCAGGCTTTACTTCTCTCCATGGAGTATTGCTTTCACTTTATTTGGTTAAACCTCTGAGCATATCCTTTGATTTTTTGCTAGCTCAGCAATGCACTGAAAAAGATTTTTTCCTGTCCTATCTAGAATTCTTAGTTCTTTGAACTGGGATGGCTGTTCTTGATGGGCCCCATGGCCACTCACTTAATCGCTTAGATACATTTTGGGATTAATTTGTAAATTTCAAGGAAAAATTCTGGTATGATTTTGGATTGAGATTTCACCAAATTTATAGAAGAATTCAGGAAGACAATATCTTTACAATATTTATTCTTCTCATTTTTAAACATGGTTTATCAGTCCATTTATTATATCTTCATTATGTCCTTCAGTAACATTTATGTTTTTCTTTTAAAGATCTTACACTGAGGTTTTGTAAACAGTTTTTTAAACTTGCATTTTCTATTGGTCACTGCTGTATAAGAAGGTAAGATTTACATAGTACTTACCATGTGCAGGGCGTTATTTTAAATCCTTTAGTAATATTTTATCTGGTGAACTTGTTTATTAACTCGACTGGTCTGTCACTTAACTGCTCTTGAAGTTTCAATAAAAGCAATCATATCACCTATAGTTATTGATCCTTTCCTTGCTTTCTTTTCAGTATCTGTGCTTTTTATTTGTTTTTTCTTATCACTGTCCTATTTGGACCCTCTCTGTAACAAAATTGTTCTTTCCCTGTGTGTTTTGTTAGTCTTGATTGCAGGTTTATCTTTGCATTTGCGAATTCCTCTTTCCCTGTCTGTGGACACTTTTTAAATTTATTCCTGAGTGCCTCCACTGTTGCAGTGGAGAGGGGTGGAATCTGCTAGCACAGAACCTTCCAGCTGTCTCTATTAGGATTTTTCCATTCATTTTGGGTGTTGCCAGCCACCTGGAAGGCTGTATTGCCTCTGTGACCCAGTTATTCATACTGACTTCTTCAGTCTGAAAGCAGATGCCAAACCGTTTACTGCTTGGCTGTGTGTGTGTGTGGGTATGTGGGTGTGTGAATGTTTGTGTTTGTGTAGGGAGGGATGGAAGCAGGACCAACCTGCTTGACTGTTCTACATTCCATCTCTAAGCAGTCACCCTAATCCTTGGCTCCATATTCCTTGTTATTTTCATTGATTATGAGTTAGAAGAGTCTTCAGAACTAATCTCACCATATCAGCCATTATATCTAGTGTCTACCTTTCAGCCAATTTTCCTTCCTCAATTCAATCCTGTCAGATTTCTATCTTTTAGACGTATCTAAACATTTCTGTTTTCCTAATGACATTCTTTTTCTCCAGTATGGCTAAGGATTTATTCCTTATTTTTAAACTCATTTTCAAAAATTTGTTGGGAGGTCAGGCTTGTTGCATTCGCACATTCTGTTAGTAATGCCCACTAATTAATTGTTTTCTGTATTTCAAGCTATTTCTTATTGGCTCGACTGCTAGTAAAACATGTATTAACAATACCAGTAATGGAAGAATATTTGTATTCAGCAACTTCTGATCAATAGATCAGTGAAGCACTGAACTGAGTAAACATGAATAATTATCATAGGCTACCCTGTATAAACTGACATCATTTTGCATTTTCCAAAAAGTTTATAAATTATATCACCAAATTCTCTCCACAAGTCTGAGATAATCATTATAATTTCAAGTTGAGAAAACTATGTCCAAGGATTAACTGAGATTCACACCATTAGCATGAAGCAGAGAAAGGTTCAATGCCCAGGGAGGGATAGCTGTTAAAGGTACAAGATCTACACTGGGTGCAAATTTCACCTCAATTACCAACTAGTTGTGTCACGTTTGAAAAATTTTTACTTTTCCCATCTTTTAGTTTCTCATCTGCAAGTGTTATCAATTACAGTACTGCTCTCAAAATACTATAGTGAGGATTACATTTAAAGAGCTTAGAACTGCCCCAGTCACATAATATGCACTCAATAAATAATAATTGTTATTATTGCTACTATTTTGAACTCGTGTCCAGCATCTTTTACTACAGTATATCATTATATGTAAGACCAATTTTTAAAAAGTCCTACTGAATTTAGGGATAAGATCAGAAAAAAAGAAGAGAACTCTCCAAAAATGCAAACACACACACACACACACACACACACACACACACACACACATGCTCATACATATATATAAGTATTGTCTAACCATTTGCAGTGGTAACTCCACATGATGCTTTCTAGGTTCTAGAGAATACAAAATGTGTCAGGAAATAGTGTTGAACAAAACAGATACAATCCTCTCTCATGGAGCTTACAAACCAGAAGAGGAGACAGATGTTAAAGAAGTGATTATACTAAAACAAAGTCATTTCAACTGTACTAAGGGCTTTAAAGCAAGAAATCACTTGGCAACCTATAGCTCAAAAGACTTAGAAATACTCAAGTTCAACTACAATGACTGGAATTTTATCTCCCTGAAGGCATGAATGAAAAATAACTGCTTTTTAAATTGTTGAAAAAATGTTGTGGCAGAATATCCATGACTTTTATTAAAAGAATTAAAACAAAACTTTAATCATTTTCATCCTTTACTATTCAAGTGCAGGAAACAAAGAATCTGACAGGCAGAATAATTCAGTTCTTTGGAGACATGTACTCTATTATGAAGAGAAGGACAGATCTTCTGTTGTTACAAGGTTCTCTGGGGAGGTGGCTAAAACAGAAAAAAAAAGCATCAATGGGTTCATTGAATTGTAAGTAGTATGTTAGGACATTGCTACAGTCTGAATGTTTGTGTCCCCCCAAATTTCGTATGTTAAAATGCTAATCCCAAAGAGGATGGTATTAGGAGGTGGGTCCTTTGGGAGGTGCTTGGGCCATGAGGGTAGAGCCTTAAGGAATGGGATTAATGTTATAAAAGAGACCCGTCAGAGATCCCTCGGCCCTTCCACCCCATGAGCACACAGAGAGATACCGGCAGTCCGCAGTCGGGAAGAGGGCCTTCGCCCAACCATGCTGGCACCACCCTCCGGAACTGGGAAAATTTCTGTTGCCTGTAATTACCCAGTCTGTGATTTTTTGTTAGAGCAGCCTGAACAAACTAAGACAAAATAAATAATCCAAAGTAAAAACTGCCTCTGTACTGATCAGAGATCACTGAATACAAAACTTCTTTCACTACTTTTGCCGTTAATCTATGTTTTATTCCCAGTCGAACCAGTAAGAAATAGCCTTCAGGTTCTAATGATTAACATTACATAAAACTATCAGATACATACCGACTGCTCACCGTGTCCCAGGAACATTTCTAGGCATTTGGGGCATATTACTGCGCAAAACAGGTAGAGATCTCTGACCTTGGGGTCCTTTAAATAATTCAATATAAAGTATCCACCTACCCTGTCTTTGTGGGAGGAGACAAGGAGGACAGGACCCTTCTTCTGACAACAGAACCGAGGGCAAACTAAAACTAACTGAGCTCCA
Source organism: Tursiops truncatus (assembly GCF_011762595.2). Lineage (NCBI taxonomy): Eukaryota > Metazoa > Chordata > Mammalia > Artiodactyla > Delphinidae > Tursiops > Tursiops truncatus. The sequence goes on along the minus strand of NC_047044.1, from coordinate 94,086,009 downwards.
GTCAAGGAAAGAGACAGCTGAGATGCTGCTCTTGCTTGTCTTCATGCTGACCTCAGGTCTCTTCACAGTTTACCCCTCACAAGCAACTACACCTGTGGGCTCATTTGCAGCTAGGTGTTTTGTTCAGGCAGTCAGTATCCATCCCAAGCATCACAGGCCATCTTTATTTCCAGGCGGAATATTCATGGCATGCGGAGAGGATGGATCCAGAGTAATGCTGTAGAGTAATGGGAGTCGAAGCCAGTACAATAGATTGAAAAGGGAAAGATTGTTAAGGAAGTCTTCTTAAATAATGCCATTTGCAGCAACACGGATGGACCTAGAGATTGTCATACTCGGTGAAGTAAGTCAGACAGAGAAAGACAAATATCATATGATATTGTTTATATGTGGAATCTAAAACAAGGTACAAATGAACTTATTTACAAAACAGAAATAGAGTCAGATGTAGAAAACAAACATGGTTACCAAGGAGGGAAGGGGGAAGATAAATTGGAAGATTGGGATTGACATATACACACTATTATATATAAAATAGATAACTAATAAGAACCTAGTGTATAGCACAAGGAACTCTACTCAATACTCTGTAATAATCTATATAGGAAAAGAATGTAAAAAAGAGTGGATATATGTATATGTATAACTGATTCATTTTGCTGTGCAGTAGAAACTAACACAACATTGTAAATCAACTATACTCCAATAAAAATTAATTTAAAAAAACAAAACAAAAAGGAAGTCTTCTTAGAAGGCAGAGTGAGATTTGGTGGCTTTGGATGTCCTTCAACAGTTATCCTGGATCCTGCCACTCAGATTTTTGCCTCAGGGTTCCTGACTAAGGAGTTTACATGAAAGGAACAGTGGAAAAAAGAAAAGCACACTGCAGTGGAGTGGCATATGACACCAAGTTAAGAACCAAGGTCGGAACACAAGGTGAAAAATCATGTATTGCCAGACTTACCCATGGAAATCCCCTAATCAGCCCAAGTTAAAGTGCTTGGCCCCTGTTTTTGTTTTTACAACTAGATATCAGGTCCTATAACCCTTTGTTAGTCTATGCTTTTTTGTGCCCTTAGTTAATTCTTCCATCTCTCCCTCAAAAATGTTGACACATCCATCACTATTCACATGTCTGGCCACATGACCTGTGCATTTTTTTTTAATTAATTAATTTATTTATTTTTTACTGCATTGGGTCTTCATCGCTGTGCACAGGCTTTCTCTAGTTGCAGCAAGCAGGGGCTACTCTTCATTGCAGTGGGTGGGCTTCTCATTGCAGTGGCTTCTCTTGTTATGGAGCACGGGCTCTAGGCGCATGGGCTTCAGTAGTTGTGGCACACAGGCTCAGCAGTTGTGGCTTGTGTACCGTGGCATGTGGGATCTTCCCAGACCAGGGCTCGAACCCATGTCCCCTGCATTGGCTGGCGGATCCTTAACTACTGTGCTACCAGGGAAGTCCCTGTGCATTTCTTTTCCTCTTTCTTTCTATCTCAAAAATCCTTTGAATCCGTTGTGTATTATTTCCTCAGGTTTGCTTACACACGTCAACTCTTTTCAGCTTAACCAAACTTAGTATAAATGATGATCAATGTATACACAATATTTCAGTAAGTTAAATGGATGGAAAGTTTTCATTGTAATATTTGAAATTATCTGGGTAGGCACAGGGTTATGTAGCACTATTTGGTATAAACTGGATTGGAAGTACAGAAGTGGGGCCTCTGACTCTCTGTTTCTCTCTCAACAAGGCTGAGCACAGAGGGGACCCTTACCTACTTACTGACTTAACCAAGTGACTTAGTGGCCTAGCCAAATGGTGGGGAGAGAAGGGGCAGTCAGCTGCCTCAAGAGAGTGAGCCCGGCTAGGGTTTACTCCAGGAGGTGGATGGACAAGAGCATTCTCTCCTGGATTCTGACAAAGCAAACCTGCCCTAAAATAGAGCACAGTTAATATCCTCATATCCTTGGTTCTGAACAAGCAGATGAGCAAATTCTCCTCTCTTGAGAGGAAGCAGAAAGGAAGGTGGGAAGAAAGGAGAAAGGATGAGGGAAAGGACTGTTGAAGGATAACTGTTGAAGGACATCCAAAGCCACCAAATCTCACTCTGCCTTCTAAGAAGACTTCCTTTTTGTTTTTTTTAAATTAATTTTTATTGGAAACATGGGAAGGAGGTCAAAACTGTATGGAGAAGGGTAAAGATGCCTCTCTCCCCATAAGTCCCCCATTGCAAATCCACTGTCCTATAGTTACAAAATGAACCCAAAAGTTACAATGAAAAACACCACCAAAGGAAATGCCTCCTATTATTAATTTTTTAAAGAAATATTCCTATCCTTTACAAATTAAAATCCTAAAAAAACTAAATTCCAAAATACTCTGCCCTCCAATTTCATCTTCTGTTCCCCTTACTTAAGCCATTCAGATACCTCGTTAGAGTCTATCTGCCTTTAGCTGTAACTGAGCTTAAGCCATTTTTCACTTGAGTAATTATAGGTCCTTGACTCTCCAAAGTCAAAAAATATCCCCTTGCTTTCCACCCACAGTATCTTATATGTCCCATTTTCCAAAGAACGAAAAGGATAATTGCATATAAAAGAATATTACAAAAATATCTCTACACATAAGTTTAGAAAATTTGCCTGAAGCAATAACATTTAAAGAGCAAAAGCAATGTGCCTGCATTACTATTGCAAGCCACAGAGGTAGGGAAATGGAAAAAGAAAAACAAAAACAAGGAGAAAATTGTTTTCAACTTAGACTATCAGTGAACTTCTACCAGATGTCTATAGTCCACAAATTGTGAGCTAAAAACTCAACTAGAAGAAATATCTCCTTTAAGAAGTTAATAGTGATTTTATGCCTTATGTATGTATTCTGTCAGAGGGTGGAATGTGAAACTCTCTGTCTAAAGTGTTATAAACATTGTCTAAAGTTTACTTAAGGAATTCTTCCCATTAGTTTATGAGAAACATCTAAATTTTTTCTTTTTTTGAACCCCATGTTCCTAGCATGACAAATAAATGGAGTTTTTCTTCCACAATACTTTTTAAGCAGGGTACCATTATTTGTAATAGGGAATTCTAGACACCTTGACCTTCATTCAAGTGTTCTGCTCTGGAAGATGTATGTCTTCATCCCCAGCAGGAGCCTCAGACCTTTTAACCCTACCTTAAAGTCTGTCACTGTGACCTCCTGTAGTGACATTCTTTTTTTTTTTTTTTTTTTCCGGTACGAGGGCCTCTCACTGTTGTGGCCTCTCCCATTGCGGAGCACAGGCTCCAGACGCACAGGCCCAGCGGCCATGGCTCATGGGCCCAGCCGCTCCGCGGCACGCCGGATCTTCCCAGACTGGGGCACGAACCCGTGTCCCCTGCATCGGCAGGTGGACTCTCAACCACTGTGCCACCAGGGAAGCCTGTAGTGACATTCTTGATGCCTATGAATCTTGTCTCCTAGAGGAGGTTTCTTTCTTGCTCCCAAGATCATTTCACCTGGAGAATTACTCTTACCTTATGCTTTTAACAAATTAAGGGTTTGTTTCGAGCCTAACTATACATACTGTATAGTGCATAGATCTTAATTCTATAGCTTAATGAAATTTTACATACAAATACAATTGTATGTATATTTGTATGTATGTACATACAAATCTACTTCCCAGATTGAGATAAAGAACATTTCAGTTAACTTGTTCTTAAATTGGGCTGTTGATGTTTTGGGAGCAACTGCCCTTAGGTCCTGGTAAGGAACAGTATACCCCTTTCATCAACTTGCTCGTTTCCACAAGCATCCTTTTTTTTCAGCTTCTGAATTTTTCCGGCCATAAGTAAACTGCACTATTTCAAGAGCAGCAAAAACCTCTATTCCAAATCCTAACCTGAAGAAGTGGACTAGGTGTCTCAATGAAAAACATGTTGCCTGTCATGTCAGTAAACAAAGGATGTTGCAGCCATCAAGCCATCACGTTACAGCTGCCCTGACTGTGAGCTCTGAGGGAACTCAGGATAGAAACAGGATGCCTGCCACCTAGCAGTCAACTGCGGCGCCCTCCCCCAACAGCGCACCCTGAGGAGACTCAGGATGAGAAAGCATCAGATACTGGCCCCCAGATAACTGAGATCCATATCAAAGGAACGATTTCAGTGAGCCCAGACTTCTGCATCTTCCCATATATAAAAAAGCGCTAAGTTCCTTAACTTGAGATATCTTTCTTTAATTAACAGTAAACTTTTGAAGTTCCGACTACCTGGTCTTTGTTGCAAAAACTCCTATGTATCCCGGCTTCTCCCTTACCTCTCTCAGAGCTATTTGAGATGCTGTGTCCCAGGCTTAAGTCCTTGATTTTGTCCGCCAACTAAAACATAATTCTCAGTTTTTAGGTTGTGCCCTTTTTTCAGTTGACAGGTGTCTATAGTGTTTTTTTCTTTTTTCACATGTGCCTCTATTTTTCCTCTAACGTAGTAGTTTCCATTGCATTTCCATGATGACTAATGAAGTTGAGCATCCTTTCTTTTGTTTTTGGCCATTTACTATTTCATACAGAGTCTGTTCAAATTCTACCTATTACTGTATGGGTTTTCTCATTTTTTTTTATTGATTTGCAGGAGTTTCTTCTAACTTCTGGATACAAGCCCTTATCAAAGACTTGTGTTGCAAATAACTTTATTTTTTGTTTCTTGGTTAATACTTTTGGTGTCAATTGCTGGCTTTATGATTTCCTGTCATACTTTGAATAATTTCTGAAACCATTTACTACTGGGAAAATGATTCCCCTTTGTTACGTAGGCTCTTGCTTTTCATTCTCTAAGTCTTGAGTCTCTCTCTCTCCTTTTTAGCCCAGCCTTTAAAAGCCATAGGTACAGGTATAAAGCTCCTTTTCTTTTGTATATCTGTTTTACCTTGCTTCTAAGTTCTCGAATTTTTCTTGCAAGTTTTTCTTGGGTTTATTCTGCAGCAAGCCTCAAATCTTAAGAGAATAGGTTTTCTTCTTTTTTTTTTTTTTTGGTTTGTTTTTTCCCTCCTCACATAAAGCCCATTGTGGGTCTGAAAGCTTCTCTGCTCTGCACGCAGCTGCTCAGTGATTCTGGCTGCTTTGGTCTTATGGTCCCACCAACTGACCCTGAGGCCTGCACATTTGCCTGGAGACTCATAAAAGGCTTTTCAGTGTCTCAAACCAGAAATGACATATGTCACTTGTTCTCATATTCATTGCCCAGGATTGGTCACATGGCTCCAGCCAACTACTTGGGGGAATGGGAGGTAGTTTTCCTTGTTCCAAGGGAGGACAAGCAACAGAAGGGATCTGGTGAACTCACAGCATTATCTCCGTCAGAGCAAGACTGCCTCCTTCTTCCCATTTCTTATTTTTTAAAGTTTGAGCAAACCTGATTCTTAGAGACAAGGTGTTCCAAATAAGTCTTTTCAATTTCTTTGCTGGCCTTCATTTTTTAATCATTCTATTAAATAGCCAGGACTTCACTCCAACACCAGGCTCTCCCTCTTTCTCAACATATGTAAATGGTCACTGCTACTATGTCAGATAAGCTGATTCGGCTCTCTTCAGTGAAAAATAACAAGAAACAAAACCAAATAAAGCTGAGACAAGATCCCTTTGCTATCAAAGTAAGCAAAGTTCTACTCAAAATGTAATATATGAATACTGCACATAATTTTAAAAATGAAATGTCATAGCGGCATCATGAAGAATGATAAATAAAAGAATCTGACAATTGTGCCATAATGAAGGGTGTTCATTCTAGAATACAAAAGGGTGAAGAATCTATGTGTTTGCATGTCATGAATAAGAATAAATATATCTGAGTCAGCGTGAAGGAGTATAATGATTTTAAGGCAAGGGAACAGACCACAAGAAGCTATTGCATTGTTCCTTTATATCTTTGATGTTAAGTGTTTTCATTCAAAGAGGGACTATAACTCCTGGAAATAAGACTTGAGACCTTTAGATTAAGAAGTTGTTGAAACAACAACAGCAACAAAACTGGGAAGACATACATATCTAATTTAAATGGGTATTGGCCTCAATAAAAGAACTGCATTTGCTCTTAAAATTCTAATCCCTTTAAACAACAAATTTTGTTAATCAGCAAAAATAATCAGTCCTTTAATTTCCTTTGTAAAAAATTTTATTGAAGTATAGTTGATTTACAATGTTGTGTTAATTTCTGCTGCACAGCAAAGTGATTCAGTTATACATTTATATATATTCTTTTTCATATTCTTTTCCATGATGGTTTATCACAGATATTGAATATAGTTCCCTGTGCTATACAGTAGGACCTTGTTGTTTATCCATCCTATATATACTAGTTTGCATCTGCTAATCCCAAACTCCCAATCTTCCCCCTCCACCATAGTCCCTTTATTTTCTATTTGCTTGTTGGAGGAATATGATGGTTAGCTCTGAAGAAACTCACAACTCACAGAAGCTCTGTGTGGTCTAAGCACAAAGTGATGAAAATACAAGATGAACTTGGATAGCTACCTCATGTATGCAGGGACAGAAGCCTAACACAGATCATCAACTAAGTGAAGGCTGACAGATATTATGCTCTTTAGAACATTCCTCTCTCAACTAGGAATATCAGACTGCCTAGAGTGGCTGCTAGTGGCTGTCTTTCTGTTCCAACTGGTGTTATTGACTCTTGTACTTTATTCTTTCCTGACACATCTATCTTTCCTGCCAATCTCAACAACCATTCCGGAAATCTGAATGAGGAAACTTTTCTAAATCCTGAGTTGGAAAACTTTCATAATGAGGAGACATCACACATCATTGAGAATGAGACCATCTAGCATAATTGATCCATGACAGCAAAAGTACAAGGATGATTACTCTTTGTCTTTATCTCAGCCTTCTCGTGTTTTGGGACACTTTGCTGGACTCAATTTAGTGTCCAGAAATAGGTAATAGTCCACGGATTATTTCTGTTTACCCACAAATGCCGTGAGGCCTGTGATGGAGACAACATTTTTAAATGAAAGACAGAGCAAAGTTTTTTTTTTAAATAAATTTATTTATTTATTTATTTTTGGCTGCTTGGGTCTTCGTTGCTGTGCGTGGGCTTTCTCTAGTTGTGGCGAGCGGGGGCTACTCTTCAGTGCGGTGTGCGGGTTTCTCATTGTCGTGGCTTCTCTTGTTGTGGAGCATGGGCTTTAAGCACGCGGGCTTCAGTAGTTGTGGTACGTGGGCCCAGTAGTTGTGGCTCGCGGGCTCTAGAGTGCAGGCTCTGTAGTTGTGGCGCACAGGGTTAGTTGCTCTGCGGCATGTGGGATCTTCCCGGACCAGGGCTCAAACCCATGTCCCCTGCATCGGCAGGCGGACCCCCAACCACTGTGCCACCAGGGAAGCCCCAGCTGTTTCAGTTTTAATGTTCAAGGTCAAAGAGATAATAAGAGGAGGAGCCAAGTCCTGAGTTCCCAGAAATCATTTGACTTGACCTTTCATGTTTGTACAAGAAAACCAACTCTTTCTTAACTCCCTGATTCCCCTCCACTGAGGCCAGTTTGTCTTAAATTCCCTTCCAAGTTGCAGCGGCAAGTGCCGTTCCCACCAAATAACTCTCCAAATCCTTTCCACAGCTTCCAGCTCCTCACCTCCAGTATTTCTCCTAAGGGAATCTGATGCTGTAAATTTTATCTTCACTTCTTGTCAATTTTCTGTGAACTAAACCAACCCTAAAGCAGGTATCGTATATTAATGTGGGTGTCTTCTTTGTAGACTTTCCCCTGGCACTACCTAGCAATTCCTCTGGTTCTGCCAACAAATCAGAAAGTTCTTTCTAAATCCTCTCCCAACTAGTTCCTGTGTCATCAAGCAATTACATTTGTGCTTTCTTAATCATTCCTTCTTCTATTTGTCATTCTCATAAGTTGAGGAAGACAGCAGAAGCTGTACTATCGTGTGACAACTTTAATAACATAGGACACAATGAGATCAGTGATAAATCATGGAAGGAAATATTCTGGTTCAAGCAACCTCACAAGAGAAAAGACTGGAGGTCCTTCTTGTGTAGCAGCATAGCTTTTATTGTTCTTTGCAAACTACGCAAGTGAGAAACCCCAAATTTCTCTAGAAGAAAGGGAAGAATAACTGTGATTTAAAGATGCTTTCCTTCTACCTTTAGCTACCCTGCTGCCTCTGAAAAAGCCCAGCAAACAGTTAAAGATCCAGAGTGGTAAGTCCGATATGATGACAAGTGTGATAAGGTTTTGATGAGCAGACATGTGAGCATTAAGACTGTCTACCCTCTAAACACCCAGACCTGGCCCCTTCACTGGGTCTTTGTTTCCTTGGAGGCGCCCATGTCCATGGAACAATCTGTGTGGGTTTCTCCTGTTAATCTGCCTTAGATCGATTTAATTCTCACACCCAGCTGGAGACCCTAAGAGGGCAGGGGAAAAGTTATGCCCCCCCTAAAATTTGATCTCTGTTCCACTGTCCCTTCTCTGAGGGACAATCATTTTACACAGTAATCTTACTGGGTTCTGAGAGCCGAGGGTTCAAAATAAATGCATAGTGGGTTCCATTTACCTTAAAAAAAAAAAAGACTGTCTATTCTCAGTCATTTTTTTTTTGCTTTCCTTTTCTTTAGAGCAAACAGAGAGCAAAGGGCTTAGGTACAGAGAGGAGAATAATATACGGTATTCCTCTCCCTGATCACAACTATTCAAATAATCTCCACATTCAAAATATACCCTCTTCCTCCCAAGACCATCACGGGGTTCATCTAATCAGAGTATCACGTTTGACATCTAAGATCTTATGATTAGATTAGTATTTCAACCCCAATTCCAAAAGAGCAACTCACCAGGAACAATTTACTCAACAGATAATTTTTTTAAGTAATGATTGCATTTCATGTTTGTTCTTTAAGTCTATTGATCCTTCCATTAATTAGTTCGAATGTCAATTATTCTAATCATTAGTACAGATTAAGAACGAATACAGATGAACACTTCTTAAGTTTCTCTTATTCCTTCCCCAGAGTCATGCCCTACTACTTCTGTTATATGATATTGAAATTTTAGGGAGAGATTTGGTTTATTTTGAGTAGTATTTCCAATAGTTGGCTGAATCAATCATTCAAAGACAATTTCTTGTTGATTTACTTGTCACTTTGGCCAATAAAAATCAATTTTTCCAATCTTAATTAATTTGATAGAATAGCTTTTTTAATTTTAGAAATACAGCCTTCTTCAACCTATTAACTTTAAATTAAAGGTGTGTCTATATACAGGATACAAAAGAAATATGTGATATGGTTTACTGTCCTCAAGGAACAATCTTCATGGGAGAGTAAGGCTTGCATACCCTTAGGAAAGTAGTAAATAAATATGTACTAAATTCAACATTTTACTGCTAGACTATGTGATACAAACAAGTGATGCACATTCCCATGGACCTGGAGTACAAAGACAATTAGTAAGTTGTTGGGAATCAAATAAAAAGAGATTAAAAAGAGCTAGATGAAATGAACAACAATGGAGTATACTTGATCGGACGACTCTTCCACAGCTAGCTTTGCAGTTATTATGGTATGTGTGCTATCAGGATGAATATGAAAAAAGTAGTGCTTGAAATAAGATTGAAAATAACTATTGTAATATATTATTTGAACCTCTCTCTAACCTTATGAGTTCTATTATTCTAAAAATACGTATCATTTTTTAAAAAAGAAACAATGTAACATAATTTCCAAGTTAACCTACTTTACAAGTTAACCTCAGATATCATTATAAGGTTTTCAACGAAATTCTAAAATTGTTTATTTAGGTGTGGTAACACACTTTTTGATTTTTTATAAATTTTTGTGTGCGGAATTGTTTGTTTGGCCTTATATTTTCTTTTAATGTTACATATTACTCAAAAAGAAACTTAAGATAGGAAGCCATGCTAAGAAAAAAATAAAATAAAAGAGCCATGAAAATTGTTGCAATTGAAATCTAGAAATATAATGATGTATGATATTATAGAAGCTATACTTATAATGACCACAGGGTGGCATCCTAGCATCATGCATGACAATACTACTCGATCTGGACGTGCTATCAGAATACAATGAAAACTAGCTCAAATTATTGTAGGTTCTTTCCTCCAAGAAAGTTGTCAAGAGAAGCCAGACTTTAAACATCATGCTTTTTTGTGTATATGTTTGATTTTTCTTGACTCATAGCTAGTTTTACCCTTCCCTTGGCAACTGCCCTTTGCCCCTGGTCAAACCTTCCCTCTTCTAAAAAGAAAATCGAATCCTGCCTATTCCTCAAACTAGCAATGCACGAAGAAAGTGAGAATTTCAACAAAAAGACAGAAAATACTTTAGAGTACCAAAGAGACATAATAGAGCTGAAGAATACAATAAGAAAACTAAAAAATTCAATAAAGGGGCTCAACAATAGAGTAAATCAAGCAGAAGAAATGGTTAGCAAACTCAAAGACAGGGCAGTGGAATGCATCCAGTAAGAGGAACGAAAAGAAAAAGAATGAAAAAGAATAAAAACAACTTAAGGGACATATGGGGTAACATCAAGCGAAGCCAATATTTGCATTACATGGGTCTCTGAAGGAGAAGAGATAGGCAGGGACAGAAAACTTATTCAAAGAAATAATGGTGGAAAACATCCCTAACCTGGGGAAATTAACAGAAATCCAGATCCAGGAAGCCCAAGAAAGTTCCAAACAAGATGAATCTATAAAAAACCCACACCGAGACACATTATAATTAAATTGTAAAAAGTCAAAGACAAGGAAAGAATCTTAAAAGCAGCAATAGACAAACAACTTATGAACAAGGGACCCCCCCCCATAAAACTATCAGGAGATTTATCAGCAGAATCTTTGCAGGTGGAAGGGAGTGGCATGATAACACTCAAAGTGCTGGGGAAAAAAAACAAACTGCCAACCAAAACACTCTACTAAGGAAAAAAAACAAATCTGTAACTATGTGTGGTGATGGATATTACCTAGACTTATTGTGGTGATTATTTCATAATATATACATATATCAATCGAATCATGTTGTACACCTGAAACTAAATAAAGTTATATATCAATTATATCTCAATTTTTTAAAAATTGTAATAAAAAGAATACCTAGCAAAGTTGTCCTTGAAGGAGAGAGTTTTCGAGACAAGCAAAGGCTGAAGGACTTCATCACCACTAGATCAGCCTTATAAGAAATGTCAAAAGGACTTTAAGCTGAAACAAAAAGAAGCTAATCAGTAACAGGAAAATATATGAAAGTATAAATCTCAATGGTAAAGATCTCTTTCCCTCTCTCTCTCTCTCTCTCTCTCTCTATATATATACACACATACGGTTAAATTCAGAATACTCTAATGTAATGGTGGTGGATAAATCACTTATAAATTTCGTATTAATGTTAAATGACAAAAGTATTAAATATAACACATAGCTATAACTACAATAATTTGTTAATGGATACACAAAGTAAAGATGTAAATTGTGATATCAAAAACATAAAACATGGTGGGGGGGCAGGAGAGTAAAACTGTAGAGCTTCAGTATGATTTCAAAGTTAATTGTTGTCACCTTAAGATAGGCTGTGAAAAATATGTTTTATGTAAGCCTCATGACAACCACAAAGTAGAAATCCATATTATCTACAGATAATCTATATAATAGTAGGGGACTTCAATACCCAATTTCAACAATGGATAGATTATCCAGACAGAATATCAATAAGGAAACATCGGGCTTATACTACATGCTGGTCATATGGACTTCATTTACAGAACATTCCACCCGTTCTTCTCAAGTACACATGGAACATTCTCCATGAAGGATCCTGTTAGGCCACAAAACAATTCTTAATTACTTTAATATTGCAATCATATCAAGCATCTTTTCTAATCACAATGGTATGAAACTAGAAATCAATAATAAGAGGAAAACTGGAAAATTCAAAAATACATGAAGAATAACAACATGCTTCTGAACAACCAGTGGATCAAAAAAGAAATCAAAAGGGAAATAAAAAATATCTTGAGACAAATAAAAATAAAAACACAATATACCATAACTTGATGCAGCAAAAGCAGTTCTAAGAGGGAAGTTCATAGCAATAAATGCCTACATAGAGAAAAAAGAAAGTTATCAAATGAAAACCTAACTTATACCTCAAGGAACTAGAATAAGAAAAACAAACTAAATCCAAAGTAAGTAGATGAAAGAAAATATTAATAATAAAGATAAGAATAGAAATAAAACTAGGAATTAGAAAATGTCAATAAAACTAATACCTGTGTTTTGGAAAAGATAAACAAGACTGACAAATTCTTAGCCAGACTAAGGAAAAAAAAAAAAGGACAAGACTCAAATTAATAAAATTATGAATGAAAGAGGAAACATTATACCTGAAACACAGAAATACTAAAGATCATAAGAAACTACTATGAACAACTGTATGCCAAATAACCTAGAAGAAATTGATAAATTCATAGAAATATATAATCTACCAAGACTGAATCATGAAGAAATAGAACATCTAAACAGACCAATTACTAGTAAGATTGAATCTGTAATCAAAAACCTCCCAACAAACAAAAGTCCTGGTCCAGATGGCTTCACTGGTGAATTCTACCAAATATTCAAAGAATTAATACCAATCCTTCCCAAACTCTTCCAAAATATAGAAGAGGAGGAAACACTGCCCAACTCATTTTATGAGATGAGCATTACCTTAATAGCAAAGTTAGACAAGAACAATACTGGAAAAGAAAATTACAGGTCAATATCCCTGATGAACATAAATGAAAAAATCCTCAACAAAATATTAGCAAACCAAATTCCACAGCACATTAAAAGAAAAACACACGATGATCAAGTGTAATTTATTCCTCAGATGCAAGGATGGTTCAACACTCACAAAACAATCAATGTGATACACCACATTGATAGAATGAAAGACAAAAATCATATGAACATCTCAATAGACGCAGAAAAAGGATCTGACAAAATTCAACATCCATTCATGTTAAACTCTCAACAAGCTGGGTGTAGAGGGAACATATCTCAACTTTAATAAAGGCCATATATGACAAGCCCACAGCTTTTCAGTAGTGAAAAGCTTTCCCTCTAAATCAGAAACAAAACAAGGATGCCCATTCTCACCACTTTATTCAACATAGTACTGAAAGTCCTAGCCATGGCAATTAGGTACGATAAAAAATAAAAAGCATCCAAATTGAAAAGGAAGGAGTGGGACTTCCCTGGTGGCGCAGTGGTTAAGAATCCGCCTGCCAATGCAGGGGACATGGGTTCGAGCCCTGGTCCGGGAAGATCCCACACGCCGCAGAGCAACTAAGCCCATGCACCACAACTACTGAGCCTGCACTCTAGAGCCCACGAGCCACTACTACTGAAGCCTGCACACCTAGAGCCTGTGCTCCGCAACAAGAGAAGACACTGCAATGAGAAGCCTGCACATCGCAACGAAGAGTAGCCCCAGATCACTGCAACTAGAGAAAGCCCACGTGCAGCAACGAAGACCCAATGCAGACAAAACTAAATAAATGTATATATTAAAAAAAGGAAGAAGTAAAACTCTTTATTTGCAGATGGCATATTATATTTAAAAAAAACATAAAAACTCCACCAAATAAACTGTTAGAACTAATAAACAAATTCAGTAAACTTGCAAGATACAAAATCAATATCCAAAATTCAGTTGCATTTCTATACACTAACAGTGAACTATCAGAAAGACAAATTAAGAAAACAATCTCATTTATAACTGCATCAAAAAGAATAAAATACCTTGGAATAAATTTAACTAATGAGGTAAAAGATCTGTACACTGAAAACTGCAAGACATTCAAAGAAATTGAAGAAGGTGAAGAAGACACAGATAAGTGGAAAGCTATTCCATGCTCATGAATCAGAATAATTAATATTGTTAAAATATCTGTACCACCCCCAAGAGATCTACAGATTGAATGCAAGCTCTATCAAAATTATAATAGCATTTTTCACATAAATAGAAAAAAATCTTAAAATCTGTATGGAACTACAAAAGACTCTGAACAGCCAAAGCAATCTTGAGAAAGAACAAAGCTGGGAGCATCACACATCCTGATTTCAAACTATAGTACAACCTACAGTAATCAGAACAGATAGTATTGGCATAAAAACAGACACATAGTTCAATGGAACGAAACAGAGAGCCCAGAAAAAAACATAAGCATATACACTCAACTAATTTTCAACAAAGATGCCAAGAGTATACGGTGGGGAAAGGACAGTCTCTTCAATAAATGGTGTTGGAAAAACTGAATATACAACTGCAAAAGAATGAAACCAGACCCCATCTTACACCACACACAAAAATCACTTCAGAATGAATTAAGGACCTGAAGTTAAGACCTGAAACTATAAAAATCCTAGAAGGAAGCATAGGGAAAATGTTCCTTGACATTGGTCTTGGCAATGAGTTTTTGGATTTGACACCAAAAACAAAGGGAACAACAGCAAAAATAAACAAGTGGGACTACATCAAACTAAAAAGCTTCCACACAACAAAAGATACCATCAGCAAAATGAAAAGGCCACCTCTGGAACGGGAGTAAATATTTGCAAATCATATACTGATAAGGGGTTAATGTACAAAATATACATGGCACCCATACAACTCAATAGCAAAAAAGAAAACAAAAACAAACAAAACAACTAAGAATATGGTTTTTAAAATGGGTAAAGGACCTGAATAGACATTTTTGTAAAGAAAACATACAAATGTCCAACAGGTTTATGAAAAGGTGCTCAACGTCACTAATGATCAGGGAAAGGCAAATCAAATGAGATACCGCATCTATTAGGATGTCTATATCCAAAAACAAGATACAACAAATGCTGGCAAGGATGTAAAAAGGGAACCCTAGTGCACCACTGATAGGAATGTAAACTGGTTCAGGCAGTTGGAAAAACGTATGGTGGTTCCTCAAGAACTAAACAATAGAGACACCATATGATCCAGCAATCCCACTTCTGGATATACATCCAGTGGAAACAGAATCATTTTCTTAGAGTTATCTGTACTCCCATGTTCATTGAAGCATTATTCACAATAGTCAACTATGAAAACAACCTAAGTGTTCACAGAAGGACGAATGGATAAAGAAAATGTGAAATAAATATATATGTCTCACAAATATTATTTGGCCACCAAAAAAAAACAAAAGGAAATCCTGCCATTTGCAACAACATGAGTAAAACTGGAGGGCGTTTTGCTTAGTGAAATAAGCCATACAGGGAAAGACAAATACTTCATGGTATTACTTGTATATGGTATCTTACAAAAAAAAAGTTAAATTTACAAAAAAATATGGTGATTGCCAGAGGTTAGGGGAAATGAGAAGAGGTTGGCAAAAGGGTACAGACTTTCAGTTGTAACACAAATAAGGTCTGAGGATCTAATGCATAACATGGTGACTACAGTTGATAATACTGTAAATTTGCTAAGAGAGCTGAACTTGTGTTCTCACACAAATAAAGGGGGGCTGGGTAAATATGTGAGGCAATTTATGTGTTAATTAACTTGATTGTGGGAATCCTTTAACAATGTATACGTATATCAAATCATCACATCATACACCTTAAATATATTATAATTTTGTCAATTATACTTCAATAAAGCTGAAAAAAAAGAGAAAATGTGTTGAAACTGGTTAAGCCTTCTTCAGCCTGGGTCTATGAATAACTGCAGAGAGGGGATAAACGGAATAGTATTCAGCAGTAAAAAGGAATGGGCAAGATGTTACAGCGTCCCATGGAGTCATCTCCAGTTATACGTCTAAGTGAAAAACAGCAAGATGCAGAACCATGTGTATAGTGGGCTATCTAGTGCCTAAGGAAGTGCAGAAGGCTTTCTAACTGAAACTAATTTTTTAAAATAGTTACCTATTTGGCGTGTAACAGAGATGAGGAGACAGGAAAGAAGCTAGACTTCTTTAAATACACTTTGTTTTTTTTTTTGCTGTACGCGGGCCTCTCACTGTTGTGGCCTCTCCCGTCGCGGAGCACAGGCTCCGGACACGCAGGCTCAGCGGCCATGGCTCACAGGCCCAGCCGCTCAGCGGCATGTGGGATCTTCCCGGACCAGGGCACAAACCCGTGTTCCCTGCATCGGCAGGTGGACTCTCAACCACTGCGCCACCAGGGAAGCCCTATACTTTGTTTTGAAGTTTTGACTCTGGTACCATGAAAATTTATTACATAATAATAGACAAAATTAAATCAAAAGAACTAACAATCTGTAAAAATCAAATGCAAAATAAAGCAAAGACACTTGTTTGTATAGTGCATGGTTTAATAATAAAGTTGTTTCAAATGATGCTAAGACATGGTAATTTTATTTTTTGTCTCCATTAGGATATATTCTTAAATAAGAGAAATCTTAAATTATTTTTTTAATAATTATGTTGTTAGAATAGCATATGGTTAGTTTGAAACTATTATGCACAGAGATGCACACAAATAATTGTTAATTTTTTGTTGTTAGGGACCAAAATTTTCAGCATTAGAAAAAAGAAATAAACATATACAAAATTAGAATTAGAAAGGTCAGCATGAACTCACTGAAATTTATTTTAAAAGAATCTATTCTGGTGGTTTTAAGCATAAAGGCATTTTTGAGAGAGTATCAAAGTATTACATGGTCTGCAGAAGGAGATTCAGAGCTAAGCGTCCAGAAACGATGCCGGCATCAGATATTTTTCTAGATACCTTAAGAGGGAAAAATCTTAATATGATGTTGCGGCTAATGGTTTGCTTCAGTATGACACAAATCTGATGCTTGAATGTACAGTCTTGATCCAGAAATTGCAGTGTTACTATGGGATCTAATCATTGCTATCACGTTACAATTTGTTTTTCTTTCACTGAGTTTTACTAAACCTACATAAAGGTTTCCACTGAACATCAAACGGTTCCTGATGTGTTGCCTACTGAAAGGCTAAATTCAATCTGTTAGCCTGCAAATGTGGGACAGACTCTTTCACTGAGTTGTAATTTTTCTCTTGTGCTTAGGCGTGGATCGTTTGGATCCAATTCTTGCAGGCTGAATGCATTTTTTAAAATATAATAGAACACTTATATTGGCAACTTCTTTAAAAAAGGAGCTGAGAATTTGCAGACCTGCTGCAGCTTACCTTAACACTTTTTCAAAGCATCATTAAACCAAACAAGCCATTAAAAAGTACTAAACTGGGCATATGTATATGTATAACTGATTCACTTTGTTATAAAGCAGAAAATAACACACCATTGTGAAGCAATTATACTCCAATATAGATGTTAAAAAAAAAATGCAATGAAGCACTTACATTTGATCTTGGTATGATCTCCTCTTTAGGTAGAGCTCTACCAGGAGCTTTAGGTTGCATTCCTGGCCCTACTGATGTGAAACGCAGTGAGATGAACTACTTTTCAGAGCCTGTCTAGGCCTCCTGAAAATGAAAATCAATGTGTGTGATGAAAAGATGAGCATGACCTCTGGGGATTTTAAGCTTCATGATGATTTAATAGCAAATCATTGTAAATTCAGCAGACTTGACTTTCCCAATAAACATTTACTTTAAAGGAGAAAAAAAAAAGTACTAAATTGGGAATATAGGGTCAACAATAAGGGGATAAGAAAGATCTGGAAAGGAAGGCCAAGTTAAAGAGTCAATGAAGCAACATCTGGAGAAATGGTTTAAGACGTGTTCCTGTTGAAGCTTACTTATGTGTGCCTACTTGGCAAAAAGTTTGGATCAGTCATTCAAGTCTAAACATCAAGGGACAGAATAAAAAACACAATCATGTAAAACACTGATCCTATCCCACTCTCCACTGTCACTTTCACCTGACAGAAATCTTTCGTCAGCTCTGCAGCATTGACAAGTAGGAGCTGGAGCTTCATGACTGCTCTTCTTTGCCTATTCCTTTCCAACTGGAACAGGATATCAACCTAGCCATGTTATAAACATTGATAAATGGCTGCTGTTTTCCCCGTGGGCTTAGAATGAAAGATCTGGTTTTCATGGAGTTAACAAGAGCTAGTGGGGAGGGAGGGGAGCAAAGAGCAGAAGAATGGTGGAAGAGAATGAGTCCACATAGTTTTACGTGGTTGGAAATGGAAGATTCAGGGACTTAATGACTCTGTGACCCTGAATACCTATTATTCTTTCAATTTTCAGAAAGGATAAATTGTACTTCTATGTGGAAACGATACATTTACTGGTTCTGAGTTGTCATTTATCTTACGCTACTCTTCAGTCTCTATACCAGTATTTTAGAAGTTGTCTTGAGTGAGCAGTTATCAGTTCCTCTAGGTGCTGTCTAGTTGCTGGGTTGGTACTGGTAGCAAAGTAGCAAAAGAAATTCTAGTTGGGGATACACAATTGAGTTTTATACAGTTTTATATATGTGGATGTGTGTGTGTGTGTTTGCTTAAATAAGTGTGTAATTTCTAACAGTTGCACCTGAAATCGTCCTAATACATAGGAAATCCACTGCCTGAGACTGTGATCCTTTAAGTTAAAGCATGATATAAATACGGAGACTTTGTGCCCAAACTGGCTTATGTAAGGAGATCACCTTGCCATAATATTAAAGTTAATGTTACGGAATCAAATGGGTAAGATTCCTGGCTAGTAGCCCAGTTCACAGATCAGTCTAACCCGAGTTTTAATGCAAGCTCCTCGGGCAAGTTCCAGAATTTTACTTAGCTTCCTTTCTTCATTTTAAAGTGAAAACAGTATCGGTAAGGCTGTTCGTATATGCTGTACAAAATAACTGCATGGCATATATGTAAATAAATAACTCGTTCCCGACCTACCAAGAGTTAAAACGCTAAACGCTGAATACCGTTTTAAGCAGTAGACAGGAAGGGGCGGAGCGCCAGCCGCAGCCCCCGCCTCACCGCCGTTAGGGAAGCAGCTGCGGCTACGTCAGGCGCGAGTGTAAGCCCAGCTGCCGCTTAGCCCCCGGCCCCTCCCGGTCACCGCCGTCAGTCGGGGGTCCGCGGGGTCTACGGTCACCCTGCGCTCCAGGCACCGCACCGGGCAAGCGGCGACACCGCGTCCATGGCCACCGCGGCGGCTCCGTCATCCTTGGCTCTCAAAGCCTCGAGCCTGGCCGCGGCCCCCGGCTCGTACGGGGTCTTCTGCAAGGGGCTCTCCCGCACCCTCCTCGCCTTCTTCGAGCTGGCCTGGCAGCTGCGCATGAACTTTCCGTACTTCTACATCGCGGGCTCCGTGGTCCTCAACATCCGCTTGCAGGTACACTTTTAGAGCACTGAGGAAGCCGCCGGTATCCCGGGCCTGCATTATGGCCGACTCCCAGGAGGCCGCGGGCCGCCGCGGAGCTGGGGGCGAGGAGTTCCGCTGTCTCGCGAGAGTGCCTGGGCTCCCTCCGCGGCTGTGCTCTCCGCTCTCAGCCGAGCTCCTGTACTGTCACTGAGACCTTGCCGAGATTAGGAAGAGGAAATACGCGATTCCGGGAGCCGAGAAAGAACTTCAGCTAAGACCCACGACAATATTTAAGAAGCTGTGCATCCTTAAAACAAAAACGGGACGAACAGGCTGCATGACAAAAAGGGAAAGGTACTAAAATTTTCAGGACAAAAATGTACAAGCTCATGGTCCATATTAATTTAATAAATAAGTAAATTTCGGGAGTATGAGACTGGAATATAAGCAGACGCTGAATGAGTAAGAAGCTGGAGATCTTAAGGATATGCTGTGGAGGGCATATATTTCTTCATCCCACAAGAAAAAACAATGACGATCAGAAGCTTTCACTGAAAAAAAACTGCACAGGAAACACATCCTTCAAATACCAAACAATGTAAAATGCTGCAGGATTTTGAACAGAGGGAGTGTAAGAAAGTGGACTCTATTTCAGTGTCCCTATGAGTAACATGCAGTTCAAAATCTTGGAGCCAAAGAAGGAAATCCAGTCATAGCACAAAGCTTGGCGACTTATCGAATAACATTTAAATAATCGTAATAATGTAAATGCTGTTGATGGTTTTCATCTTCTTAAGAGAATACTTACAGTTACAAAGTTTGAATGCACATGTTATCAGCCTTGATGGTGTAAAAGTGAGGGTACCTGGAATGGTAATGGTGTCTTTTAAAGTGGGAAGCTGAGAGGAAAATTCTGTTGTCGATAGGGGAAGAGGGCATTTTATTATTAAAGAGTAGCCATAAAATTGCTTAAATGTAACTATATGAAAGAGAGAAGAGGAGGGGAGAACAGCATGAGGTCAACAAGAAATGCCTAGAGGTTAGTGTTAGGGTGGAATGTTTCAGATTACCTGATGTATTTGGAGTCAAGAGATTTTTAGATTTCAGAGAGTCTGGAGACGAATTAGTGGTCTGCAAAATTTTTTCTAATTAAGGAAGCAAAGCTGAGGCAGTTATAAACCCCGGGAAAAATAAAAAAGTTTTTCAAGAACTACACTGCATAACTCCACTGTGAAGAATATTACTACTCATCATATAAAGCCAGTTTTAATTATATAAACACTGAATACAGGTAAATTATTAGGTAACATTGGAACGACTGGAGAAGAGAGAGATGTATATGTAATGGGGGAGAATCAATCAAGATCTGATATAGAAAAGTTGATTTTAAAAAAGCAGTATAACTTGTCACTTAGAAAGAGTACAATAAGAAATAGCTAAGAGTTAAAATTGGTAGTCTCTGGAGAAAGAAAATCAGGGATAGACAGAAAGGTGGAGGACTGCTGTTTTTCACTACCAGTCTAACAGTAACGGTGATTTTTCTTAGCCATGTGTGTGTGTGTGTGTGCGTGCGAAGATATATCTATATATATAGATATAGATATCAGGCAGACCTCTGTTAAAATACAAACTAATTTTGTGGTCCAGGTGAGCCCATTAATCTGCCTAAACCCCAGTTTTCTCAATTCTATTAAATGAGAGTAAAAATACCCACCTTGAAAGATCAGTCAAGAATTAAAAATAAGCCTGACTTAGTGCTTGATACATACCGTACACAGTAAAGAGTATTTGTTATAACAGAATATTTCATCAACTTGTGAATAAAACTTAAAACTCTCATATGGAGTGCCTGCTTTTCCATTGGAGAGTTTTAGTACTGAAGGAGGTTTGTAGATTACTGACAATGGGGGTGTAGGGAAGACCCTCCAGGAAGAGACATTTGAGCTGAAAGGGGCAATTATTTGCCAAAGTAAAGATTTAAACTATTTGTAGTGTTCTGTATTCCACTAATTGTATCCAACAAACAAGTGTACTCTAGGAATATAAAATAAGTGCCCCCTGTAGCACAATGTCTTGCTTTGAGTAACTTCTTCCTACCCTTCATTCCTTGTCTCCAGCCAAAGTAGAGTACATCTTCATCTTTCTACGTCATACACTTTCTTCAACCTTCTGTACCTTATTTTTTTTTTTGACTTATGGTTACTCTACCTGTGTTTTAAGGCTGAACTTAGACGTCACTTTTTCCATTAAGTTTTTCCCAGATGCTCCTGACCAGATTAGAGATCATTTCTTTTAATCCATCTAAAGGGCTGTGTTAATATCAACCTATGCCATTTTCATAGGCTTCCTTATTTGTGCTTAATTGTGCATTAATTATCAGATGCAGTTTTTTAAAGAATATCCAAGAAGACAGGTTTCCGGACTATGATCTCTTCCCTTGGTAATTACATATTGCTGTGAAAGTGCAGGTACTAAAACATTTTAGTCTAAAATATCAGAAATGTAATTTGATCAATGAAATAATTCAGTATTGCCAATGGGCTTACAAATGGTGGGCACCACTATTTCCTAGAGGCACTAATGTCCCAATTTGTAACACAAAAGAATGAGGCTGCCATTAGCCCTGGAATGGTGACATACAGGGATTTGGGTGGCTAATGAACATGTGCCTTCCTCAACCTTTTTTTCTTCATATTAGTGTTTTGCTACACTGAAGAAACTAAGGCACTTCAGCAGATTTATTATTATATCCTCCACTAGATTAGAAGCCCTATGAGGGAAGGTACTATATCCTATCGAATTTTACAGCCTGTAATATCAGCAAATATATAGTAGGAACTGAATGAAAGCTCCATGATTTACCATTTATTCTTAACAATTGCTCTTAAAACCAGATGTGTATTTTTCTTCCTACATGATACAACTCAGTAAAGTTTCCCATGGAAGAAAACAAGATTTTTGCTCTACTTATTATTAACCACTTACTATTCTAATTTACAAGGAATTTTATTCCTCCTGGCATCCTTCCAGGTCACATCCATGAAGCCAAAGATTTTCTCAATCCCCAGCCTAGAGCATTGCCTAATGTGAGTAAATATTGTTGAATGAATGCCAAATTAGTTGGTTTTTCTACACTTAGCAGTCAATAAAAGAAATAAAGATGTGTTTGTCCCTGATACTAAAGTCATCTACTTTATTTCTCCCATAAATCAAGCTTTTTCAGGCCTTGAAGAATATTGATTGGCCCAGAGATCTCAAACTTGAAGAAGCAAAGAGATGGCATGATTCTGATCAATAAAGAAAAACACTTGTTTATGCAGTTCACCTGACAAGAATGCTGGGGGAATGGTGACTCTTAATAGTTTAAAGGGAAATAGTGATCATAGTAAACACATAACCTAAGGGTTAGGGAGCAAGATTTTTTTTTTAAGGATTTTAAAATTGAGGGTAAAAATACTTATGATTAGTTGGCTAAAAGAATGTATCATCAGGACTTCCCTGGTGGTCCAGTGGTTAAGGCTTTGCCTTCCAATACAGGGGGTGTGGGTTCGATCCCTGGTCAAGGAGCTAAGATCCCACGTGCCTTGCGGCCATAAAACCAAAACAAAACAGAAGCAATATTGTAACAAATTCAATAAAGACTTTAAAAATGGTCCACATCAAAAAAAAAAAAAAAAACCTTGAAAAAAAAAAGAACATATCACTATCAGCATGTTTTTAAAATGTTATTGAGATTTTAATACCAGGAACTATGAAAAGTTATTTACTTACATGATCATAATCCTCCCGTGTACCCTATGAGGAAGATATTTTCATCATCATTTTTTCAGGTAAGGAAACTAGGATTTAGTGAGGTTAAGTAACTTTCCTAAGGTCAGAGTAACTGGCCAAACCACAAGTGCATCTCAAGTTTATTACTAAAGATACATTTGATGAGGGATTCAATTTTTTTTACATGTATAGGTAATTCTGAATAATCCCGTCGCTTTTCTCAAATTCTCAAACAGAAGTATTACCTGAGTAATACTTGAGGATATCTTTTTTTAATATAATTATTGAGGGCCTTTTGTATTAGAATATAAATATTTAATATTATTTGATATTAAATTCGAGTATTTTATACTCTGATGCCTAAAGCCAGTTGGCCTATTTGTGGGGAAGAGGGGTGAAGGCGATGGAGGACACAGAGGAAAGGACATTCATTTCCCCTAGGATGGAAAGAAAACACTTTCCTTCCCATGATGGAGTGGAGATCGGGTAAAAACATGAATTTTGAAGCTCAGTCATCGCTGTCCTGAGGAGGCCGAACTAAATTCCCGGTTACAAAATTCTGCAGTCCTATTTTAATGGAGACTTTTCTTGGGGCATCAATAGCATTTGATAGAGTCAAGAAGAAAACAGAACTTACACATGGAGACATAAAGTGGTGGCGGAATAGAAAGTTTATGAATATAGGTACAAAAGAAGGAGAGGAAAATCCTAATGCCTGGAAGGTATTCTGAGGAGTAGATTCGGAAGATTCCAAACACAGTGGACCAAGGGAAGAACCCCTTTAATAGCTATCAGAATTTCCAACACTTGGGCTGGATTGAGTCACATCAGTCTATTTCTTGAATTACCCTAAGTGTGGAAACTTCCTTGCGATTTCAGCAAGAACACATGATAGCCTATTGCCCAGCAGGATTACCACCAGGTCAGGTCATGAATCTTTTGCAGCTGAAACCAACTCCTCCCCACCCCCACTCCTCACTAATACAAATCTCAGCAATGACCTTGGAAGAACTGAAAGGCCAAAGGACATTCCTGGTGCCTACAACAAATGAAGAAACACTGGAATTCTTAGTAAAGTACATCTTAGTTGCGGTACATCTGAGGGCACTCCTGCCAGTTTCTGTCCTAATTAGGGATCTGCAGTGAACATTGGAAATTCTTGCTCATCCTTATGGCTTTCAAGCACCAAGTGGATCTATTCACAGTAAGGTGGTGGAGTGCCATCAGTGAAAAATAAAGTGGACTGGAGATCTTTCATATACTGGGTGAGGGAGAGTGGGTATACTTTTTCATGTGAACCAAAATGAGGAAAAATAAATCATCACACAACGAAAAAGCAAAAACCACTAAGGAAATACTGTACTTAGAACATCTTGGCTCTAAAATCATTGGCACAGTAATAGAGATTGTGTCCAACAGATAAAGAAACAAAAAGATGTTTAATTTTAAAAAAGAGCTGTTTTTCAAAAGACTGTTTTAGCTTTTTAATTGATAAAAAGCATCTCAAACTGCAAAGACGAGTACAATTAATAGAAGCCTTAAAATTTAGAGGCTAGATCCATATGGAAGGGAAAAGAAGTTATTTTAAAGCCAACTCATTTAAACCTGCATCTAAGAAACAGAGGTACTAACATACAAGTCAAGATAGTGCCTTAGTGTTCTGAAGCCGTATCTACGTTGGTGTCCCTCCAAATTGTTAAAGTTGAAAATAACCCATCTGTCACCCGAGCTTTTATACCTTCAAATAATCCCCCTCCAAAAAAAAATATTGTTTTTTTTGAATGGATCAAACCAACCATCTGATCCATTTTTAAATGGTTTATTCTGGGCAATCCAGCACAGGGCACAGATCTCGATAGACAGTCCTAACCAATGTCAAGGTGGGTGGACTGTGGAAGAATGGGTTTTGCAGGTGCCCCCCCTGGTTTCTGTACTTCAGTTATGAAAGCCCCTGCCTTGGATGACATGAGGTTTAATCAAGAGCAGCAAACACAACACCTGAACCATCAGAGATTCAACATTATCACGTTCTGTATTCATCCGTGCGTATTTCTACTGGGACCTTTTGTTTCAGTAAAGTTCAAGACAACATGGCTTGAACACTGAAATATCTTCTAAGTTTAAGTTCTAGGCCTAGGGCAGAGCTCAGTTATAAGCCTCTTCTGACATTAGAAACAGGTTATTTACAACACTCCTGATCTCAAACCGAGAAAAAAAAAAAACCCAAAAAACTCATTACTTCGACTATAAAAAGTTTATTTTGGAGGGAAGTGATCAGCAAGAAAGCATGGACAATCATTTTATTTTCCCAATAATTCAGTTCCAGAATAGGATCCAGTTCTCTCCAGATTGCATGAGACTAGCTATGGATGTGATACTAGTAGCTTTTCTTGGATCAAGGCTGGGGTCTCTAACACAGGCTTCTTAAGGAAAGGAGAGGCACCGAACTTAATCTCTAAATGCCATTTTAATAGGGAGAAGACAATAAATACATTGGTAGACAATGCTCAGCCCATAGCCCAGACTTCATCTTTTTATAGTTATTTTCTGTGCTTCTATTATGTGGAATAGGTCCCTACTTCTTTTTTTTTTAATTTATATTTTTTTAATTTAATTTTTTATTTTTGGCTGCGTTGGGTCTTCGCTGCCGCACGCAGGCTGTCTCTACTTGCGGAGAGCAGGAGCCACTGTTCCTTGCGGTGCACGGGCTTCTCATTGCAGTGGCTTCTCTTGTTGCGGAGCACGGGCTCTAGGCGCGCGGGCTTCAGTAGTTGTGGCTCACAGGTGTTAGAGCGCAGGCTCAGTAGTTGTGGCACAGGGGCTTAGTTGCTCCGGGGCATGTGGGATCCTCCCGGAGCAGGGCTCGAACCCGTGCCCCCTGCATTGGCAGGCAGATACTTAACCACTGCACCAGCAGGGAAGTTCCCAGGCCCCTACTTCTTATAGCTTCACCTTTCCAAGATTAGTACATGAGTAGGGAGAACTTAATCCTAATGAGACATTTACTGCTAAATTCCACTGAGAAGCACCCAGGGCTATGCATAGTTGCCTAAATCTTTTGTTATCTTATAGGTCATTAAAGAAAAGTTTAGTAACACTGAAATGTAAATCTAAAAACTAAAACTATGCTTACTTCTAATAAGTACAAAGTAATTTTTAACTTTTTTACTGAAAGGGATTCTAAACCAAATTATCCTCAGTACTGAATCTAACTATAACCAGTATAATTAGAACTTCACCTTTCCTAAAACAAGATAATCCTAGTGACAACCATTAGGAAATTTATTTTTTCTTTCAGTTTTATTGAGATATAATTGACACACAGCACTGTATAAGTTTAAGGTGTACACATAACAATTTGATTTACATATATTGCAAAATGATTACCACAGTAAGTTAACATCCATCATCTAGTATGAATACCAAAAAAAAGATGTCTTTTTCCTTGTGATGAGAACTTTTACAGTGCACTCTCTTAGCAACTTTCAAATATACCATACAGCAATGTTAATTATAGTCATCATACTGTACACTACCTCCCCAGTACTTATTTATCTTATAACTGGAAGTTTGTATCTTTTGACCACCTTCATCTAATTCCCCTACCCCCCACCCAGGAAGCTTCTTATATAGTGCCCAACATAATGAATGAAGCTTAGAAATCTAAATCTTTATGGAGATCTGCATATACATGTATCATTATCATTGTGGATACATCAGAGTACCCCATAGCCCTGTTCCCTAGAGTAAGGGTATGCTTTACAAAGCTCTTATGGTTCTTACATTCTTCCTAGTGTCAGACTTGACCTACTGCTCCATCAAAATTAATTTATAACCCACATCTTTTCAACATTTATTTTCTACGTTGTTTCGGGGTTTTTTTGTTTGTTTGCTTCTACCACTGAATAATTATGGCAACTGTAAATCCTAACAAAAATTTCTTCATTTTTTATGGTTTTAAAAAATGTTTACAATTATAATCTCTAAAATTACTAGCAAAATTATGAATTATTGTATTCAAAATTGTAATATCATTAGCAAGCACAATTTTGCCACCTGCTGGCCTTAAGATGTATATACATTTTCAGCTGCTTTTATTTTAATTACTATGTCAACTCAGCACTATATATGCACACAGACATGTCCAAAAATTCTACAAATATGTGATATTCTTTTGTAAACTTTGTTTTTATCTCTGGTGAGTTGGTTGTTTTTATCCTCTCTGACAAGGGACATTATTGTTCATATAATTCTTAGATGCATACACACATACCCCATACAAATTCTGTGTCAAAGTAGACATATAAGTATTATTATACACTTAGGGAAATTATTCAGTACCTTTTTATAAATTCAGTTGATTTTTTTCTTATTCTAGAAAGGTAGTGGCTAGTCTAGCTTGGATCCCTAATGATAGTCTGCTCCTTTGTTTTAAAAGTTACGTCTGGGGCTTCCCTGGTGGCGCAGTGGTTGAGAGTCCACCTGCTGATGCAGGGGACACTGGTTCGTGCCCCGGTCCGGGAAGATCCCACATGCTGCGGAGCGGCTGGGCTCGTGAGCCATGGCCGCTGAGCCTGCGCGTCCGGAGCCTGTGCTCCGCAACGGGAGAGGCCACAACAGTGAGAGGCCCGCATACCGCAAAAAAAAAGAAAAAAAAAAAAAAATCAAGTAGGGAAGGGTAGTTCCTGATAAAGGGTATTAGTGAATACACTTCTAATATCTCAGATGAAAAACCAAAAAGGCCAGATTGTCACATATGATTAGAATAAGGACTTGAAGAATGATTGTTTGGAATTCTTAACAAAGATTAAAGAGCTTATGTTGCTCCAAGTTGTAAATCGTTCTCTACTTTCCTTTAACCTTAAATCTCATCCTTGGTGGGAAGTTTACATAACTCCTCTTCTGGTGTTTTTTTGTTTCATCTAGGGAACTATTTCTGCTATTTATTCTGTCATGGTACATTGATAACTTCTACTCACTCCCATTTCTTACGAAGTTGGGAAAAGTTCCTGGGTTGAACAACACTTTTACAATGGGCATAACAAAATCAGTATTTAAAAAGAAACCTGACATTGAGGTTGTTGACATCAAGTGGAAAATAAACATTTGGATTTCACTGAGTGCTTCCATCTATCTTGAAATCACATACAATGATGAGAATATATCCTGGTAGATCTCTACAGTGTCACAGAGCCCATTCATGAACATCTCTGAAAAAGACTGACAAACTTCATGTACTAAGAAGAGTGGATTTGAGGAACATTCCTTCAGAATCAGATTCATCCTAACTCCGGGTCTACTCACTATACTTCTGTTAATGAATGCTGAGTATTATTTTATTTTCTTACCTACTAGCTCACACTATTAACACCTACAGAGCTAGCAGTTAACAGAAACAAATAGATTTTTTTTAAACTGCTACTTGAGTAATTCTTTTTTTTTTGAGGTTTTTTTAAATTAATTAATTTATTTTTGGCTGTGTTGCGGCTTCGGTTCTGTGCAAGGTCTTTCTCTAGTTGTGGCTAGTGGGGGCCACTCTTCATCGCGGTGTGCGGGCCTCTCACTGTCGCGGCCTCTCTTGTTGCGGAGCACAGGCTCCAGACGTGCAGGCTCAGTAGTTGTGGCTCGTGGGCTCTAGAGCACAGGCTCAGTAGTTGTGGCGCACGGGCTTAGTTGCTCCGCGGCATGTGGGATCTTCCCAGACCAGGGCTCAAACCCGTGTCCCCTGCATTGGCAGGCAGACTCTCAACCACTGTGCCACCAGGGAAGCCCCCTAGTAATTCATTTTTAAATCTAATACAGAACATACACCATTGACTGTAGCTTTGAACTGAGAGTATTTCCGAACCTGATTTTGGTATTTACCAAATGTAATAGAACTTTTAGCTTTATGTCCTCAAATTAGTAAATATATACTCTATTTCTTCTCAAAATAAACATGTACTTCATTTAATTTTAGCAAGTCTTAATAAGACCTTTTGGAAATTATATTTGTTCTACCAAGCTCTAACTAGAACAGCTCACATTTTTCCTACTGCTAATGACATAAAGCAAGAAGTATCTACATAAAGCCAGGTTGGAAAAAAAAAATGACAAGGAATATCTACTCTCCCTTCTAGCCCCTCAAAACACCTCAAATACTGTTGGTCTGTGACAGAAAAAAGGCTCCAAAAGGAGCAGAATATGACTCGCTGCATTCAATCTTCCAGCTTCGGGAAGTCAAACTTATGGAATTTGACAAAATAACACTCAGTCGTTTCACAAAATGTATGCTACTTTCTTACTTAGGAAAATCCAATAGTCTTTCTTTCTGACAGAAATATCTCAAAATTTGTGTTTTGCAATTAGCAATCTTTTCCCACAAAGATTAATTTGGTTCCAAATGCAAGAAACCCAACTAAAATTAACTTAAGTAGAAAAAATGGAATATGCATATAACAGGGACCTCAAATATGACTGGATTCAGTGGCTCAAAAATGTTATCAAAAGGCTTTAATCCATCTCTAGCTCTTTCCATGTGTGGCTGCCAAAATGACTGCCAGCAGCTCCATATGCCATCCCCTCATTTTAGCAATTCATTCATATATTTTCCTATGGAAGACTTCCACTTGGAAGACACTGACTAGATATGCTTTAACCACATGCCAGTTCCTCATCCAATCACTATTACTGGCCTAGACATACACCAACCCCAGTTGCCTGGGGTTTGGGCAGTTATGATTAGAAGCTTTAATGGGATCACCGTTTTGAAGTAGTTTCCCCCAAGACAGGGATTTGACAGGTTGGCCAACATATCAATACCTGTCCTATAGTTTCAGCACTGATCATACCACTTTTTTTTTCCTTTCTCTTATTTTACTCCATTTTGGATGGTGAAAGGATTCTAAACTATTCTCCTTATGCTCCCATCTTTCCTGGAACTTCCTTATCTCAAAAATTTGTCTTTCAGTTCACATCTACAAGTTCCCTACAACCAAAGATGCAATTCGTCTGACTCTGGGAACTTGAAATTATTTGAAGGTATATGGGTTTTCCTACTTCCTGATTACTCACTTTGGATTTTAAGTTCTTCTGTAAAGTGTTTTTCTGCACTACATGTTCTCCTCTTCATAGCTAATATTGGTGGTAGAATGAACTAGGAAGCCCCATATCCCTTCATTTATTACAAGAAATAAAAAAAATCTATTCCTGAATTGGCAACATCTATCATAGATAAAACAACAACAGAAAAACTACATCCTGCATGGTGACTCTAATAATATAATATAAGCCAGGCTGAGGAAATGGGTAAGTTTCATTAACAATTTATTTCTTTGAGTCTCTTGCAAGAGTTGTTGAATTGGAAGGAGCAAGATATTAACAGGAGGAGATGTTCTTATCTGTTGCTGTTCAATAAATTATCCCCAATTTAGCAGCTTAAACCAATAAATATCTATTTATTTCACAGTTTCTGTGGGCTACGTGTCCAGGAGTGGCTTGGTTGGGTGGTTATGGCTCAGGGTCTCTCAGGAAGTGGCAGTCGCACGGAGCTGTGGTCCTCTCGAGGTCCACCAGAGGAAGACCTGCTTCCACGCTCACTCATAGCTGCTAGTGGTCCTCAGTTCCTAACCACATGGACTCAGTCACAGCCTGAATGTCCTCACAACATGGCAACTGGGTTTCTTCTCCCCGGGCTGCCTTATGACAGGACAGCTTGCTTCCCCCAGTGAAAGATATGCTTCAACAGAGTGAGAGAGCAGAGGTGCGATGGAAGTCACTGTCTTTTCGTAACCTAATGTCACATATCACTTCCCAGTATTTCTGCCCTAATCTATTCACTAGAAGCCGTCAATATGAAATTAAAATATATTAACCAGCATAACAGTACGCCCGGAAGCTTTAGGAAAATCTAATCAAAGTTTAATTAATTGTGTCTTAACACAATTCAAGACACAGTTAATCACTGTTTATTTGCTAATTACATCATCAGAGTGCTTATTTAACTCAGTGGACACATCAATTCTTCCAATTCCCATGAGCACTTCCTAGACCATAGGGACCCAATATAATTCACTCACTCTCTCAGCACAAGTTTGTCAACTCTGTC
Source organism: Tursiops truncatus (assembly GCF_011762595.2). NCBI lineage: Eukaryota > Metazoa > Chordata > Mammalia > Artiodactyla > Delphinidae > Tursiops > Tursiops truncatus. The sequence continues at coordinate 94,054,882 of NC_047044.1, read as the reverse complement.
AGTACTCATCTTTTCTGCTATACCCACCCTTTAGTGTTCCAGGCAAACTAGTGCATGATAAAGTTTAAGAAGATCACATTTCTGTCACATTCAGAGAGCTCATCACTCCTCTAGAAAGAAGGGAGATGTGGTTGTTGAAGGGGCTGAGGTATGAAATGCACATCAAACTACAAGTGTAAGGAAAAAACTGGGCAATTTTAGGCAAGAAAGTGATATGATGTAATTTATATTTTTCTATCACTCTGGCTGTTGAGTGGAAAACTGATATGGAGTGTGGCAGAGGGCAGGAATGTTACCAAGACCAGCTGGGAGGCTGTTACAGTGCTCCAGGAGAGAAAGAGTCACAGCCTGGACTACATTCTTGGGTAGAGATTATGGATGCACTCATATTGGGGGTATATTTTGAAGGTCCAGCCAACCGGACTTGCTAATGGGCAGGTTGGGGGGTGGTGAGAGGTCAAGAATGACTTCCTATTTTGGAACAAATGGCTGAAACAATTGTCGTTAACAGAGAAAAGATTGAGGGAGAGCGGATTTTAAGGAAGGAAATCAGAAATTCTCTTTGGGACACGTTAAGTTAAGCATACATACTAGGAGGCAAGTGCATTGCTTGAGAGCTTCCATTCATTTTCAGGTGCCTAAGCTCCTGCTGCGGCCTTGTTCTTTGCACTCACCCCACCCTTCCTGACTGGCAGCCTTCTCTTTCAGCTCTTCCATTTCCTCTGTTTTCCTTGTGCCTGGTGAGTTCAGAGCTGATATTTATCCTGTCATAGCACACTAATCTCTTTCCTCCATGGTTGACATTGGAGAAGGTTAGTGAAAGGTCCTGAACTGAGTGATATTTTGAAGAATTACCTGCTCTCTTCCAGTCCTCACCAAGCCAAAGGGAAGCCCGCCTTCCAGCAGGACCGCCCCTTCCACAGCCCACACACAAGTCGGCTGCCACTTCCCTCTCTTCCTTACCTCTGACCCTCCTTTCCCACCTGAAGGTTTACCAAAAGCCACCTGGTCAGGACTGTTCTCCTCCACTTTCCTTTCCAAATTATTGTCTGAGGAAACCAGTAAAAGTCATCCCAATACCATAAGAGGACCTGTTTATCCCAAGAAAGTACTCTTTCTCTCCCACAAAGCCCAGTTGGAACGATTCTGCTTTGCCACATAGCCACATAGCTTTCCCACATTGCCAACTGTGGATACAGTCCCCTTTCTGGAATACATCCATAATTATGCCACGAAAAGAAACCAATCTGCCCAGTCTCCTTGCAGTGGCAAAGTTATCTGTAGCAAACCCCACTGTATCAGAAAGCCTTCCTGTAATATTATCTGCAATCCTTCAGAAAAGCCCAGACCCAGACACTCATATGCATTGCAGGTGACCCACTCATGCACACTAGTCAAGGACATGTTCTTTAGGATTTCCAGCTACATGGCTCTCGCTCAGATAACACAAGCACACCATCATAAAATTTCACTGCACAAAAACTGAACAATTACAAAAACCTAACACTAGTTCTGAAATAAGTGGCAGGGCTTCCCTGGTGGCGCAGTGGTTGAGAGTCCGCCTGCCGACGCAGGGGACGCGGGTTCGTGTCCCAGTCCGGGAGGATCCCACATGCCGCAAAGCGGCTGGGCCTGTGAGCCGTGGCCGCTGGGCCTGCACATCCGGAGCCTGTGCTCCACAGCGGGAGAGGCTGCAGCAGTGAGAGGCCCACATGCCGCAAAAAAAAAAAAAGATAAGCAGACAACTACTAAATATAACATAATAATCAACTGAAAAGAGGAGTGCAGGTAATTTAAAAAATTTTTTGGAAACACAATACTTGTTGCCAAATCTGAAATAAAAGCAACAAGCTAGTGAAGAGGAGAAAGGCCTGATTTAGATGATCAAATAAAGGAATTCCTCCAAAATGCACAGCAAAAAAGGATAGATATAAGAGGGGAAAAAAAAACAAGGAGAACTGATTCCAGATAAAATATCAACAAATAAGATTCAGGTAGAGAATGGGGAGATATGAGTGCCAGAATTTTGAAGAGAAAACATCCTCTGTTAAAGAACAAAATGAGAAAACAGATTCTAGCACAGAAACTGATTGAAAAACAGAAGATCCATGAAATGCAATTGAGTCTTTAAAGGGAGTATCAGACTATCTTATTGGCGTGCATAATTGCAGCCTCTATATTATCACTGGGGGGGGGGGGTTAAAAATACTTTCTAGAAGAAATAAAACCCAACCAGAATCTTACAGAAGATTCTAGAAAAGAGAAGCAGCATGGAAGAAGTCTTAGAGACATAAAATAACATGATCCATGATCCATTCTAGGAACTATGTATTTATTCATTTCTTCTGTCCTGGACCCCCTATGGTAGATTCTGTGTCTACATTTGCATTTATTAAATATCATAAATCTTAACGATATTAATATGAATAGAAATTCTTAGGTCACATTTGTCTACAACACAAAGATCTCAGTTAGAGCCAGGTAATCTGGGGTGATGGATGGGAGCTGAGCACGACGAGGGTCAACCTTCTCTGCTATCCATGTGTGCGCAATATGAGTTTTCCACGTAACTTTCAGAGTTAAACTGAGATGATCTCTATCACCAAAATGCTTCGCTACATATCATATACATATGTACATAAATACAATGAATGATGGCGTTTAGGTCATAATAATGGCCAGAGATATTGACCAATTTCACTATGGGCAGTAGGATCACTGCCAACATACACACAACCACACACACACACACACACACACCACACACAGGAACAACACAATGTAAGGACAGAGAAACAGACCAACTAAAGAGACTGAAAATCAAATGATGACAGAACAATTCTCATACCTGTGCTGACTGCTTGGATATTGTTCCTTCAAAATCTTTGCCCAAGTCACATGTTGTACCTTTTAGAAATGACACACTAGCAACAACTATCCACTCCATCCTGCTGGGATAAGTCCCAACTCTAACCTTGTCTATCTGGTGACGAGGTCTGTCCAGTATGGAACTAAAAGTTACCCTTGTTCTGCTCCCCTTTATAAAGGAAGCTGCCTGGTTTCTCCCGGCACAGAGCTGAGAACCCCCTCAGAGCTTCCTCCACGATGCTGCTGACCCTGCTCTCAGGGGCCTTGCTGGCCCTTAGCTCAGCTCAGGGCCCATTTGATGGTAAGAAAAAGAAGGGGGAGGGTGCTGATTCGGCTTGGGGCTTCGGAGATCACAGAGACTGCAGTGAGGAAGCTGGTAGAGACAGGACGGAAAGGAGAGGAAAGATGAGGCTACACAGTGCTTAAGACAAGAATAAGGCCCTTCACATCCTTGTGAGTGTGAAGGCCTCACACTTTATTTAAAGTACAACTGGAAACCAGTACAGAATTTTCAACCAGAGGAATGAAATGTTAAGTTTTGCACTTTTACAAAAGTCTCTGTGACTGTGTTATGAAGAATGCATTACAAAAACCCAAGACTAGTACAGAGAAGTTCACTCATGAAGAGGTTACAATAATCCAAGTAGGCATGAAGTAGGATGAAGATGGACTTGCTAGGGGATGCCAGATAGACGGAGGAGGTGAAGCCTGTTCAGAGCTACTTCAGAGATAGAGACTAGGATAATAAATCTCTCTCTCTGCCTAGGACATAGAGATACAGAGATTCCGAGGCCTAGTGGTCTTGTTTTACTCCCACCCACATTTAATATGTCAATGTGCTGTGCCCAAAATGGGCAAGATTGTATCCACGTGTTACTCCTGGTCCTGTCACCTTGAGAAAGCACGTTAATATAAGTAAAGTGTTTTATGAAGAAAGAGGGCAGAAGTACACTAACATATGACACTGAAATACCCCAGCACTTAACCTAAATTAGCATTGGGGTTAAGGGATCCTAGGGAGAACAGCAGGGCCTCATGTATTTTGAGTTTGCAGTTGATCCTCAGCACAGGAGCAACCCTGCCACTCCTTCACATCCTCCTCCCTTTGCAAAAGCATCACAGATGGTGGCTGACGGGATAACTCAGGGGATATATGGGGTGTGGCTGGAAGTGTCCATTTCCCTGTACAACAGTTGTGAGCCCTGAAGGTTTTGGAATGTACTTTGCACTTCATCTTCTGCTTCTTTTCCCAGAGGGCAACAATGAAGGCTTTCTCAACCTCATTTCAGGTAAGGCTCAATTAATCCTCCATCATCTTTCTTTTTTTTCGTTAGCAGCTTTTCAGTTCTCTGTTGTCCTATTATCCTCATTCTCTTGTGAAGAGCTGATTAAAGTTAGTACCCCTAAAGATTTAGGCAATCCTGGGCTTCCCTGGTGGTGCAGTGGTTGGGAGTCCGCCTGCCGATGCAGGGGACATGGGTTCATGCCCCGGTCCAGAAAGATCCCACATGCTGCGGACTGGCTGGGTCCCTAAGCCATGGCCGCTGAGCCTGCGTGTCCGGAGCCTGTGCTCCGCAATGGGAGAGGCCACAACAGTGAGAGGCCCGCGTACCGCAAAAAAAAAAAAAAAGATTTAGGCAATCCTTTTCTCATCTTGATTTTGGGGACCATGAGCACGGCCCTAACTTGAGTACAGAGATGTCTAGCTTAGATGACACAGGAATGCCCTCAGGCCAGAAATGACTGTTGAGAGAGGACAGCAAGGGAAGCTGTCCACATTCTGACTCCTCCAGTGTACTCAGAACCAACTGCTTCCTTCTTCCTCAATGTTCCTCTCTTTAAATATGTGGCTTAGGAAAAATGAAAAGAAACTAGGTATGGTTCTTTTTTCTCTGTGCTTCTCCTCTCAACTATGCCCCTGTGCTTAATTAAAATTTGGAAAAGTTATTTAGTGAATCCTGTGTGGGTCATCACTTTGCCTCTCTCTCTGTCTCTCTCTCTTATTGTTATTATTGCTTCACCTGCTCTTAGAGCCAAAGAGTTCCACATATACACTCAACAGGCCAGATTTGGAATCACAGTTGGCAAGCTATGTCAGTGACCCAAAATATAACTGGCAGCATAACTGCCATGGATAATCCATTTGCTGTCTTCTGTCCCAGGAGGCAGCCTCTGGGGATTCTAAGATACCCAACACCTTCTTTTTTGCCAAATTTAAGGCACATATTTGTCTCAAGAGCAAAGAACTAAGACTCAATATCACTAGTATGTGGGTGAACAGGAGTACTGCAAAAAGGAGTAGGAAGTTGGTAGTTGAGAGGCAGGTTCTGGGAGAACCAGGGACTGTCTGATAAGGTCATCAGAGATCAAAATGAGAGGGCAGCCATCTGTCACCTAGTTCCTCTATCCTTGTGCCATACCTTACAGATGTAAACAACTCAAACTCAGTTGAGGAGTTTCCGAGACCATCTCCTGGACGACCTGGAGGGCCACCACCTAGACCACCTCCTAATGGTGAAAACCAAGGTGATGGACCTCAGCAGGGACCCCCCACACAAGATGGTCAACCTCAGCAGAGACACACTTCTACAAGAGGGTCAACCTCAGCAGAGACCACCCCCACCAAGAGGTCATCATCATCGCCATTCTCCCCTACCTCCTCCTGGGAAGAATCGGGGAACACCATCCCCAGGACGTGGACCAGAAAGACCTCCCCAGGGCCCACCACCCCAGTAATCTGGAATTCAATGACAGGTATGATTCAAGCTCACTCTCCATCAAGGGCCCTTACCCCTGCAGGTCTCAAACTTTACTGTGTCACTGAATCAACTGAAAATATGTAGTAATTGCATAGTCCTGGACCCCAGTTCTAAAGATTTCAGATATTCTGGAATAGAAGAGCAAGATCCTTTATTTTTAACATGTTATCCAAGGTGATTCTGATTTTGAGAAACACAGACCATAAACTGCCTTTTTCCCTATGATTACCTGCCTTAAAGTGGGCTGGTAATGAGGAAGTAGAGCAGTGTTCTCAATGACTTCCCATCTCAAGTTTCCACCTGACCAGGTTTCTCAGCTCCAGTGTCCCTACTAAATGATACTTTAATTTCACGCTGCTAAATTTATCTAGCTTTTAAAATATTTCATTTTGAATTAGTATATGTTCAAGGTAAAAAATAACTGAACAGAAAAGTATGAGGATAACTCTTAAAGGCATTCATATTCCCATTTCCCCACAAGCCAGCACAATTAACTCTTTTGAACATCCTCTGGAAATATTTATGCCCACATAAACATATATAAACTTTTTATCCACAAGTTATATCATTCTTTGTATGCAGATCTATAAGTTGCTCATTTCAAATAACAAACCTCTTAGATAACATCCTTATCAATTCACAGAGCTATATGGATCTATTTGGTCTTGTTTTCTTTTTAATTGTATACTATTCCATTGTCTGGCTGTGCCATGATTTCTTTAACCAGCCCTGTATCAATGGGCATTTAGACTGGTTTCAGTTTTTCACTACAATAAAACAGACTGCAGTAACCATTTTTGTAAATATATATTTGAACACCTTAAATAGCAACCTAAGAAGAATCTTTTTCTATCTTGTAAGCAACAATTTAGAGCCCATTATCTGTTAGGTGCATAAAAACTGTAAACCAAAAGAAATTTGGAAGGAAACCGGAGAGGGCGGAAGAAGAGAGAGAAAATTGTGGGCTCTTGCCTACTTCCTTTCAGTGTGATCTGCAGGGATTAGAAACCACCTGCCAACCTTCTATGAACTTTCTTTTTTGCTTTTCAGAGCATGAGTATGAAGATACCAGTCCTTCAGGAAGCCATGATATTGGAACAAGGCAGTCCATCTTCAATTTACCAATGAAATAATCAGCATCCAATTTCTAAGTCCCATGTCTCATTCTGGGTGTTTGTGAGTCTGAAATCTGAGAGCCATGAACCCAGCATAGGAACATCCAAGACCCCTTCTCATTGATGCTTCCAGCAGGCTTCCTCCTGGACCAACTTCCTAGAAAAACACTTTCCCTTCGTTCTTTGTTTGGGGACAGGAATGTGTATCTCCTTTTCTACCTGCTATTGCCTCCTTTCCCCTGACACCTTTATTCATAAGCCAGGTGCCTGTTTCTCTCTTTCTACAGCACTAATGCAATGTTTTTATTATTTTCACACCTTTTACTGAGATTCTAGTAATTTTAGGGAAATAAGGAAATTATTGCAAATGTGAAGAAGTTGCACAGGCTGAGGGAATCATTAAAATTTCCAAACTAACTGATCCTGTTAAAGATAAAAAAGAAATGTGGCTCTAGGTCCCTACTCCCTCAAGCCTACAATACCCCTTTTCCCCTTTTTTGGCATTTCTCAATTTTCCTCCTCCCTAGATCCCCCACCTTTGTTAACAGAATCGGAGTGAATTTCATAAAGGAGGTGGTATGCTGTATTCTAATTGGAGTTCTTCAGACATGAGTTTAATCTTATCTCTTTCCGTTTTCTCTGGACTTTTAACAAGCTATTTCAACTCTCAGAGCCTTAGTTTCCTCACCCATATAATAAGGATAATAATAATACCTACCCTAGAGGGTGAAGAGTAATGATTAGCACACGTAAAAACCTAGTGGAGAATGCCTTCACCACTTCCTAATAATTGTTGTGGGGAAGAACAGTACACATGAAACTAAGAAATGAAGTGCTCCCAAATTAAAACTGTTAAGATTGCTACGGCAAAAGATCAAATTACAGGACTTCCCTGGTGGTGCGGTGGTTAAGAATCCGCCTGCCAATGCAGGGGACACGGGTTCGAGCCCTGGTCCAGGAAGATCCCACATGCCATGGAGCAGCTGAACCTGTGAGCCACAACTACTGAGCCTGTGCACTAGAGCCCGCAAGCCACAAGTACTGAAGCCTGCGTGCCTAGAGCCCGTGCTCCACAACAAGAGAAGCCACCGCAGTGAGAAGCCCGCGCACCACAAGGAAGAGTAGCCCCCGCTCGCCACAACCAGAGAAAGCCCGCGCTCAACAACAAAGACCCAACGCAGCCAAAAATAAATAAATTAATTTTTTTTAAAAGATCTGACAATGCATCTTCCAAATTTTAAAAAGACATGAAAAAATTCACTTTGTCTTTTTTTTGGTAGCACTTTCTGATGTCTTTTCGTTTCATCTGGGGGATACTGTTTCTGATATTGATTCTGTCATGGTACATTGATAACTTCTACTCACTCCCATTTCTTACAAAGTTGGGACATGTTCCTGGGTTAAACAACACTTTTACAATGGGCATAACAAAATCAGTATTGAAAAAGAAACCGGACAGTGGGATTGTTGACATCAAGTGAAAAAAATCATCTTTGGATTTTATCAAGGGCTTCCACCTACCTTGAAATCATATAGAATGATAAGAATCTATCCAAGCAGATCTCTAAGACGGAAAGGAGCCCATTCATGAACATCTCTGGAAAGGACTGGCAAACCTTATATACTGGAAAGTGGGGATCTGAGGAACATTCCTTCAGGGCCAGATTCATCCTAACTCCAGGTCTACTCACTATACGTCTCAATGAATGCTGAGTATGATTTTATTTTCTTACCTACTAGCTCACACTATTAACTCATACTGAACTAACAGTTAACTGAAACAAATAGGTTTTGTTAAACTGCTTCTTGAGTTATTCATGTTTAAATCTAATAAAGAACTTCACACACGATTGATTGTAGCTTTTAACTGAGACTATTTCCGATCCTGATTTTGGTAACTACCCAGTGTAATGGAACCTTCAGCTTTCCGTCCACAAATTGATAACTATATTCTCTGTTTCTTCTCAAAATAGACATGCATTTCATTTAATTTTGGCAAGTCTTTTTTTTTCTTTTTCTATTATCTTTTTAATTTTTTGTCTAACTTAAAAAAAAATACGGCGCCCCCCTCACACGGGGGTGAGAGGTTCTGCACACAGGCTGCAGCACAGCGGGCTTTGGAGGCGTGGAGGCAAGGTCCTCCCCGATCGCTAAAAGAGGTTTTCTCCCCGAGGGCGCGTCGTCCCCCACCATCGTCTCCCCTTCGGACCCACGGAGGCTCTTCGAGAGGCTAGCTCGCGGTTGGGCTGGGGGTCTGCGGTATGGGCCACAGCTGGGCTGACGTGCGCCTTCGCCGTCAAGGCAGTGAAATGCCTGCGCTGCCTCAGGCTCCTCAGTCTGCCTTGCCGGGGCGGGGCGGGGCGTGGCGGGGCGTGGGCGTGGGCGTGGGCTGGATCTGAAATGTCTGACCAAGCCCGCCTCGCGTCGCCAGGCCCGCCACGATGGCTCACATGCCCGCGTGCAACCCAGGCTAACACACGGCGCGCGCCCGGCTACGTCAGTTCCCCCCGCACGCGGCGAGGACGACCACGACGAGGCACCTGCCCCACGAGACGGGGACAGGCGCGCCTCCCTTACCCTCTCGACGTCCTGAGAGAGTTGCTCGACGACGGACGCACCATCGCGGTGGGGACCCGAGGGCCTCACAGGCAACGGGAAACGACGCCACAGCTCGGGCCAGTGAGGGGCGACCTGCAGCGCTGCAAGGGCACCGCTGAGGGCGGGGCGAGACGCGCCCACGCACTGAGGTGGGCACGCAGCACGGCGGCGGCGGCGGCGGCGGCGGCGGGATACCCCCGCCCTTCCCCCACCTGGGTGGGAAGGCTTCTCGCGAGACACGCACCGAGGCGTCGAGGCTAGAGAGTCCCCGCGGTTTGAGAGGCAGGGGCGGGAGACCAAAGGCGGTCCCGGGCTCCGCACCCCGTCTTCCACGCACCACCGCTGGGCGGGCAGGAGAGGCCAGGGGTCCGTGGGCAGAATGAGGAGAGCGGCCTGGTTCCCCGGGAACGTCGGCCTAGGCCCAGCCCTGGAGAGCGCGACATCACCACATCCGGCACTTTCTGCAAGTCTTGGTAAGACCTTTTGTCAATTGTATATATTCTACTGAGCTCTGACTAGAAGCCTCTTATGTAGTATTCCTACTGAAAATGGCGTAAAGCCCAGAGTACCCACTTAAAGCCAAGTTGGAAGAAAATGACGTGGAATATCTACTTTCCTTTTTACCCCCCGCCCCAAACACCTCAGATACTTTGGACTGTGACAGAAAAACAGGCTCCAAAAGGGGCAGAATGTAACTTTGTTGCAACCAATCTTCCACCTTCTTGTGGAAAATCTCTTGAGATTTTCTCTTAATGTGATAGATTGATTTCCTATCCCGATAGGTTTGATGGTCTGCCCTCTCTATTCTCAGAAAAGTTTCACCTGATATGACTTATCCAAATTACTTGTTTTATAGAATACAGCATGCTGCTTCCTTTATGAAATATACTCGTGTTTGTTAAAGAATGGTGGGGCATCTAGGGAGGGAGAAAATTGAGCAGAAATTAAAAAGGGGAAATGGGGTATAGTGAGCTCCAGGTAATAGGGACCTAGAACCACATTTATGTCCCTAGCAAGAAGATCAGTTATTTTGGAATTTTATTTTTATTTGGTTTGTTTGTTTTTAATTTTTATTTTATATTGGAGTATAGTTGATTTACAATGTTGTGTTAGTTTCAGGTGTACAGCAAAGTGATTCAGATATACATATACATGTATCTATTCCTTTTCAGATTCTTTTCCCATATAGGTCATTACAGAGTATTGAGTAGAGTTCCTTGTGCTATACAGTATGTCCTTGTTGATTATCGATGTTATATACAGTATATATAGTAGTGTGTGTTTGTTAATCCCAAGTTCCTAATTTATCCCTCCCCCCAACCTTTCCCTTTTGGTAACCATAAGTTTGTTTCCTAAGTCTGTGAGTCTATTTCTGTTTTGTAAATAAGTTCATTATATCATTTTTTAGATTCCACATATAAGTGATATTTTGTGATATTTGTCTTTCTCTGTCTGACTTACTTCACTTAGTATGATAATCACTAGGTCCATCCATGTAGCTGCAAATGGCATTATTTCATTCTTTTTTATGACTGAGTAATATTCCATTGTATATATGTACCACATCTTCTTTATCCATTCATCTGTCGATGGGCATTTATGTTGCTTCCATGTCTTGGCTATTGTAAATAGTGCTGTCATGAACATTGGGGTACATGTATCTTTTCAAATTATGGTTTTCTTTGCTATATACCCTGGAATGGGATTGGTGGATCATATGGTAGCTCTACTTCCAGTTTTTTAAGGAACCACCATACTGTCCTCCATAGTGGCTGTACCAGTTTCATTCCCACCAGTAGTGTACCAGGGTTCCCTCTTCTCCACACCCTCTCCAGCATTTATTATCTGTAGACTTTTTGATAATGGTCATTCTGACTAGTGGGAGGTGATAACCTCATTGCAGTTTTGATTTGCATTTCTCTAATAATTAGCAATGTTGAGGTCAAGCTCTTAAAAAGTGTCTGGGCCTCCCGTCAGTGGGGGAGACTCTTGCTGGCCTCTCCAGCATTTATTTTTTGTATTTTAAGGATTTCTTCAGCCTGTGCAGCTTCTTCACCTTTACAATATTTTCCTTGTTTGCTGAAATTACTGAAACTCAAAAAAGGTGTGAAAATAATAAAAACATTGCACTAGTTTTATAGAATCCAGGGAAGGCAAAAAACAGTGGAGCTCTTTCACCTGGCAGCTGGTTTGTGAATAAAGGTGTCAGAAGGAGGGAGGAAGCAACAGCAGGTAGAAAAGGAGAGAGCTGTTCCTGTCCGCAAGCAAAGAACAAAGGGAAAATGTTTTCTAGAAAAGTGGTCCAGGAGGAAGCCTGCTGGAATCATCAATGAGAAGGGGTCTTGGATGTTCCTATGCTGGGCTCATGGCCCTCAGATTTCAGATTCACAAACACCCAGAATGAGACATGGCACTTAGAAATTGGATGCTGATTATTTCATTGGTAAATTGAAGATGGACTGCCTTGTTCCAGTGTCATGGCTTCCTGAAGAACTGGAATCTTCTTACTGATTTTCTGAAAAACCAAAAAAGTTTGCAGGGGGTTTCTAATCCTTGCTACTAATTGAAGGGAAGTAGGTGAGAGCTCAACATTTCTCCCTCTCTTCTTCCTCATTCTCCCCTTTCCTTCCTAATTTTTTTGTTTATGGTTTATATGCACCTAACATAATAGGCTCTAAATTGTTTCTTACAAGATGAATGAAAAAGATTCTTCTGAGGTTATCTCTTGATTGCTGTAAGTAATGTTCAAATATGTATTTACAACGACGGTTACTGTACATTTCCTATAATAGCAAAAAAATGAAACCAGCCTACATGTCCATTGATAGGGGTCGGTTAAAGTAATCATGACACAGCCAGACAATGGATAGTATACAGTGGTAAAACAGAAACAAAAACAAAAACCAGGATCAAATAGATCCACATAGCTCTATGAACTAATATGGAAGTTTTCTAAGAAATATGTTATTTGAAATGAGCAGCATATAGATCTGAATATAAAATATGATACCATTTGTGGATAAAAAAAGATTATATATATTTATATAGACACAAATATTTCCGAGAGGATGTTCAAAAGAGTTAACTGTGGTGGCTTTTGGGGAAGGAAGTGGGGAGGCAGGCTATGATATGCCTTTAAAAGTTAGCCTCATACTTTTTGTTTAGTGTTTTTCTAACTTGAGCATATATAAGCAATATTTTTTAAACGACGAAACATTTAGCAGCATAAAATTACAGTATCATTTAGCAGGGACATGGGCCCTGAGAGGCCTGGTCAGGTGGAAAATCATTGAGCCTGAGGAGGAAGAGAGGAGAGGACCAAGAGAGAACAGTGATCTGTTCCTCATTGCCAGCCCACTTTAAGACAGGTAATCATAGGGAAAAAGGTAATTTATGGGCTGTCTTTCTCATAATCAGAACCCCCTTAGATAGCTTGTTAAAAAATAAAGGATCTTGCTGTGCTATTCCAGAATACCTGAATAGAAATCATTAGAACTGGGGTCCAGGACTATGCAATTTCAATATGTTTCCAGATGATTCAGTGACACAGTAAAGTTTGAGACCTGCAGGGGTTAGGGCCCTTGATGGAGAGTGAGCTTGAATCATACCTGTCATTCCAGATTACTGGGGTGGTGGGCCTTGGGGAGGTCCACACTGGAGTGGTGGGCCCTGGGGAGGTCTTTCTGGTCCACGTCCTGGGGATGGTGTTCCCTGATTCTTCCCAGGACGAGGTGGGGGAGAATGGCGATGACGATGACCTCTTGGTGGGGGTGGTTTCTGCTGAGGTTGACCCTCTTGTAGAAGTGTGTCTCTGCTGAGGTTGACCATCTTGTGCGGGGGGTCCCTGCTGAGGTCCATCACCTTGGTTTTCACCATTAGGAGGGGGTCTAGGTGGTGGCCCTCCAGGTCGTCCAGGAGATGGTCTCGGAAACTCCTCAACTGAGTTTGAGCTTGAGTTGTTTACACCTGTAAGGAATAGCACAAGGATAGAGCATCGTGGGGATAGAAGGCTCCCCTGTCACTTTGAACTCTGGTCACCTTTCAGACAGTCCCTTTCTCCCAGAATCTGCTTCTCAACTACCAACTTCCCTCCTATCCTTAGCTTCATTTTGCATCACTCCTATTCATCCACATACTAGTCATATTGAGTCTTAGTTCTTTGCTCCTGAGACAAACATGTGTTTGTCTTCATCCATATTAACAGCTGCTCCCCATCACTCGTATTGCCTCCTGAGCTCTGCCTCTTGTCAGCATTATGGTGAGTTGTATAATTATTTCATTATATATTACAGTGTAATAACAAAGCGCACAATAAATGTAATGCGCTTGAATCATCCAGAAACCATCCTGTCCCCAGACTGTGGAAAAATTGTCTTCCACAAAACCGGTCCCTGGCGCCAAAAATGTTGGGGACCACTGCTACATGGAACTGTGGCAGTAGACATACAATTCTATGCATTTGTCAAAAACCATAGAACTGTACACTGTAACGTGAACTTTATTGTATGTAAATAAAGGCACAATTAACCAGGGTGTGGGGGGAATCTAAGATGAAATGCAAGTTGAGACAGATGACCGTAACTGAGTACAAATGAACCATATAACCATGCTGACAGAACAGAAACAAAGGTCCTGACCTAGATAACCTTGGCAAAGAGGATTTTGACCAGATAATGTGAAGGCAAAAGACAAAAAGAGCTACACACAAACATTGTTCTGTGATTATAAATCTTTTTTGACAGGTGAGTCAGTTATCTCTGAAACTAATTTATTGGTATAGTAGAGTTGAACAAATATGTAAACATATTGTAGTTGAGAAGTAGGTTTCTCATTGGAGGTAAAAGAAAAAGAAGGAAATGGAGAAGGCTAGAATAAACTTTGAGTTGCTGGACTGGAATTGAATTATCAGTATGTACTCATGTTCTCACTTATGTGTGTGTGTGTGTGTGCATATGCATACACAAACAGATACAGAAATAAATGCACATGTGTGTATGAGTTAGCATATGTACATGTATTTTCTAGCTCTATTCAGTGAGAGGGGCTAGAATCAGTGACAGGTTAGTAGCCATGAACACACCACCTAGCTGCTAGATCTTGGTTTCTAAATGCCATTCTTCAGTAAAGGGAACCAGGGGTCCTTGGAGAAATGGTTGTTTCCAGGGCTAGAACATCTTGGGTGTCAGAAAGTAAGGAACTGCTTAAAAGAAAAAGAGATGGAACATGTCAAAAGGTATCTCAAAGAGCACTCAATGGCCAGTAAGAACTTGAGCTACGTAATAAATAATGATAGTACTGGATTGTAACCCAAAGAATAAAATACGTATTCTTAGGTCCATCCTGAGATTAATGAATGAATGGATGAATGAGTGAATGGAAAAATGGTCACTTTTCCTTGCAGAAAAATTCCACTTAATATATTAGAACACCACACTAATATTTAACCACAGGCAAGATCCATCAGTGTATAAATAGGATATCTGTATAGTCTTAAAGTATCTCCCACAAATATTTAATATTTATAACGGGAACAACAGTAAGTTTACAGTAGAGAGTCCTGGTAGATATCACCTTAGCCAAGAAGTGAAGGTTAACATGACCAATAATACATACTGACATAATGTGCCCCTGATAGATGCGCTAAGAAAAGCACAGCCAATGGCACCTTCCCAATAATGCACAACCTCAATCCAATCGTAAGCATGTATCAGAAAACCCCAAATTGAGAAACATTCTACAAAATAACTGATCATTACTCTGTCATGTCAAGGTCATGAGAGACAAGAAAGACTGAGGAATACATTGGAAGAGCCTGACTAAGGAGCCATGATGACTAAGTGTAATGTGGAATCCTGAAGGAGATCCTGGGACAGAAAAAGGACATCACTGGAAAAACCTGGTGAAATCCAAGTAAGTTCTGTACTTTAGTTAGTAACATTGAGCTGAGGTTGATTTCTTAGTGTTGACAAATGGTCTACTGTTATGTAAGACGCTAACCTAAGGGGAAGCTGGGGGAAGAGTATACAGGAACTCTCTATACTAATTTTGCAACTTTTCTGTAAGATTAAAATAATCTTTTAAAACTGACATTAAAAAATTAAAACAAAAAAGGAATAGGATAACGTAAAATGCTATTTTGATATAAAATTTTCAATGAAATTGACATTATTGTAAGATAATGTTAATTACCAAATTTAACTCAAGAAGCTTAGGAAAAGTTGAATAGAAAATAACCATGAAAGAAATGGAAGTTATAGGAAAACAGCTGCAACAACCTATCACTATAACCTCCACCATCAATGGACATAGCAAATTTTGATATATAAATTTTTATATCATTAAAAAACATAATTCTTACTTAAATTGTTCTAAAATATAGATAAGATTAACAAGTTTCTAAATTCATTCTGTGAGGTTCACAAAAAAAATATGTAGACCTGCAAAGATATTTCATTAGGAAAAATTTTCAGTTAACATCTAACTAGTCAACACTGTGTTAGAAGAATAATATATCATGTTGAAAGAGGATTGCAAGCACGGTTCAGTATTAGGAAATACTGAACCCTGCTTCTACTATTGACCTTCTACCCCTGCTGATGGCCTCAAAATTTTTACTGAGAAGTTCAAGGAAATCAGAAAAGAACTGTCTGACCTTAACAGCCACCAAGGTGACTAACCATGAGACGTGCTGCACGATGATAATCTGTGACTAACCCACAGGCAATTCTAGCACTATTTTCTGGCTTCTGTCCCCTTATAGTTGAAGCCTTCTTCCTCCTTTTATTTCTACTCTGAATTTCAACCCACATTGGCTAGTCAAGGATTTTGCTAGCTTACTCCCATACCAATTCCACTCTTGCTCCAAAAGTCTATTCTCCACCCCCATTCATTTTAAGATCACATTATTCTTCCATTCCAAAATTTCCAATGTATTACCACCATTTTATTCCACCAGAACAAAATCCAAATTTGATACTATGGCCAACACCCTACATGATTGGCTGTCTCTGAACTTGCTGACTTCTCTACTTAATTCTATACTCCATTCTAGACCCACTGATCTTCCTGGTATTCCTCCAGCATACCAAGCTTGTTCCTACCTTTATCAATCATGCTTCCTCACTTTATTCAAATCAGCTCAAATTTCACCACTTCGAAGCCTTCTCTGAATACACAAAAACCGTCCATCTCGTTAACCTGCTTTTTAAAAAAATTTTTCTTCTGGTAGATTTTTTTTAAAAGACCTAATACTTGTTAGAGCAGTTCTAGGTTTATAACAAAATTGAGAGGAGGGTACAGAGATTTCCCATGTACTCAAGTCCCCACATATGCATAGCCTTTCCCATTATCAGTATCACTCACAAGAGTGGTATATTTATTTCAATTGATGAACCACATTGACACATCATAGTCATCTGAAGTCCATACTTCACCTTCAGGTTCACTCTTGGTGTTGTATATTCTGTGGGTTTGAGCAAATGGATAATGACATGCGTTCATCATTATAACCTCATACAGAGCATTTTCACTGTCCTGAAACTCCTTGTGCTCTACCTGTTCATCTCCTTGCCTACCCCCGCAGCCGTGGAAGCCAATGATCTTTTTATTGTCTCCATAATTTTGCCTTTTCTAGAATGTCATATAGTTGGAAGCACACAGTATGTAGCCTTTTCGAATTGACTTCTTTCACTTAGTAGTATGCACCGAAGTTTCCTCAGTGTCTTTTTGTGGCTTGAAAGCTAATTTCTTTTTAGCACTGAATAATATCTCATTGTCTGGATGTACCACAGTTTATATTTATCCACTCACCTGCTAAAAGCCATCTTAGTTGCTTCCAAGTTTGGGCAATTACGAATACAGCAGCTATAAATATCCATGTGCAGGTTTTTGTGTGGACACAAGCTTTCAACTCCTTTGGGTGAAGTACCGAGGAGTGTGATTCCTGGATCATAATGGCAAGAGTGTTTCGTTTTATGAGGAACTGCCAAACTGTGATCCAAAGTGGCTGTACCATTTCAAATTCCCACCAGCAATGAATGAGAGTTCCTGTTACTCCACATCCTCGCCAGCATTTAAACCAAATGTCAGTGTGCTGGGTTTTGACGATTCTAATAGGGATGTAGTAATGTCTCATTGCTGTTTTAAATTGCATTTTCCTGGTGATGTGTGATGTGGAGGATCTTTTCATATGCTTGTTGCCATCGGTATGTTTTCTTTGGTGAGTTACACGCTAAGGTCTTCGGCCCATTTTCTAATCGAGTTGTTTGTTTTCTTATTGTTGAGTTTTAAGAATTCTTTGTTATATTTTGGATAACAGTCCTTTATCAGATGTGTCTTTTGCAAATATTTCTCCCAGTCTGTGACTCCTCTTCCAACTCTCTTAACTGTCTCTTTTACAGAGCAAGAGTTTTTAATTTTAAAGAATCTGGCTTATTAACTATTTCTTTCATGTATTGTATTTTTGGTGTGATATCTAAAAAGGCATGCTTTTTTTAAAAAAAATTACTAGTCTTCACTGTCAGATAGCCAGCATTCAAGATCCCTGCGTCTTGGTCGTCATGGTCTTGTGTAATCCCCTACCAGATTATATCGGGATTGGCCTGTGTGACTGATGGCACACTGATGGCAGAAATGGCGGTATGTCACTTGTAAGATTGAGTTACGAAGGACATTGTGGCTTCGCCTTGGTCACTCTCTCTTGTTCTTCAATCTCAGTCTCTCTCTCCCTCTCTCTCTCTTTCTCATCACTTGCTTTGGGAGAAGCCAGGTGCCTTAGCCCTATGAAGAGGACCCATCCTTTACAGGCGAGTCTCTTGGATCCTCCCATTTGGTTTCACAGAGGGGAAAGCACCAAGAGGGAGGAGAAGAAAAAGTCTTCTACCTCCAGTCCTTCACTTCCCACTTGGCTTCTGATAACAACTTCACTCTCCCCAAATTGTTTCTAACCTGGATGGAGGTGGGCTGAATGACAGGGATGGGTCTGCTTCCTCCTAGTAAGCCCTGCAGTGAGGTGTCCAGCTCCAAGTGCTCAAGAGTCTTCAGTAGTGACTATTATTAAAATGAGAAAGATTTTGTTTATAGGTGGATCATATAATCACCAAGGTCAACTCTACTCTGTAGAGTTAAATTACACTTACATTTCCTTCCTTGAAAACCTTTTTGTTTTCCTGGAGTTAATAATCATCTTTTTCTTCATTTGCTTGGTTTCCTTTCACGTCTCAGTCTTCCTGCAACCTCCAACAGACCTGTTAAATCTCTCTCAACACAATCTTTTTCACCCTCAAGCAGTCAGATAATTTGCTTTTGTCCTGGAAATTCCCTTTTCTCCTTCTTAAGTAGGATGATGTACGTCCTGGGTTAAAGAAAGCCTTTCTTGGTTTTCTTCTTTGTTTGAAGTACATCCTACCATATCTTATTACGAATGAGTGCATGAGAGGCAAAATATTTAGAGATTTTTATGTCTGAGAATGTCAATTCATAATCTGACTGGATATAAGATTCTAAGTTAAAATTATTTTTACTAAGAATTTTTACAACACAATTCCTGACTTCCACTGTTGTTCCACTATCATTCTGATTCTCAATTCTTTGCATATGACTGCTTTTCTCACTGAGGACTTCAGAATCATCTTTTTATCCCTAACATTTAATTAGATATATGTTGATGTGGATCTTTTTTCTATTTCTTGTACTGGGCACTCAGTATTCCCAGAGGGTCTTCTGTCCTGGGGCCTGCACTATAAAAGAGGCCCCACACAAACATCAAAACAAAGGCATTGTTTTTTTCTTTCACTTTCATTAGAAAATATTTTTAAAGTTCAGCAAGTAAATTAAAAAAACAGGAATTGTGGGAGAGGGGCACAATTGAACATGGGGTCCTCAAGGCCTGAGTATGCAGGATTGAGAATGTGTAAAGGTTCAGAATAAGTTCACAACTTCTGCCCTGGGGCATCAGACAAAAAAAAAAAAAAAAGGCTACTTTTGCTTAAATTTAGTCACCTCAAATCAATCAAAAGCATGAAGGCAGACAGGTTCTCCCACCCCGCCACTGTAACTACACTCCCAGTTACTCCTGTGCTCAGTGGTATAGTTTGGGGAGGTGCTTAAAAATTCCTGGAAATCCTAAATCAGAACGGAGGCAAGGGGGAGGAAAACTTGCCCAGCAGGTTCCCACAGGAGCTTGACCAGGTCAGTCCTGTGCCCGACCAGCTTCCAACTTGCTGTTCCAGCAGACATCCTGCCCACTCCCTTCTCCCAGCTTTCAGGGACAGTGCCCATCCAGGGGAACTCATGGCTCCCTTGGTCTCTAGGCTTGGTCTAAAAGGCAGTCTCCAAGGAACAGGCTTCGGGAGCCAGACAACATGGGAAACTTGACCTGAACCTAGGGTCTATCTTGGTTTGTAACTTGTGAATATTTAGAGATATGTATGCAGGCCTCCATTTGTATTCCTGCACTGGACCCTGCAATGTTAAGTGTGAGCCTTTGGATAATAACTGGACACTTTCAACATGGAGGATCATCCTTAAATTCTGGAACATATGTTGTAGTGTTCCATTGATAATTTCTTTCCCAATATATTCTGTTTTCTTTGAAATTTGTGTTGAATTTTTTCTTACCTATTAACCATCTCTTTGCATTTTTGCTCTGTTTTACGGAGGAGTTCTTCATCTTCTATTGAACTTATTATCAACTAAATTTACAAGGACCAATATTTCTTTTTATCTTCTGGTTGACTCTTTATTTAATAGCAACCCGTTCTTGTTTGAAAGATGCAATATGTATTCTTTTTCCCTCAGAATATATTAATTACAGTTTCTTAAAGTTTTCTTCTACTCCTCATATTGTCTGTTTCCTCTGAATTCTCCTTTTACTGTTTCTTTACTTGAGTCTTATTTGATAGAGATTTTCCTCAAAGGCCTGGTGATTCTTTGCTTTCTGTTCATACATTGGAGTTAGACACCAAGACAATCAGAAAACTCTATGTGCATTGAAAGATTTTTTGTAGAATCATGTACCTCACAGTAGGATGATTGAGTGGCATGATAGCTGTTTTGTTAAAACTTATCTCCAGGTGCTGTCTCTGAGACAGCTCTGCTGGCGCTTTGGAGCTGACCAGGGTAAGAGGTTGGACATCTCTCCATTTATTTTATAGGCTTTCACTTGATTGTCCTGTTTTTTGAATAGCATCTCACTCGTATCTTCTTCCATAACAGTTGTCCCCAACTGTCCAGTGCCTCTCTGGTTCAGTTTTTCTAGACAATAAACCTACTCTCTCCTGATGCAATAAGGGAGGACTGTTCCAGTCACCTGTCTCCCCACCATCATCACTCCTCCTCCAACCCAATCTTCACGTGCCTTGTGTCTACAGTCCTTGAGCCTTGCCAGGGTTCTGTAAGACCATTGGCTTACTTCTATTTGGTACCACTATCCCTGCCCCCAGACGTGCACAGCTACTGGAGTAAGTTTTTCTCCTTTCTGTTATGTCATTAACCATTCTGCTGGTTTTCAGTCCTTATAAATTGTGGCTGTTAATTGTCCTGTAAGTTTTATCAGAGATGATGTTTGCATTTCTTTTCTTGTTGTCCTTGTTTGGACTTTGAGAAGAAAGGGATAGGAAATGTTTTTACTATTAACACATAAGTTGCTCTCAGTTATATTAAGGAAAAAATTGACCAATAGGCTAAAAAATGAAAACAAAGGCTGACAAAGGCTTATAAACGAAGGCTTCTGTTCCCATCCTTCCAGTCAAACAGCTCACACCAGGGTAACCAATGACTTCCAGCTTGCTGAAACAAGTCAGTGGATATGTTTCAATCTTCATCTTAACTTGCTTCTCAGAAGCAATGGACATTATTTACAATTCTGTCCTACTTAAAACACTCTCTTCCTTTGGCTCCATGATACTGTGTGTACCTGTTTCATAGTCTAACTCTCTGGTTGCTCTACTCCTTACTTTTTTCATTTATCAAATATTTATTGAGTCCCCTTCCACACCAGTTATTTTACTAGGAGTTTAGGATGAATATAAAAATCATGATTCCCACCATCTAGGAGTTAAAGCCTTGCATGTCCTTTGCAGATGCATATGCTTCCATTTAGCCACGAAATTATGAAATTCCTCTAACTTTGTTTTAGATTCTTTTCTCACTATATACTATCTCCTTAGAAAAGTTCATACTAAAAAAAAAAAAAAAGGTAACTGTGAGGCAGCAGATGTGTTAACTTGATTGTGGTAATCATTTCACAATGTATGTGTATATGAAATCATCACACCGTACATTTTAATTCTATACAATTTTTAAAAATACAGAACACTTCATAAATTTATGTGACATCCTTGTGCAGGGGCCATGCTAATCTTCTCTGTATCATTCCAATTTTAGTATATGTGCTGCCAAAGTGAGCACTATATACAATTTTATTCACCAATTATACCTCAATAAAACTGGAAAAAATAAAAACTCATCCTTGCCCGCAGCTTCAGTTATCATCTGTGTGCCATGATACAAAGTTCTGTGTCTTGCCAAGACCTCTACTGAGCTTCACACCTTTACCTATATGACATCTTCATTTAAATATTTTAAAGGTACCACTCAGTACAGTATTTCCAAAACAAAATTAATCTGATAATCCTAACTCTAGAGACCACCATCCAACCACTCATGCAATACAAAATCTATAGCTTTAGCTCTGTGTCGTTCCATACAAGATCCACCACCAATTTTTGTCCCCTTTTCTAAATATTTCTCAACTTGTCTCTATCTCTATCACCACTTCCATTCACCTATGCTCTACAGTATCCTCCCTACTTGGTGACCTGTAACCATTTTCGCTTTTCCTCCAAATTCTTTTCCAAGCTGTAGTCTGCAGCCAGGGTTAGCTTTTCAAACCGTATATGTGATAATGCAATCACATATTTTTTATGTGATTTTTTTTAACCCAACAAAAACCTATTCTGTCCAGCCAGAGGACTAGGAAACAGACAGCCTAGCATGGCAGAAAACATTTAGACAATAATCCCTCTTCTACAGTCAAACACCACAGAAAAAGCTATGGCCCCAAGTGGGGAGTCTAGACTTCCACACATGCCTGGCTGTAACAAGGTGCCCAAACCTGTGCCAGAGTAAAGTTAGAGAAGACCGAGGAGGAACTGGAACTTTCATCCCCACTTAGCAGTTTAAGACCCTCATTTTCCCCCCACCCCACAGAGTTAGTGGCAACCAGATGGGGAGCCTGGACATCCTCCCTCATCCAACAGTATCGAAGCACTCCCTCCTTCCCATACTGGGGTGGTGTCAGTGGAGACTACACGGAAAGTAGTAACAAGACACCCCTACTCCTCCTAGACAGGGTGATATCAGTGGAGGCCTTGTGGGGAGCCAGAATTCCATCCTTCACCAGGCAATTATGGGGAGCCCCTCCCCTGCTTGGGAGTCAACACAAGTTGAGGGGGAGATCTTTACTTCTGCCCCTACCTGCCAGTAATTCAGTACCTCCACCTTTTACCTGCTGGAGTAGTATCACAGAAATCCAGCTAAGACAGAAGATTTAAATAAGATCCAGAGCCTCTAATACCTAAAATGTCCTGTTTCAATTGAAAATCATTCATCATACTAAGAATCAGGAAAATCTCAACCCGAATAAAAAAGACAATCAGCAGATGCCAGACGAAAAGGCCAGAGATATTAGAACTATCTGACAAAGAGTTTCAAGCAGTTGTCATAAAAATGCTTCAATGAGCAATTATAGACATGCTTAAAACAACTGAAAAAAAACTCAGCAAAGAAATAAAAAGTCTTAGCAAAGAATCAAAATGTATAGCAGAACCAAAAGGAAATTTCAGAACTGAAAATTATAATAACCAAAATTTTAAAACTTAATGGAAGGGCTCAACAGCAGAGGAAAACAATCTGTGAACTTGAAGACAGAACAATAGAAATGACTCAATCTGAACAACAGAGAGAAAAGAGACAACAACAAACAAACAACACAAAATACCTATCAGATTCTCAGGGTCCTGCAGGAGTATAACAAAAGGCCTAATATTCACGTCATCTGAATCCTAAGAGCAGTAATGGCTGAAAACTTCCCAAATTTGGCAGAAGACATAAGCCCAAAGATTCAAAAAGGCAAGCAAATTCCAACCAAGATAAACCCAAAGAAATCCACACCAAGACACATCATAGTCAAATATTTGAAAGTAAAGACAAAGAAAAAAATCCTGAAAGCAGCAAGAGAAACAACTTATCTATAGGGGAAAAACAATACAAATAGCAGAAAACATGAAAGCCAGAAAGAAGTGGCACAATACTTATTAAGTACTGAAAGAAAAGAACTGTCAATACTGATTTTCATATAGTAAATTTATCTCTCAGGAATGAAAGGGAAATAAAGACATTGGATGAAGGAAAACAAGAGTTTTTCACCAGCAGATCTACCTGAAAAGGATGGCTAAAGGAAGTTCTCTAAACAGAAAGAAAATGTTGAAAGAAGGAACTTTGGAACAGTAAGAAGAAGAAAACAATGGAAAGGGGGAAATATGGGCTGATAAAATACATCTTCCTTTTTCTTTTGAACTTCCTAAGTATGTTTGACAGTTAAAGCAAAAATTATCTAATACTCTCTGATATGGCTGTAAATGTGTGTAGAGAAGTATTTAAAACAATTATAAGCAGAGGAGGGTAAAGGAAGACATACAGGGAGGCAAGATTTCTACAGTTCACTCAAAGTGGTAAAATATTGACCCTCTTAGACAATGAAAATGTATGTGTATATAATGTAATACCTACAACAACCACTAAAAAAAAAAATGCTGTACAAAGAGATACACTCAAAATACTATAGATAAACCAAAATGGAATTTTTAAAAAATATTCAGGTAGCCCACAGGAAGGCAAGACATAGAAAATAGAGAAATAACAAGATAAACAGAAACAAAAAGTAAAATGGTACACGTAAGCTCCAAACATATCAATAAGTACATTAAATGTAAATGGGCTAAAGTAAACCAAAATGCTTGAAAATTGGGGAGGTTCTGGACTAAAGAAACAGAATAGCCTACACCAGTATAAAAATTTGCCCAATATTTGTATTTATATATAAATTGCACACACTTTATGTAAACCCATCTAACATTGTTCAGAATAGGATAACGCCTGTCAAGGGCCACCATCAAGTCTCTTTCAGACATCTAAGGACTAGAAAATTACTGAAAACAAAAGGTTACAGATTCTCAGAAAAACCACATCCTGTATAAGCACAGCCAGCCCACATAAAACCGTGGACCAAAACAGATGTGAACCCCCTCCCTCTTTCCTGCACCTTGCCCTTTAAAGCACAATAAAAGACTCACCCCCCCACCCTTCAGGGCCAACACCACTCTAGGCGTTTGGCCCCTCTCCTCCCTTGGAAAGTGAATAAAAACTTTCTTTTCTACCCTTGTTAATACTTCTGTGAATTCTTTCACAACCCATGTCAGCTCACCTAACATTTTATGTTAAATATTATTTAATATTTTGTATAATTAATTTTTGGTACAAATTAATTAATTTTGTACAATTAGTAATAGCATATAGAACTTGTACACAGTGTAAATAACTCATATAGAGCTCTCAGCTCAGGCCAGGCCTTCAGTGGTAGCTATTACAAGGACAGAAACTGGGTAGGGCTTCTCATCATTTGCAGCATGATACTCTCTCCAGCCCTGAGTCAGCCACATGATCATGAGGGTAAAAAACTGATAGACTTTACAACCATTCCGTATGCATACAGCCATTCTGTTTTTCACTTTTGGAACAGTATTCAGTAAATTACATGAGCTATTCAACATTTCATGATAAAACTTGGCTTTGCCCAATCAGATGATTTTGCCCAACAGTGGCTAACGTAAGTGTTCTGAGCACGTTTAAGTAGGCTAGGCTAAGCTATGACCTTCGGTAGGTTAGATGTATTAAATGTATTTTCGACTTAGGATATTTTCAACTTACAATGGGTACTGGGTGCATAACCCCATTGTAGGTTGAGGAAGATCTTTATATACTCTTCCTCAGTGACCTCTCTAAACCCATAACTTCAACTGCCACTTACACCAGGATCAGTAAATACTAAGCAGACATGCTACAAATTCCCCCTTCAACCAGTCCCCCGGTTTGGCTGGACTCATCTCTGTTCTCGAGGTAACCACTTAAACTGTGCAGCTGGAATTTGAAATGAAAACTTTTTTCCATTCTGGATAGATACTAATGAGTGCCTATTTTGAGTCCACTAACACTTTTTCTTGGCTAAATTTCACAAATCATTCCAATAGTCCATGATAAAATTCCATGCTGAAATCCACTTGAAATTAAAAAGAAAATGGGAAGAGAAATTGGAAAAATAGTCACTGACAGAACAGAAATAGTTTTATATCCTTAAAAGAGATCAGTGGAGGCCTTGGAACTACTTTCCTATTTAGATGAAAACCCTGAGACAAGCGGCTTGATGGAGCCAGGCTAAGGAATCCTCAAATATGATGTGCTCTGGTACAAGCCTATGTGACAGATCACTGATGACATGGAATACTTCTCCCTGAGGCAAACTAATACATTAATAATTCTTTACATTAATGATCCCAAAAATCAGTGTATTATTTGTTGAGATATATTAAGGAGCAAAAAGGAAATTTCAATTGATTTGATATAACTGACTCATTTTATAAGAGGAAGCTGGGGTTCACAAGAGGCAGAGATACAACTGGTAGAATCTACATCTCTTCACTCCCAAGTGTGCCCATCACTCTAAACTTGTGCCATTTTAGTTTGTCATTTATACTGTGGCATATACGTACTGTGAAGTATAAATACGTGAAACCAACTAATTTTACATAAACTTACCCACTCCCTTTTGCAAAAAATATAGTGTAAACATAAAGAAAAAATGGGTGATTGTTTCCATCCCCCACTGAACCAAACCAGTTCTGGAGTAAGATGTTCTCTGCTGTCTGTGGCATGGCTTCCCAAAGATGCTCACCTGTTAATTCCCAGAACCACTGAATATGTTCAATTACATGGTAGAGGGGGAATTAAGGTCATTAATCAATTGACCTTGAAATAGAGATTATCCTAGGTTATCCAGGTGGAGCTCAATGTGTCCTCAAATGTGGAAGAGGGAGGCAGTAGAGTCGGTGTTGGTGACTCTGTGATGTACTGTCAGAATCAACCAACCTTTGCTGGCTTCAAAGATGCAAGATGGCTAAGGAAAGTGGGCAAGAAAATGGATTTTTCCAGAAAGGCTTCAGAAAGGAACTCAGCCCTGCCAACACATCGTTTTCAATCCAGTGAGATGCCTTTCAGACTTCTGAGCTACAAAACTAAAATAATAGGTTTATGTTATTTTAATTTACTAAGTTTGTGGTAACTTGTTATACTAGGAATAGGAAAACCAATATACTTTTCATAGGCTCATTTCACGCTTTCCTGTGGTCATAAGGAGTTGGCGCCTGATTGTAAAGCATTTATCAGAGAGGAGTAAAATGGTTATTGGTTCTAAAACAAGGCAGCTAGGCAATATGTTGCCTCATAGGGCTTCCCTAATGGCGCAGTGGTTGAGAGTCCGCCTGCCGATGCAGGGGACACGGGTTCGTGCCCCGGTCCGGGAAGATCCCACATGTTGCGGAGCAGCTGGGCCCGTGAGCCATGGCTGCTGAGCCTGCGTTTCCAGAGCCTGTGCTCCACAGCAGGAGAGGCCACAACAGTGAGAGGCCTGCGTACCGCAAAAAAAAAAAAAAAATGTTGCCTCATAAAATAAAAACCCCCTCTCAAAATTTAGTACAAATGAACATTTATTGAGCCCATATTAAATGGGACATGGTTAAGAGATGCCCCTCTTCTGTCTAATTCTTGCCACTCTGTTTATCCTCAAGTAGGTACCTCCGATGTCTCACTAGTCTAGTCTTTTACAATTATTCAGGCTCCTATAATGGAATGGAAGGCTTGTTCAGAGGCTCAGAATCTTCTTAGAATGTTGTGGTTAGTAGAGCGATGGTCACAGGTAATGAGAATCTGCTTCATTTTCTAAACTAAAAAGCAAAACAAAAACAAAAATGAAAACATGAGTTGCCAAGAGAAACAAGAAAACCTAGTGCTCAAAAGATCAGGCTCATCTTTCTCATTTCCCACTGGGCGCATGATTTAATTTAAGGTGTAAATTCCTTATTCTCCTGCCCTCTCTTTGAGCCTTAAGCAAGATACCTGCACACTGTCCAGGTATCCATTTTAATGCCTGAAGAAGTTACTTCAGAAATTTCCAAAACAGCCAGGAGTGAGGCAAAGTATTAAAACCAGGACCTCCTGATTCAGAGCTCCTAGGCTTTACAGCTTTTAATTGAATTATATATTTTATGAATCAGAAAATCTGATGCCTTTTCCTCAGGCTCTCCCTTAAAAAGATTCCAGGGACTGGACTGGAATCCACATCCTAGTGAGACAGGAAATCTTGGAAAACTCAAGGGAGAAAACTTGTTTATCCTATGCCTATTTGGTGACTGAAAATGCAAACAATTAGACTTGGATGGTAAACCTCAGAGAGGAAAGAGGCTGTCTTTTTCACCTCCATATTAGAATTATAGCTGATCTCAGCATCTGGAAAGTTTTAAATTGGAATCCTTTCCCAGCATTGAAAATGGTGTCAAATCCCTAATAAGATACCAGAGACAAGAGAGAAGAAACTTACCAAAAAACACTGTGTTGTACTCGTTGCTTCCCGTGGAGGTGCTGGGCTCCTCTATAATTAAGTAAAGAAATGGTTTTTATTCACTTCCAGTAAGGATCACAGTGTGTCTGTCATTCAGCTCACAGACTCAAGTATCCCCCTAGTAAACGTAGGACTCCACTGAGTCTATGACACAAAAACCTCCCTTCTTCTAACTGCCAAGGCACTCTGCCATGCCTGAAATCCTACCAGTGGAAATGAAACACAAGTGCACTTCATGAGAAGGATTTAGTTAAAGGGCTGGTCTCCACTCACACTTAGAAGTCCCTGAGAGATCCAACCTTTTTTTTAACAGGCCCTTCAGCCTCCACTAAAATACAATTTCTAGATTTCTCCAACTACAATCTGCAATCCCCTATACGCTTTAAGCAGTGCTGGAAAACAGTAGGTCTCAATCAATGTTAGCTATTATTTATAGACATAAGAATCAGAGTGTTTAGAAATTCGCTTTTGTAAGTAAGGCCCAAGGGTCTTTCTTAGCACAAATCTCGGGCATTCCCCCAGACTACTGGGGTTTGTTTGCGGGGGTGGAAGGCATTGGAATCTTATGACTTCTTGGCTGAGTGGCAGACAGAAAATTGAAAAATGATGGTGGCTTGAGAGAGGGATGGGCAGAGATAGGGACACTGCTTAATTCATGAAGCTTTTAAATCGCTCTATTGTCTGTTCAGGCTATATTCAGATAAGATTTACACTTAGCGTAACCTTTACTCCAAAAGTTCTCTATTTGAAATGAATTGTAATCAACTGGAAAAGAAAAGGAAATTGTTAACCCCTTTTCTGACTCTACAGAGACATGAAGGAGCTTGTCCTCTTTAGGGAAGCCCAGAAAGCAGGTCCCAGAGATCAGATCGGGTCAGACCTTGGGGCTGGAGCTATGCTGGTGTTCAACCAGTTGCAGTTCCTGGCGTTCTGGGAAATGCTTCAACTTTCCTCAAGTTTCAATGAACTTTTGGCTAAGTTTACTCCACCTCAGAGAACAAAGCAGCAAAAGTATCCCCAAATGTGTAAATTACCATAGGACTTTCCTATGTAAAGAACTATAAATAAGGAAAGGGAGGCAGGGAGGAACTTCTGCATTTCTGAAGAGAGGAATCCTCACCTGTGACCTCAGTGGCTTCTTCCTTAGAGCTCAGGGTGTTTAATCCCACATTAGTAGGCAATTCTAGGAAAACAAAATGGACGACGGGAATTGTCACAGACATATGCTGGGAATCAAGTACACTGGACAAAAGCAGCCTTTCCCTCAGAAATGTAAAAGAGAGAGCCTACCAATTGCTGCCCAGGCCTCCTCTGAGGACAGAACCCTCACTTACCAAAAGTCTGTGTGTTCTCCAAATACACGTCAGTTGTTGTTTGTGCATCTTCAGTGAAGTCATGGTGCGTGGTCAAGTCTGACAGGTCAGTGGTCGACTCTAGGCCAGTGGTCGACTCTGGGTCAGTGGTCAATTCTGGGTCAGTGGTCGACTCTGAGCCAGTGGTCGACTCTGGGTCAGTGGTTGACTCTAGGCCAGTGGTCAACTCTAGGCCAGTGGTCCACTGTAGGCCAGTGGTCGACTCTGGGTCAGTAGTCAACTCTAGGCCAGTGGTCAACTCTAGGCCAGTGGTCCACTGTAGGCCAGTGGTCGACTCTGGGTCAGTGGTCAACTCTAGGCCAGTGGTCGACTCTGGGTCAGTGGTCAACTCTAGGCCCATGGTCAACTCTAGGCCAGTGGTCAAATCTAGGCCAGTGGTCAACTCTGGGTCAGTGGTTGATTCCGGGTCAGTGGTTGACTCTAAGTCAGTGATGAATTCTAGAGGAACCAAAAAGAAAAAAAAAACAGTTCAAGTACTTTCTTGTGAGAATGTTTCCACCATCTCCACAGCCTTCCATTCCCAGGTAGATCTTTTTCCAGGGAAGACATGGAACAGAAAAGGGGATATTGAATCAAACTGGTCTCCCCACAAGTTTCTCTTCTGCCAAGTGCTAGAATGTCCAGAAGACTAACTGCCTAGGAATACGCTCGCTGCCCCTACTCCACCCTCCTTTGAGGGGTCGGGTTAGGAAGGAGCGTTTGATATTGTGCCTCTAAATGTGAATCAGTCAGACTGCAGTGGAATAAAATTTCAAAAACTCCCCTATATAATTCTTTCAGTTTCCTGAAAACTAAAAATATAAGTGGGGGAAAGGAGCAAGGAAAACAGCTATTTCCAAGGTGCATAAGCAAGAATGAAATGGACTCTAAAATGGGGACTCCTACCATTTTCATTTAATGGGCTACATCTAGCTCTTCAATTTCCAGTCTGTCCTAGAGAATGCACAATCCAGACATTTTGGGTCTTGTGAACCATAAAAGCATCATAACCATGAAGGCCTGATGAGCCTACCACCTGGGTCTGCTTGGGCTGCAGTGAAAGACCTACAGTCCTCGTGGCTGCCTAGTCCAGCAGGTTGTGGGCACCCTGCCAATGAGGTCAAAATCATTAGCTCTCTAATTTAGTCATTTGCTTTGTCATTCATTCATATGCAGTAAAGAACCCAAACCCAGCAGCGGATAAATTGAGAGCTACCAGAGGGAGAGCTGGGAGGAAGTGGAGGGTAAAGTCACCATTTTAGTGCAAGTGAATGAATACCCCTCCTCTTGAGAAACGGATCTGAGTTCAGGAAGGACTAGAAGAGAAAGAGGCTTGGGGGGAAAGCAGCCTTCTTCTGGTTCAGGAGACAGGGATTCCTTCCTCTCTCAATATGACTCACAAGTTTCTGCTCCAGACCCACTGATTCCCACTGCATGTAACCCAGCCAGCGGCTAAAGCACTTTGAATCTTACTCTCCAGTAAAGTTAGAGTACACCCAAGGACTTTTTAACCTGAATCAAATAGAGAAAGCCTCTTTAGCACCTGATAGTTAAGGGGACCACAGGGAAACCTCAAGAGCCCTCTCATCACCAACCCTAATTCCATTTGACCCAGCCTGACTACCTGTATGAGGTGGATTCAAAACACAACCTTAATCTTAGTCAAGCCACTCAACTTGCCCAAGGCCTCATAGCTCACTCACACACACACACACACACACGCACACGCACACACGCACACGCACACGCACACACGCACACGCACACGCACACGCGGTGAATGGACTTTAGCCCTCTTCTCCAGAAGACCTCCCAACGTGCACTCACCCTGAAGCAGTGCGGGGTAAGTCACCGCCAGGGCAAAGCAGGCGGAGAGGAGCAGGGCCTTCCAGAGCATGACGCCGGTGCCAGGGCGGGGAGCGCGGCAGGCTAGCGGAGGTGGGGAGGACCCAGGGTGCCGGACCGCAGCTCTGCTGGGCATTTATTACAACCTCAGGCCCAGGTCCCAGAGGAGGCATTCCCAGGGGGTTGGGAAGAAAACAGCCTCGCCCACAAGCGATGAGACTGCCCTGAAGCAAAGGAGGGGAAAGGGGGGTGGGGTGGGGCGAGGGGGTGAGGGATGGGCGGCGGGAGGGAGAGGAAGTAAGGAAGAGTTCAGAGGAAACCATCAGTGAGGTCCTTGGCGACGTTAGGGTCCTTTGCCCCATTACCACTAGGGGCAGGGCTTCTAGTTCCACCAGATCACAACACTCCCCTCCTGACCCAAGGCTGCAAGTTTGTCCTCTAGGCTGGAGCCAAATAATGCTTTACTGAGCCCCCGAAATGCCTCTGTGTGTCAGGGTGCGGGACTAAGAATAGTAGTGGGGTCTGCTGGCGACGCTGACGCTGAGGGAGAGCCCTAATGCGAACAGTCTTCTAACTCTAGCGGGTCCCTGGAAGAGAGTCGTCGATCAGAATGATAATAACTAGTGCAACTATTATAATAACAGAAATATCTAAAATTGTAAGATTTCATATGTGCCGCTATCTCATTGGATTCTCACCACGGTCCCATGCGGGAGTCGTGATTGTCCTCATTTTTCTGGTGAGGAGCCTAGAAGCTGAGAGACTCAATGACTCCGATTCACCCGGAGATACGCACGCTCCGCCGCGATGCCGCGGACACGCAGGACCTCTTGGCTGTGAGGACCTGGCTCCTGCGAATGACCTTCCCAGTCCGCTAGGGGGCGGTATGAAGCTGCGATGCGTCCTCGGCTGAGCACTGACTTACCCTCCACGTAGACGCAAAGCAGGCCGAGAAAACACAAGGTTGTGGGGCTGGCTCACCTAAGTAGGCCTCAGAGCGCAGTGAAGTCACCACCGTTACCTGGACAGGAGGCCTTTACACATACCCACAACTCCCATCGCAGGGTCAAACCCCATGGGGCCTTTTGGTTTCAGTTTTCTTTACATAAAAGGTCACAGCTGATTCCTGCTCCTCAGAAACCACAGGGCTGACAATACCACTGAGGGAAACCTCTCAGTAATAGTAATAATAACAGCTAATATTTATCGGGTGCTTAACTCTTGCCATAGGCGTGTGTTACTTTAGCCTAACACCAAACCTCAGGCAATTTTATTCGCCTTTTCCAGATTAAGTAACCGTGCACAAAGAGGTTAAGGAACTTATGAAAGGTCACACAGTAAATGTTATAGAATCAGGAAGCAAACCTGTGGGCACTCTGATGCTGGGGCCTCTGCTCTCAACCAACTCTCCCGTTTGTGCCCGCGGCCCTGTTATCTCCCTGAGCTCATAGTTTTGTCCCGGGAAGTGTGGCAACTTTACAGTTTTCTCCTTAAAGGCAGAGGGAACACACGCACACACACACACACACATTTTGTTTTTCTGGAAACTAAATTTCCTTGGCAAGGCCTGTGCAATGAAGTGTAACCAAATACAATAGGAGCTTGGGAAGCAAGAAGCTCACAAAAAACTTGCAGGCAAATAACACCAGCAAACAATGAAAGATCAGACAATAATGCGGCAGGTCGCCAGCCAATGGATGAAGGGGAGATTTAATCTGCGTCAGCCACAATATGAGAATATTTCCTACACTAGAACACTGGAAGAATCGACTTCCCTATGTGCAAAGTAGAATCTCTGATCTCTTTGAGGAGAGCTGGACTTAGACCTTAGTACTGAGGGGACAGAAATGACCAATAACTCAACTACCTAAAAATATAGACACTGCTTTAGATGTTCTTCCAAAGATAATGGTACCATTTTTGTGTGCCTTCGTTTCCCCCAGAGTCAGTGGACGAACAGCTTCTTGGTGACTATTACATTGAAATATGGGAGCAATTTGGTCCCCCTTCATGAAGACATGTTATTATTTCTCATCACTTGAATATAGTTAGGTCATTACCACAGCGGGTCCCAGAGAGGTCTCTGCTAAGGTGAGATCCAATAAAATTGTTATAATTATAAGGTCTTTTTTATTAATATGGGATTGTAGTTCTGTTTTACAGTATTAAAATATTTTGGCTTTCTTAACTTTTTCCATTGCTATCAAATTTTATAGAATTATATAATGTCAAGACTTGAAGGTATATTAAATTTTACTCAGCTCAATCAGATATCCAATATCTTTTTTTAAAACATAATTTTTCCTTAAATAACATCCCTGGTAATGGGGAACTCACTACATTGAGGAGAACAGTTCATCTTTGGACAATTTTTCCTTCCAATAGAGAAAATATGTCTTCCTATAATTTCAACCTATTTGCCCCAGTTTTGTTCTGGGGGACCGTATATATAAAATTAGGTCCTTTTTCCTCTCTTCAGATGTCAAAAGTGGCTATCATTTTACTTTCAAATTTCTTCACCATTCTAAAAAAACTGTAAGTTTTTTCCTGTCTTATTCCCTCGAATTTCTCCAAAACCTAGCAAAGTGTCTGGCACATCAGAGGTGATAAAAATATTTATTGATAAATTAATGATAGATGACTCCTGGTCCTTAGTCTCTGATCGCGTTAGTCGATGGTCTTTTGAAAAGGAAACACTGTAATTGAAACAGATTATCACAGATTTGATCTAATTAGAGAAGGGAAAAAAAAACTATCACCATCCTTCCTTCTGGAAAATATGATTATATTGAATGGACTTGTGCATTAAATGCCAGATGAAGTGCTAAAAGGCAAGTCTGGCAGAAAGTGTGGAAAGTTTCCTGAAAGCACTAAAGAAATTAAAAAACCTTTGCATCTACTTTCTCTAGAGTGAGATCAGTTTCCGGCAAGTGGGTTGAGCTGGGAGTGAGTGACATCCTGCAGATGTGTCTCTGTCCCTTCCTAATTCCCACCCTCAACAGACAGAAGCCCTGAAGCACCTGGGAGCATGGAGCCAGGAATTTGACCCAGGGCAAGTGCTTCTTCCATTCTCTATTGCAAACCCCAACAGTCATGCTTCCCTTAGGGGGAAATTTCCAGAGAGCAAGACAAGTTTCTCCCTTGAGGAACAGGGCGCCCAGAATGGTCACCTGGCCTTGCAGATTAGATACTGATAAGGGCTAGCCTAGTATTTTAGGGCCTAGTCAAGCATTTTTCCAGCATCTGGTCAGAGACCTAGCAATTACACTAAGTATCTTGAGCAATTCAAAAGAAATCTCAAAATTGATTCCTTCTTAAAAGTTATAACCGTGGGGCTTCCCTGGTGGCGCAGTGGTTGAGAGTCTGCCTGCCAATGCAGGGGACACACGTTCGAGCCCTGATCTGGGAAGATCCCACGTGCCACGGAGCAACTGGGCCCGTGAGCCACAAATACTGAGCTCTGTGCATCTGGAGCCTGTGCTCCGCAGCAAGAGAGGCCGCGACAGTGAGAGGCCCGCGCACCGCGATGAAGAGTAGCCCCCGCTTGCCACAACTAGAGAAAGCCCTCGCACAGAAACGAAGACCCAACACAGCCAAAAATAAATAAATGAATAAATAAATTTATTAAAAAAAAAAAAAAGTTATAACCGTGGATAAGTTTATTTTTATGTTTATATTACAAAGTCAGTTTATAACAGGGTACTAAGAACTCTAATCCAGTGCCAGAGATACAAAAAAGTTATTTACTTAACAAATGTTTACAGAGTGACTAAGAAATGCAATGACTAAAGCAGAAGAGGCACTAGACAAGAGGTCAAAATCGCAGACTCTGGGGTCCAGCATCCTGGACTATATCCTGTATATCCTGGCTCTGCCAGTAGTAATTAAGCAACCATGGGCAAGTTACTTAATTCATAGTACCTCAGTTTTTTCTTTACATAATGGACATAAAAATAGTTTTTACTTTGTTGGATTGCTATAAGGGTTAAATTAATGTATTCGTGTCAAATGCCTCGAATAAGGAAAACCATAATAAAAATTAGCTATTATTATTATTAGGTGCTGAAGATGAAAAAGGCCCAGGTCTCCAAAGAGTTGATAATATTATTTTAGGGTGGGAACATAAAGGAACATCCCCCTGGAAAGTTTCATGGGGAAGATGGGACAGTTAGAGTAAGATTCACCTGAATTTAATAAACATATTTCTCGGTTTATAGAGAGAAAGAAGGTAAACGGAGGGACTCTAGGCAAAAGAAGTAATGTGCATGAATAGTAATGTTCAAGGTGTCCCATTGTGAATTATAATCAATTTGGGAACATAGAGGAAAACTATGTTAATTGCTAGATTCTAAACCACTGAAGGCTGGAACCATCTTAATCAACTTTGCATTACCCACTCCTACAGAGTCTGTGATGGTTGCATAGCGATTGCCAAATAAATGATTATTCATCTGTATTGAACTGTAACATGGGGTAGGTGGGAAGGCATCATCAAATCCATCACTTCAGCAATAAAATAGTGGCTAAAAACTTGAGTTCTGGACTATGAATCCAGGTCTTTGTGAACACTTGGGCTTGCCCAAGTTACTTTATCCTTCAGAATGCAGGTGGTGATAGTAAGCATTTCACAGGGTCATTATGAAAATTAAATGAGCTCATCCATGTAAACTTGTAACTAGCATATAATAAATGATCGATGATTGGCAGCTATCATTATTATAACTTGAAATGGACCTTGAAGAATAATTAAAACTGTAAGAGTGACTATTCTCATTCAAGAGAACTTTCTGACTGGAGAACATAGGGAGAGTGTGGGAGGAAAGGGGGTGGAAGGAAAGAAGTTTGTGAAAAACAGCCTGAAATGACATTTGGGACCAAACCAAGGAACGCTTCAGAAGCTGAAGAGATGAGTCATTTTTCTGCCAGCAGAAGTTCTGGTAGAGTCATGCTTTAGGAAGACTAACCAAACCTGCACAAGAAAGTAGGTCGGCTATGACACAACACAAGCAAGAGCTACTTCAGATTGAGCAGAGTGGTGGCCCTAGGCATGAAAGGAAGGACGCAGATACTAAAGACATTACAAAGGTGAAATTAAAGGGACTTGGTGGCTGATTGGATTGGCGGGGATGGGCAAGTCATCCCCACCATAAGTTATGTATATGCTACCAAGAGTTGGCTTTAATTCCTCTAGGACATGAATTCCCAGAGTCAAAACGCCTATGCTAAAAATAAAAGGAGACAGAAGAGGAGGATGAAAAGTGTAAGTCCTGAGATTCAGCTGAGAGTCTTGCCTGGTGGTGAGTGAACAAGTAAGAAAACACACTGTGGTGTAGCAGTAATGGATCTCACTGGGTTAGAATAAAGTTTTAGGGCCCGTGTTTTCTCTGGCGCTAGTACACATCCTTATGGGAAATTCTGAGACTGACTACAGTGTCTTTATCTGTTAAATATTTTGCTTCAAGATTGGACCCTTTTAATTCATGGGGGGGGGGGGTTCCGTAGCTAATTGATAAGAAATAAAATAGTTATAACAATGAGATTTCACCTCAAACACATTAGGATTATCAGAAATACAAACAGACAAAATAACGAGTGTTGGCAAGGATGTGGAGAAATTGGAACTCTTATGCACTGTCGTGGGAATGTAAAAGGGTGCAGCCATAATGGAAACAGTATGGCAGGTCCTCAAAATATTAAAAATATAATTGCCTTATGAACCAGCAATCCCATTTCTGGGTGTATATGCAAAAGAATTCAAAGCAGGATCTCAAAGAGACATTTGCATACCCATGTTCATAGCAGTATTATTCACAATAGGTAAGAGGTTGAGGCAAACGTCCAGCAATAGATGAATGGATAAAGAAAATGTGGTTTACAAATACAACAGAATATTATTCAGCCTTAAAAAAGGAAGGAAATGCTGTCACATGCTATGAACAAGGTCACGTGGATGAACAAGCAAGGTCGTATGGATGAACCTTGACGATATTATGCAAAATGAAATAAGCCAGTGACAAAAAGGCCAATACTGAATGATTCCACTTACATGAGGTACCTAAAGTAGCCAAACTCAGAGAAACAAAGTAAAATGGTAGTTGACAGGGGCTGGAAATAGGGAGGAATGGGAATTGTCATCCAGTGGATATAGGGTTTCAGTTTTGCAACATGAAAAACTTCTAGAGATCTGTTGCACAATAATGTGAATATACTTAACACTGTTGAACTGTACACTTAACAGTTAAGTGACAAATTGTATGTTATGAGTTTTTTACTGCAATTAAAATTTCTAAAAATAGTTATAAGTTAATAATGGCTAAATGACAATGATCGTGTACCAGACACAATTCAAACTATTTTCCAAATTCTAGGTACTTTACAAATATCATTTTAATCCTTATAACAATCCTAAATTATTATCACTGCATCCAGTTTACAGATGAGGAAACTGTGGCTCAAAGAATTTAAGTAACTTGCCCAAAGTCACAAAGCTAGTAAGAGGTTGAAGCAGTATTCAATCCAAGCAGTGTGGCTCAGAGTCAATTTCCATCTTTTCTCTATACAAGCTCATCTCTACTCATCATCTAAGTGTCAAGGGTAATTACTCATTACTCTGGTAGTTCAGGATTAATTCCTTCCTTACATCTCTGCCCCAACTATATTGAAAGGTTCAGACAGCAGGGGCCAGACTTATACAACTTTACCACATGTTCCCTAATAGTACCTAGCTAGGTGCTTTGCCCATTATTGTTGGACCAAATGAGCTCAGACATTTTAACAGATATTGAAGCTTAGCGGAATCCCATCCATGTAAGATTTGAACCAGGAGATTTCATCCAGGCTCCTCACTGACCCAGTTCTAAATAGATGCTTCCTAGTAGATACATGTATATGTGTAACTGAATCACTCTGCTGTACACCTGAAACTAACACAACATTGTTATACAACCATGCGCCAATATAAAAATTTTTAAGATGTTTTTAAAATAAATACATAGATGCTTCTTTCCTGACAGCAGATTGAGGTAGGTACCCCTGTGAGAGGCTGGAGAAGGTAAATGAAAGAACTTCAATTTCCCCAACCACATTTTGAGTTACATAGGGAAAAAGCAGGAAAAAGTTTGAGTGTCTTTTGCTGACCTCTCCAAGAGATTTAATAGAAATGCACCATGGAATTTTATTCACCACTCTTTTCCTTACAAATGAGCCTCCTCTTAACCACCCCAGCACGCATTTAGGTAAAGCAGAATGAAGGGTAAAGGGTGGATAAAGAATGAAAGGGCCCATTATTAGATTTGATAAATGCTGAAGGCAATCTGAAACAAAGTCACCTCA
This sequence comes from Tursiops truncatus, assembly GCF_011762595.2. NCBI lineage: Eukaryota > Metazoa > Chordata > Mammalia > Artiodactyla > Delphinidae > Tursiops > Tursiops truncatus. The sequence goes on along the minus strand of NC_047044.1, from coordinate 94,016,283 downwards.
TCTTCTATATACAAATTTTCTTTTCTCTTTATTTTTTTTTTTTGAAGAAGATGTTGGGGGTAGGAGTTTATTAATTTATTTATTTATTTTTGCTGTGTTGGGTCTTCGTTTCTGTGCGAGGGCTTTCTCTAGTTGTGGCAAGCGGGGGCCACTCTTCATCGTGGCGCGCGGGCCTGTCACTATCGCGGCCTCTCTTGTTGCGGAGCACAGGCTCCAGACGCGTAGGCTCAGTAGTTGTGGCTCACGGGCCTAGTTGCTCCGCGGGATGTGGGATCTTCCGGACCGCGGCTTGAACCCGTGTCCCCTGAATCGGCAGGCAGATTCTCAACCACTGCGCCACCAGGGAAGCCCTCTTTTCTCTTTTGATCCGTGGAATTTCCTCCAAGCAGTATTGCCTCCTGCCCTTTCCCTTTGAAAAGCACATTAAGAGACTCTTAAGAACATGAGGCTCACTGCTCTGTCAGGAAGAGTCTGAACTGATGGCTCCTCCCAACAGTGCTACAGTCCCATTGGCCACCTAACCTATCCCCCACTCCTCCCTTAGAGAATCACACCACCACCATTCCACCATCCCTACCACCACCACTCCACCATCCCTACCATTGCCCAGACAATTCTGTTGAACCAACATTTAATTGAGCGAATATTAAGTGCCAGAAAATGTCCTGGGTGCACAGAGTTTAAAGGATCTTGTCTCCAAGAATCACACAGCCTAGAGGGGGGTGGAAAGGTTATAGAATATAATCTCAAAAAAATTAATTCTCAGCACCTGTTTTTTTTAAGTCCTTTTAAAGTTTTTTATTTTTGTAATTAACGTATTTATTCAATGAACTTATGGTTCCGGGGGGGAGGGAGGAGGGGGATAGATTGGTAGTTTGGGATTGACATGTACACACTGCTATATTTAAAATAGATAACCAACAAGGACCTACTGTAAAAAAAAAAAAAGATAACTATGAGGGATGTAATGTACATGATAAATATAATTAACACTGCTGTATGTTATATACGAAAATAGTATAGGGAGTAAATCCTAAGAGTTCTCATCATGAGGAAAAAGTATCTCCTTTCTAATTTCTTTAATTTGTATCTATATAAGATGATGGATGTCCACTAAACTTATTGTGGTAATCATAAGTGAAGTCAGATCATTGTGCTGTACACCTTAAACTTATACAGTGCTATATGTCAATTATATCTCAATAAAATTAGAAGAAAAAATAAAAATAAAATATTCAAATAAAAATGAACACAGTACATGATAAAAATTTCAAACAATGCTTAAAAGTATAAAATTGAAAAGGAAAAGTACCTCTGCTTCCTAACCCTGAACCCATGATTAACATTTTCTTCTGTGTATTTCTTTTTTTTTTTTTTTTTTGCGGTACATGGGCCTCTCACTGTTATGGCCTCTCCTGCTGTGGAGCAACAGGCTCCGGACACGCAGGCTCAGTGGCCATGGCTCACAGGCCCAGCCGCTCCGCGGCATGTGGGATCTTCCCGGACAGGGGCACGAACCCATGTCCCCTGCATTGGCAGGCGGACTCTCAACCACCGCGCCACCAGGGAAGCCCTCTTATGTGTATTTCTTGAAAAAAAAATTTTATGCATTATTCTTACTGCTCAGTACTCAAGGAGGATTATAGTCCATTCACTTTATGAGATATTCTAAATTTTATTCTTGGATTCACACATTTAACATGTATTTGATTCTTACTTTATTCCAGGCACTGCTTAGTTGTTGTTGTTTTTTAATAGAGTGAAAGATCCTTTAAATTCTATAGTGCTTTACAATTTTCAAAAGTTTCACACACATGATTTCATATAATCCCATAATAACCCTTTTTCCCCCCCTCTATCCCTGTATTGTCCCTCTCCTCTTCCCTCTCTCCACTGGTAACCACTAGTTTGTTCTCTACATCTTCGAGTCTACTTCTTTTCTGTTATATTCACTAGTTTATTGTATTTTTTAGATGCCACATCTAAGTGACATCATACAGTATATGTCTTTCTCTGTCTGACTTATTTCACTTAGCATAATGCCCTCCAAGTCCATCTGTGTTACTGCAAATGGCAAAATCTCATTCTTTTTTATGGCTGAGTAGTATTCCACTTTATATACATATACTACGACTTCTTTATCCATTTATCTGTTGCTTCTATATCTTGGCAATTGTAAATAACGCTGCTATGAACATTGGAGCATATGTATCTTTTCGAATTAGTGTTTTTGTTTCTTTCGGATATATACCCAGTAGTGGAATTGCTGTATCTTATGGTAGTTCTATTTTCAGTTTTTTGAGAAACCTCCATGCTGTTTTCCATAGTGGCTACATCAATTTACATTCCCACCAACAGTGTGGGAGGGTTCCCTTTTCTCCTTAGCTCCAGTTTTAATCATTTGAGCAAATTTTCTGACTAACAACCCAGCACCCTTCCTACTTTAATGCCTCCTAGAGTTCATTTAATTAATACTGATGAATCATCTGTTCTTTGCAAAATTCTTTACTATCCCAAGGGCTCAAAGCTATGGATACAAATAAATGAAGTAAAAGATGTAATATGACAAGAGCCCTAAGAGAAGTACAGGGTATTCTGGTGATCCGGAGGAGACAGAGATTACACTCAGCTAATGATGACTCATTAAGTCAACAGCTGTTGAGCAACTCAATGAGTCCAGAACTATGCTAGACACTAGTGACATAAAGACCGTCCCTGACTCTGAAGGTATTCGTGGCTAATAGTTCAGAAAGCCTTCATGAAGGATGTTACATTTTAACTGGATCTTAAAAGATGGATAAGATTTCATCAGGGGAAATGATGGGTAAAACAGGAAGGATTATCAGGAAGAAGTAATAATCCAGGTAAATACACATAGCGGCAGAGATAGGAGAGTAGAGGACCCATTCAGGTAGCAGCAATTAGTCTAATTTGTCTTAAAGGGATGTTGCAGAAAACATAGGCATTTGAGACCATGGAATGGAATGCTTACCTTGGAATAGTAGATCAAAGAGATCTGACTCACTGATAGATAACAGACTGTTACTGAAGCCTTTTTAGTAGATTAAGCTGATGCAACTCATATTATATGAAGACAGGCAGTGAAAAACAATGTAAAGGAAAGATGAGAAGAGGGGCATCACAATAGCACAGGCAAGACATTGAGTAGCAAGAATACTATATGATCAGCAAGTTATGTTTACATGGACGACGTGAGAAGTGAGGGTCCAGGGAGGGGAAAAGACGACTTCCAAGTTGTAAAGGGTGAATTATTCCAGTGACATACACAGGGGGTCAAACTAGGACCCAGTTTCTGAATGGTGTTAGGAGGAGAGGAGGTTGGTGAAGAGAGGATTTTCAGGTGGGGGCAAGATGAGTTTGGCTAGTGGAAATTGTCTTGCTTTAAGAGAATCTTGATGGAAATATCCCATAAGCAGCAGAAAACATGAGGCTGACGTCCATGAGATTTTGGTTTATGATGGTGATTTTGCTTTATGCATAGAGATGTGTTATTCATTTGCTCTGAAGTGATGACTGTGACCAAACAGTAGATATGATTCCAAAACAGATGGGAAAAGAAAGGACTAGGAAGGAGCTTGGTCTAGGAAGTTCTTTTATTTAAGACAATGGAGGAAAAGCCAGCAAAGGAGACAAAGAAGCAGAAAACCAGAGTGTTACACGGACACAGAAGACAAGGAAGGAGAGTATTTCAAGGAGTTAGTAAACAGCATCAGATACAGCCAAGACAGGTCAAGAATAAAGGTGTTAAAAAAAAAGTTATTATAAATAAAATTGCCTTACAATTTAAAAAAAAGAATAAAAATTAAGGAAGTAAGCAGAGGAGCAAAAAGATCAAGAGAAAGTGAGGTGGGGCTTTTTTTGGGGGGGAGCAGTTATTTTGGGGTTTAGGTAAAGAGTGTTAAAAAACAAACCAACAAGCCCCAAAAGAAGTCATTTATGCTAATCCCCACGTCACCAGACTGAGAATTAGCTTCAGCTTTCGTAGAAATGGAATCTTAAACCAGTCAGTCAGGATTCTCCTGATCAGCGCTAGTTAAGAAATGCGCCTTTAAGTCCCTTGCTGTCTCCTGAAGGAAAGCAACCTTGCCATGACCAACCTGCTGTTTTGCCCAGCATAACTCTTTTGTTCCTGCTTCCTTCTGCCTATAAAAAGCCTTTCATTTTGTACAGGTCCTCAGAGCTCTTTTCTATCTGCTAGATTGGATGCTGCCTGATTCATGAATTGTTGAATAAAGCCAATAAGATCTTTGAAATTCACTCAGTTGAATTTTGTTTTTTAACAGTTGACAAGAGCATAGGCAGAGGGAAAGGAGACAAAAGAAAGTTAAGAGAATGAAAGTGTTAGACTGTAAAAGTGTTGGGGTAAATGATGGCACGGAGTTGCAAAAAATATGTGTAATTACCTATTTTTACTTTGGTTTTCTCCCATTAAAGTAAGCAGCTTTTAGGAAAGGACCAAGAACTGTTCATGTTTGCACCCCAGACAGAGATTGCTTCTTACCCGTGATAGGCATTCTTCCCTTCTCTCGCAGAGTAATAAAATCCCTGATGCTTAACCGGGCATATGACAGCCCAACATGAAGACTGCACTTCCTGGAGAATGTAAGCAGAAGTAGTATTTGAAACCTCTAGGTTTTGTTCTTAAAGGGAAAGGCATATCCTTCACTTCTGCTTTTCTCCTTTCTGCTGTATGGGATGTGGATGTAGTGATGGTTCATCTTGAACCATCTGGATGAGGGCAACATTGTGGGGATGGCAGAGAAGATATAAAGGAAGGATGCTGCATTCTTCTCAAAGTTGCAGAACACAGCCATCTTACCAGGTCAGAGAAATAAACCTCTGTCCTGTTTAAAGCCTTGATAGTGTAGTGGGAGGTGGGATATCCTGTCAGAGTACCCCAAGTATCCCAAACTCATCTGCGTCCCAGCCACATTGCATAGCTCCTATTAGCTGCTTCATAGAGATGCAAGGGAAGGAGGGGAAAGATGTCTAAGGAGACATTTTAGATGTCGGCAGGACTCTAGGAAGTGAAAGAAATTTTGCTTTAAGTGAGTCATGAACACACAGGTTTGGTTCCTTGTGTTTCCATTTCTTTGTACCAAATCAGGCTACGACAAAAATCTCCAATTTCATCTTGCTTCACTTTGCTATTAATTTAGTGAAAGGCTTTCTTATTATAAGTGTAGTCTTAAATGAGGCAAGGATTTCCTTCTTTGATGTATAGCCTTTTGTTCTGAGATGCGTGAGGTTTATAAATGTTTCAAAGGGCTTTCAAATCCAAATTTACTCTGATACCAATTCTGAGAGATTGGCAGAATGCATATTAGTATCTTTCTACAAGTGAACACCCAGCGTATTGTCACCTCCATAAATAAATATTGAGTGCTAACCAAGGAGATAGCAATCCAAGATGGTAAGTGACTTGTTCAAGGTCACAGCTCTTCAGTGCAATGCCAAGAGGTAGAACCAAGACATCTAGAATTCATCTAATCATAACAGACTTAGTGGACAGTAGCCTCTGAAGAACGTAAGCCATCTCGTCCAAAATAAGGTTTCTCTTGAAACACCAGGAAGTATCCAATTCCTCACTCTTTCTGTTTGAAACCCAAAATATCTCATGATTGGCATTTATTTCACCATCAGTTACGGGGAAATAAATACAAGCACATTTTCCTAATTTATTTTATACCTAAAGTGGGAAATAGTGAAAGACAAGGAAAATTCTAACTCATTTCCAAGTAACTAAGAGCAGTACTTTCTCAACTTATTCCAGTCTTTGCTTCCATGAAAAGCAGCCCTTCCCATCAGAGCAAACACCTTGTTCATCTTCATTCTCTGTCCGTAGCTGGAAGCGCTACCAAGAGCATGTAAGCCTGCGTGTTCTCTTGCTTGAAGCACCAGAACAGATTTGACGGTTCAACCAATAAAAATGTCTTCTGAGAACTACAGCAAGAATCCGTGGAATCTTAATCATGGGGAAGATTCTGGAAGGAGAGCCAGACAGGTATTTTGCCTTCCAGGCCCCTGTGACTTATGATTAAGGTGCCTCATCCGGATGGCCTCGTGTGGGCATTACTCAATATCAATAAAATACTCATGGAATGAATAAGCGAATAAATGAAGAAACTGACCTTTGCAAACCAACTTTTTTAATATTCTCTGTTCTCAATTCAGTGGGCCATCCTATGACAGCCATTCTGTGTGATCCGTCAGTGGGTGCCCAAAATAAGAAAAGTGTGTGTAACACAAGGCCAAAGATCCAGGAAGCCAGAAAAAAAAAGAGTCCAGGAAATTCAGAGCTGTATCCTGCTTTTCCATGCAAGGAAATACAGGCGGGTGATCTGGGTAGGGATGAGGAGCCTGGGATCAAGCAGAATTCTGACCTCACGACTCAGGCTCCATTTTAGATTAAATCTGCAGGAATTTTGCCCTGCCTGCGCTTGCTGTTTGTAACTAGTGAGGGAAATTTACTGGAAAATGGAGCGGCATTGTGCCCCTGGGACTCTGGCTAGTGACTAAACATCCTGGGGGTCTGTTTACAGAGGTGGTTTTGTCTTAACCCTAGAAAAGCAAAAATAAGGCTGGAGTATCTTACCCTTTAATCAGCATGGATACTAATCTGAGCAGGCAGGATGTGTGTTCAAGCTTCCTAAATGCACCATGCATAGAGATCAGATGGGAAAACTACCCAGTTTCTGATCTGTGAATCAGTATTATATGGCAATACCAATAGCTCCTGCGTTTATACAGAATTTGACAAGTTACAGAACAGTTCCCACGCATTATCTTACTTGAGTATCACAACAGCCTTGTGCTGGGTGTTATTCCAGTTTTATTGAATATCTTCAGGACTTGACACTGGTTCTTCAGAGGTAAGAAAAATGGGTCGATCCATGCTTCCTTTTAAGGAAGAGATCTTGGCTCCTTTGTCTCAATTGATGCCAACTTCATGCCCTAAAAAACAGCAACCAAAACCTAAATAACAGGGAGTGAAAAGGAAAGTTCTTGCAGTCCTGATAAAGGCAACTAGCCAGGCCATCCAACCTTAATTTTTATAATTACTACATGAAACCAAACCATCCTGCAGTTGTAGTGGGCTGCCCATCTGTGAAACTTCACTGACCCGGAGGGTTTTAGAAGAGAAATAAACTCAGCGATTTATGGCCCAATACCTTCATTTTAGTGAGGAGAAAGTGGAGGTTCAGAAAGATTAGATAAGGTTGTCTGGCTTCCAGTTGCAACACCGCCTCTTGGAAAATTCCTTAACATATCTATACCTCAGTTTTCCCATATGTAATATGGGAATAACAACACCTATCTCATGGGGTTGTGTAAGAATTAGGATAGTGCCTATACTTAGTAAGTAAGTACTAAAAAAAATACTGTAGCCAGTACTACAATCATCATCATCTACCAAGCGCACATAGAAAAGTTGGGACTAAAATCTGACTCTAAATCCAGTGTTCTTTCTACCACAGGACATTATCTAATTCTGTGGGGAGAGCTCTTCTGCCCCCTTTGAGGTGCCAAAGGCATTAAAAGTAAATTCTTGTTTTCCACATCTAACTGCATAGTAGAAACTGGGTTCAGAGAAAATGGATTCAGAGGCAATGGGCATCTAAGAAATTTGGTATTAGATAGATATCCACCATCACCTCAAAGAAAGGCACAACTAGCTATCTGGAATCTGTATTTGGATGGAGAGTTTCAGACAAACAAACTACAGAAAAATAAAACATGGTAACTTCAGTAGTAGGGTCAAAGAGTATATAATTCTCCCTCCTCATTTCTAGTGGCTGATTTCCCATTGTCCTTTATGTGAAGAGGAAGTGGGAGGGAGTATTTTTTAAAAATTAGAAAGTCTGGGCTTCCCTGGTGGTGCAGTGGTTGAGAGTCCGCCTGCCGATGCAGGGGACACGGGTTCGTGCCCCGGTCCAGGAAGATCCCACATGACGCGGAGGTGCTGGGCCCGTGAGCCATGGCCGCTGAGCCTGCGCGTCCGGAGCCTGTGCTCCGCAACGGGAGAGGCCACAGCAGTGAGAGGCCCGCGTACCGCAAAAAAAAAAAAAAAAAAAAAAAAAAAAAAATTAGAAAGTCTGATATTCAAGAGTTATCACAGACCAAAAAAATAAATAAATAAACTTACCCATGGGTTAGAGGGAAGGGAGAGAGGCACAGGCAGAGCCCAGAGGGGTTTTAAGGCAAGGAAACCACTCTCTATGACACTGTAATGGTAGACGTGTCATCATAAATTTGTCCAAATCCATAGAATGTACTACACCAAGAGTGAACCCTAATATAGGCTGTGGACTTTGGATGATGGTGTGTCAATGTAGGTTCATCAATTATAACAAATGTACTGCTCTGGTAGGAGGTGTTGATCACAGGGCAGGCTATGCATATGCAGGAGTAGGGGGTTATGGGAAATTCTGTACCTTTTGCTCAATATTGCTGTGAACCTAAAACTGCTTTAAACAATAAAGTCTATTTACAGAGAAAGACTAATACTGTATGATATCACTCATAGGGGGAATCTAAAAAAACACAACAAACTAGTGCATATAACAAAAAAGATGCAGACTCGCAGATGTAGAGGACAAACTAGTGGTTACCAGTGGGGAGAGGGTGTGGAAGAGGCAACACAGGGGTAAGGGGGAAAAAAGGGTTATTATGGCCTTATATGAAATCATGTGTGTGAAACTTTTGAAAATTGTAAAGCACTATAGCATTTAAAGAATCTTTTATTCAATAGAAATTAAAAAAAATTTTTTTAATGAAGTCTATTTAAATAAATAAGCAAACTTACTTGTCGAAATACAGAACGGGCTGATTCCATCCCAAGGTCAAATGTGCCTGGAATAACACATGTAACAAGATACAGTTGTTTCACTTCAAGGGAGCCAGAGCAGTTAGACCCATTACTAGAGAGAGTCTCATTAGAGGGGAAACCAGTCATGGCACTCCAGAAATAACTCTGCTACAGACGCAAGTGGAATAGAGTTACAGAATGTTAGACTATAAGAACCTAGAGAAGAAGGTCTGTCTAAATCCTCTTTCTGTTCCCCAGAGCCTAGCCATAGGCCTGGAACAGAGTAGGTTTTCAAAGCTTGAGAAAGAACAGGGAGAAACTCTCTGGGACAGAATATTCATGAGATTAATGTTGGTGTGATCATAAGACCCCATTTGTCCACTGTGACACTGGGATCCCCTATGACTACATGGTCCAAGAGAGTGAAATCAGATTCTGGAGCGTGCTGATCACATCTTCGCTTTAACAGATCCCAGTCACCCCCACCTGCCCCATGAAGTACAGGGCCTTGGTTTCCATAGTGCTGGCAGAGGAGCCCTTCCCCGCATCCTGGGACTACAAGAGGTAGCAGGATAAAGGTCAGATTTCCACCTGTCCTCTGATACTCTCCTAAAGAGCAGAGTATCACCAAGGCCAGAGCCCCAAGGGCACAATGCTGCTGCTGTAATCCTACTAAGGCCCATAAAGGACATCTTAAAATGTTACTGGAAGTAGAGGAAGAGCCCTAGACTCCTAAAACAGTATTCAAAAGATGAATTTACTTGTAAGTTTTTCTACTGTTACTTTTTCCACCTCCTTATCCATTGGATTCCCAAGCAGGCTATTGGTTGTACTCCCAGTTATACTCTATCAGGATTGCCTTTCCAACTGTATTCCTCACTGGAGTTAACTTGAGGCTGTTCTGACTGCTTCTCTTTGGATTTCTCAGTGGGTTCTTTCCTGGATTCTTCACTAAATGGTTCAAATGACTCTTCAGTGAATTCCTAACTGAAATCCTGTTCCCAAACGTCACTGGATTCTCCACCGGTGTGTCTCAATCTGTGGGCATTGTTTCATGCAGAAGACATTAAATAAAAGGCAGTTGAGCAAATACAAGCAAGAGACCGAACGTTTCAGCAAAGTCTACGGTAAGTCTCGCTCCCACTTCCCTCACTCTGAGACAGGAGCAGAGGGCACGTCCGTGGCTCTCCACCATCTGGAAATGCTCTCTGCGCTGTCCAGTACCTTAGCCATTAGTCACAGGTGGCTATTGAGTGCTTGCATTTTTAATTTTATTTAATTTTAATTATTTTAATTTATATAGTTATCTACTGCTTGCAGCTACCATACAGGACAGTACAGCCTTTGCTGCATTGCTTGTGTGACAGAGAGACTTAATTCTTCTCAGTTAAGGAACTGATGCCTTTTCCCTGCTACTTGTTCAGTCCAATTTCCCTTGTCAGGAATGAGAATTTCCTCAGAAAAAAAAATTGGAAATAACTGAGAGGTTTGGACTTCACTAGCACAAACACACTCTGAATCACTCCCATAAAACCATTCTTATGGTCCTGCTTTATCCACTGACCAACCTGATTGCCATTGTCCAAATTTGTCCTTATTATTGTTGATATTAAAAAGAACACTGTGGAAGTGCTCATGCCTAGTACTGGAAAAGAACATTTAACTTTGTTCTGTTTCCAGATACTTTCACCTTGTCATCTCATTTAGACGAACTACCATTCATTAAAAATTATTAAGAGTGGCAGAGGGGCTTCCCTGGTGGCGCAGTGGTTGAGAGTCCGCCTGCCGATGCAGGGGACACGGGTTCGTGCCCCGGTCCGGGAAGATCCCACATGCCACAGGACGGCTGGGCCCGTGAGCCATGGCCGCTGAGCCTGCGCGTCCAGAGCCTGTGCTCCGCAACGAGAGAGGCCACAACAGTGAGAGGCCTGCGTACCACAAAAAAAAAAAAAAAAAAAAAAAAATGGCAGAGGAGGGACGCAAGTGAGATGTCCGAGGAAACTCAAGAAGGATGGGCGAGGCTCGTTAGTAAAATTCCCACAACAGCTTTACCTACATCACAGCCGGCTCCGGCTCTAAGCTCTCCTTCACCGTCCAAGGCCAAAAGCCAGACACTTTCACACGCAAGAGTCAGGAACTCACCAACAACCAGAGTGAATTTAGGACTTGGACTCCAGCCCTGATTTTACCACTTACTAACTATGACCCTAAACTCATTTCCACAGAGGACAAGAAGCCTCATGGTACTGTCCCCCTTAAGAACTGTTATGCTGAGCTCTAGAAAAAAAGATGCAAATGTTACTTTTCATTATTATTATTTTTCAGGGCTCCAAACAGCCTTAGTTTGGAAGGCAAAAAAATCCTCACAGCTTCCCCTACTGCAGCTTTGATGACAGATTCAACGGTAATGTTTTTTACCCCACTCTCTTCTTCCAGGACTTTTTCTTTGTAACTCACCCAGCGTGGTCCTAGCAGGCTTTGTTTAATGAGTCTGTGTCTAATACATTACAGATGCTCAAAAAACATTTCTTATAGTAACGAAATAATTAACGGGGTAGGAAACAAATCAAAATTTGAGCCAGACACAGGTGAGGTGGGATTCATGGAGATTTCCTTATGGCCAGTGAGAAAGCTAGCAACCAGGAAACTGGGCTGTGCCTGGGATTTCCTGTAAACTTGATTCAGATACTTTGGAAATAAATACCAAGTGTTACTGAAATGTTTAAAGTTGGTAGCAAGCTGACTAGCAGCAGAGGGAACAGTGAGTGAGAAGGCAGAGTTTGCAGGGCCCAGAGGAGCTGAGTTACTTGGGGTTGGCACTAGACTCCCTTGGAGCAGAAGCAGGCATAAGACCGCCAAGGTCGCCCTCCTCATGGTGGATCTCTGGTGGGGAAAAAACGTATTGGGAAACAAAGCAGGGAAGTACCCAGATGTCAGCTGTGCTAAGGCAAGGCAAAACCCAGGCCCGGGCCATTCCCCCACTTTCCAGTCTCCTTATGGTAGAAAGAGAATTGATAGACGATTCACTAAAATTCATTGGGCCAGTCACCAGGGGCTGAATGAGTGGGAGTCATTGGATATAAGGGACCAAATCAAAGATTTCAAAGCAAGTCAAGGATAACAAAAAGTGTTGACTGAAAGAAAAACATACAACCTAAAAGTTGCAAGTTGAGTTTTATTTGGGGATCTTCCTGAGGACTATAGCCCAGAAGACAGCCTCTCAGATAGCTCTGAGGAACTGCTCCGAAGAGGAAAGGAAGGAGCCAGGATATATATGAATTTTTCGCTGGGGAAAAAAACCAAACAAACAAACTTGTAATTGAGCATCAAAAGAGTACTGCTGATCACAAAGAACAGACATCTCAAGTTAATGATATTAGTGCTTTTCTACGTATGAGAAGATGCAAGAATCTTGGGGTCATTGAGATTTTTCCGTAGAGATGCGTCCTAACTATCACAGGCCAGTATATCCAAAGAAGAGAATGCTTCCTGTTTTTTTCCACCCTGAATTCCCCTCAGGGTGCGTTATCCGGAGCGACTGCAGGACTGGCTGATGGATTGATCCTTACAGAACTGGAATGGCCAGCAACATTCCATTCTTTACAAAAGGCAAAAGGGGAAAGTTATTAGAATCATTAAATGCAGTTGTCACTTTCAAATAAAAATGTATGCAATATGAAGTATCAGCACCTACTGGGAATTGAGCAGAGATAACCAGTTTAGTAAATTAATGGGAGGATTTGTAAGAAAGGCTAGTATGAAGCATCAGAGATCAATCGAAATCATTATGACCGCATATTACTTGAAATAATCAAAATAAATAAAGCTAAAAGAACAAGGGAACTCAGAAAGAAAAAACCCACAGATATGGAAAAACATGAAATATATTCTGTAGCTGCAAAGTATACTCTGGAAACGTGAGTGTTAGCAAAATCCAACTAGCTCTTTATGTTTTGGCTTTAAAATTAGTTTTCCTCCATTAAGGAAATAAATTGAGGGATGGGGAAGGGGAAGATGAGAGGAAGATTGGAATTCAATAAAATCTATTAGAAGGAAAGGAAGAAGGTAAAAGGGAAAATCAGTGATAAGCCAGATCTCAGGGGCAAGATAAGAGAATGAAAAGAGGTTATCGAGTTTGAAGAAACTCAAAGAAGTAACAGGACAAAGGAAATCTTCACGTGTTCCTCTGCAACCCAGGCAGGATGAGGAAGCTAAGGCACAGAGAGGTTAAGTAACATCCAAAAACACAGAGCTAGTTAATGGCAATTTCAAGGGCTGGTGAAATATCCATAACAACTTTCTCGTGTGTTGTTTTGATAACGATTTCAATCCAGTTGTTTATGACTTAAGTGAAGTGGTTTCAATCCCCTTGTTTATGGCAAAGACAAAAAAAAGGAGTTGATTTTAGGAGTAAAGTTGTTTTGCTATAAGAGTGAAGTAAGCTGTATCAGGTTGTCACCATCTCATCTGTTCTTAATAAGCACTCAGGCTCAGCTGCTAAGGGGCTGCCCTGGAGGCTTATCAGTAAAAACAGATGAAGCAACTGAGAGGAGGAGACATTTAAGCTGTAAATACCCAGAGTCTGTGAGGACTACATGAGAGTTTCCATCTTGGCAAAGCTACCCTTTGCTGATCTGGTCTCCAAAGACCTTGGTGCTTTAGCTCCTGCCTTGGTGAAGGTGACCCTTTTACTGGCAGTGGCCAAAGCCATGCAGCAGCCTGAGAAGCTCACCTTGGCCACCAACACCCATGTGCCCTCGTTCTCTAGCAACTGCTCTAACAACATGGGACTTTTCGCTTGAGTTTAACCACTGCTGGACACCAGCTTGTGGTCGGTTAAGCCAACTCTCCCGAAAACCAACCTCATTAAAAAATGTCCACCTCTTATGAATGCAGACTTTATTTCTGTCCCCTCCCTTTACCTGGAAACAATAGTGTAATTAATCTTATCACTTGTTAGGAGTATGTCATTTCTTTATTGGCTTATTGAGGCGTTATCCCATATGCTCTAGGCTTGTGAAATTATTGTAATCCCTGCAGTGAACCTGTGCTCAATTAACTATTGGCAAAGACTATTTCAGTCTGAGCATAATTTACCGCTCCCCAAAACAAAACATATGTCAACAGATGGATTCATCAAGAGCTGATGCACAGCATATAAACAAGACCTGAGCCTAGCTCTCAACCTTCCAACAATTTTTCTTTACCCCAAATTCTTCCAGCCAGTACTAAGGGGTCTTAATGATGAACTTCCAAGAAAGAAAGAGAGAAGAAAGAAAGAGAGAAGAAAAGCGTCACATAAACAAGCACACGACCCTGCTGATAAGAAGCGAGTCAGGGTCTTTGGTCACTCTCCATCCTGTTTCCACAAATGCAGCAGAGAGCAGGAGAGAGGAAAAGGAAAAGGAAGTAGAAGAAATGTCAGAATTGCAGGCTTGTTCCAGGGTCCTGGGCCAGGAGCCTTCAGGAACATCACCTTCCTAAACCGAGCCAGGCTAGATGCTGCAATCTTCTTATTCACTGAAAGTGAACCGAACAAACGTGAGGAATTTAAAAAAAAAAAAAAAAAAAAAAGGAGAAAGACTCCAGGAGAAGAGAATGTCAGGGTCAAGTGAGAACTCGGTGATTCCCTGAGAAAGCAACCGTGACTTAAAGTGCATGCGACCTGAAACTGGAAAGCGCATTTAAATAGCAAGAGCTTCTGGATGCTGTCGGCCACATGCACCACACCTGAGTCATTAGGACAGCAGGCGTGGAATGGATGACGGAAAGCTGAGAAGACCAGCCCCTGCTCCCACAGATTATGCTGTTCACTGCGCATGCCCCAAGCCTCTTGGGAAAAATTGGTACCTCGTCATGGTTTTCACGGCCCAGGTCTCACCTGACAGGTCCTTGGCTCAGAGGCTCAGAATCCTCCACAAGGGCTCCAGGAGAGACTTGCAATCCTTCCTTTAGATTTTGCACAGCGACAGAGCACTCCCACCAGTTAAGGGAATCTGGGCAGAGTGGCCCTGGCCTCCTGTTCACCTGCCTCACCTGTCCCCTCAGTCCACCTCTCCTCCTGTTCCTTCAGCTGCTCCACCCTGAGCCGAAGCACTCCCCGTGGGGTTCCCAAGCCTCTCCTGGTGTAACCTGAGCCTGGGCTGCTCGCTTAGCACCTGCTGGTCACAAAGCCAGCTCCTGAGAGCAGCATGTAGCTCAGCCCTGGACCCTGGGCCTCACCTCCCCAGGTCCCACGTGCCCCCTTCCCTTTGTCTAAGGTCTAAACATCAGTCGAGTCTCAAGAAGCTGCTTCCAACTAGTCGAACCCAGAATCTGTTCTTCCTAGAGGCCCTGGGGTTGGCATCATGAATTTGGCACTTAGCTTGTCATTTATCTTTTTTTATTGTTGTTATGTGTTTCTTTCTAAGACTAAATTCATAATCTCTATCAGGGAAGGGCCACACTGTTACCCCTGTTCGTATGTCCAGGGCAATAAAGAATATGTTGATGATGATAATGAGGAGGGGGAGAAGGATGTGTTCCTTAGGGTTTCTGGGTACACTGCCACACTGCCATCTGAGTCAGGCAGTGTCCTCGGTACCAGAGAGACAAGACTCTCCCCTTTATCGTCAATGAGCTTCTGATCAAAAGGGCAAGACTAATGTGTGGGAGAGGAGGGAAACACTTTAAGCAAGGACAGGCTAAGGTATGAGGTCCTGCATGGCCTTTCATTCATTTATTCAATAGAAAGCACCTGTGCATCGTAGCACAGGCCCTGTGATAAGCGTTGAGCACACAGTGGCGCATAAGACATGATCATTGAGACATGAGCACACAGTGGTGCATAAGACATGATCAGCTAATTACTAGGGAGCGTACAGTCTAGAGGGGAAGAGAAGCAAGCAGGCAGCAAATTGCACTGCCGTTCGTTGAAGGGGGAGTGTGCACAAGGGACACCCTCTCGGATCTTGGAAGGATGCAAGGAAGGCATGACATCACGACAGCCCAAGGATGAGTGTTGCCCTGTGAAGGGGGTGGGTGTTGTAGGGAGAAGCTCCTGGTACAAGAAAAAGAAGGAAATCCTTCTTTCTCAGTCTTTTTCCTAGAACTGTCATCTCTCCCATGCAGTTCAGGGATAAAATAGAATTTAAGTTCATGAAGGAATGGCAGAGAAGACAGAGAAAATAAAGAATTTTTAAATCGTGCTCTAAGGTTGCATTGGCAATACACCATCCTGATTTTAAAAGGCACATGGGCAACAACTATAATAGAATAATCTGTAATGGGGGCGGGGAGGAGAGGAGGGAAGCAAATGCAATACTATATATACAGCTTGCCTGTAACTGAATAAAAAGAAAAAAGCAGGGCACAATAGACACCTGTGAAAGGCTGTGAAGGAAATGCTACCAAATCACCTCTCGTGTGGTTCTACGTGTATAATAAGATTTTGGATGTTTCTCATTTATTTTAATAATAATTTCATTGAGTGAGCATGATTTACTTTTATTATAAGGGGTAAATTATTTTTTAAAGAAAATATAAATGCTGCCACCCTTTTTGCATGTTCTGACATGTATGTTAACTCATTTAACAAATGCATATTGAGTGTCAGACATTGTTCTAAGTATTAGTAGAACATGAGATAGGCTTAGTTCCTGACATCATGGTAAAGAGAGACATCAATAAATAAACAAGTAAATATAAATAAGCTGGATGAGATCAGTAGTGTGGAAAAAAAATCATCGAGGAAGGGTTACAGATAGTGCTGGTGTGGCAGAAGTCTGGAGGAAGTTAGTGGCTATGCTGTTTTACATAGGGCTCTGAGAAGGCCTCCCTGAGAAAGGCTTTTCACAAAGTGAGGGAGACAGCTATATGCTATCTGGAGAAAGAGTGTTCTCGGCTGCAGGAGCATTAAGTGCAAAGGCCCTGAGGTGACATGGAAACGGGCTTGGTTAATTTCACGCACTGTTGCCTGGTCTTCTCCCAATATAGTATGAGTAAAATTAAGAGCCACCAGAGAGAAATTTTCAGAACATAAATATATATACCAGACTTAATTTAGTCAGCAAATATTCATTGAGTGCCTGTAAGATACCAAGCACTGTTCTAGGTGTGAGGGACCAAGCAAAGTCCAAAACAGAGTTTCTGGCCGTAATGAAGCATAACCTTGTGGAGGAAGCAGCTGACAAATTAAAGAAGTAAAATATATATACACTTCATACACCACACAGTACAAGTGGTAAGAAGGAAAGCAGGGCAGAAAATAGAGACAGGGCTGTGTGTTGGGTGAAGAGCCACAGACCTAGATGGATTCTGAAAGGGACATAGGCAAGTCAAAAAGATGAAGGGGCACATAGCTAATTTTCCTGTTCTGGAATTGGTGCTTCAATGTGGCTTTACAGTGATAAATAAAGATCATAATTTCAAAACAGCGACAAATCAATTGAATACCATGTTCTGTGTTATTCCCTCATTTTTCATAGAGCAACTGGCATGGACTTGAGGAATGTCACTGCTTAAGTTTA
This sequence comes from Tursiops truncatus, assembly GCF_011762595.2. Lineage (NCBI taxonomy): Eukaryota > Metazoa > Chordata > Mammalia > Artiodactyla > Delphinidae > Tursiops > Tursiops truncatus. The sequence goes on along the minus strand of NC_047044.1, from coordinate 93,998,946 downwards.
GCTTAAGCAAAACAGAATTAAGGAATCAAGTCTGCTAGAATAACAGCTAACATCTATTGAACACTTTACAGTGCCAATCCCTGTTCCACGGGCTAGATATATGTATATTTAATTTATACAAACAAAACATATTTATCTGCACAGCAGTTCTGTGAAGTGGATACTATTATTCCCAATGTATGAACACAATGAATGAACAAAGTTAAACTACTTGTTTCAGGCCACACAGTTAGTGAGTGGCTGAGCCTGGAACACAAATCCATGGTACCTGCCATCCAGGGGCAAGCTTGAACCACTGTAACATACGTACTGCTCCCATGGCCAGAAAGGAAGCCCATACATAATGGATCTCCCAGTAAAATAGGGATGACTTAGAATCACACAGTGTCAGGTCTTGAAATTAATTCAGAAATCTTGTCACACATCCTGATCTTAGAGACCCAGAAGTAATGACCCAAACCCACATGTCAAGTGTTCAAATTCCCAAGCTGTCCTTTCTTCAGTATAATGTGTTTGTGTTAGCTGTTGTTTGTGGCTGTATATCTAGATCTATAAATCACACCTTTGCTTAAAGAGCATTAATAAAATTCCCAGCAGGGCGTGCCTGGCCTTTAGGACTTAGGAAGCCAAGTTTCTATAGAATGCATACTCATAAAGACGTATACGTGTTACTGTTCTAATCTGGTGGACTGTTCTGATACCGTGGATGGTGTCGTTCCTCACAAAGATCCTGTCGTCCATGCCATTTGTGGCAGGAATCATCCCCATCTGACACTTTTTCCAGTACAGATTTCCACTGGCTCATCACTAGCTCTTGCTGGTAACACGTTCCTTGGTTTGGTACATCTCCATACCGCTTCTGGTCAAAACGGTAATGACGAAACCATTAACATTGATAGCGCTCTACAGTTTGGTTCAGTAGGAACAAGTCCTACTTGACAAAATAATAGTCATTCCTGAGGCTGGAAGCAGGGAAATACAACAATAAACACTGCTCATCATTTTTTTTCCCCCAACAAATATTTATCAGGCACTTACGTGCAAAATTAAGAAGAAAGTAATCTCTCCTCTTACCCTCTCCCATCCTCATTGGAGAGGAGAACTGGAAAGGGAAGAGCATAGGACCCTAGGCCTCGATTTTGCAATCTAGGTTAGGAGGCAGATACCTTATCGAAGCAAGTAAACAAGGAAAAAAACCATGCTGAGAGTTTAGAAGGACAAGTGATTGAAATCAGGGGTTGAGAAATTGGTATCGGAGACCATAGCATTTGGTATGAATGTTGGCGATTGGGAAATTAGAGTAGGGAAAGGACATTCTGAACCTGAAGCCCTGTTGCACCAGACGTTCACGTCAACCACTAGGAAAAGATAAGCAAGTAGCCTTTGGGTGGGAGGTGTTCCGCTGAGGAGATGTACCTGAAGGGATTCCACCGAAACGATAAGAAGTCCTTATTCTTCCTTGAGGTCATAAGACAGGACTCCTTTATGTAATTGCTCCCATTTATAGAGAAAGGAAAAGTTCCGTTCTGGTTCTCCTGTCCACAGTAATGAAATGAGATTTCTTTTATCACCTCTGACTCCAGGTCCACCCCTCCCCCACCCCAAAATCCTCGCTCGTCGAGATCTTTCACTGAGCACCTAGTAATGCCTCCTAGGATGCTGAACAATGCTCAGAAAAAGATGAAAATTACACGAGTTCTCCCTGTCAGGATTTCAGACACTTACGAAAGAGAGAGGCATACAAAGAAATAATGGCACCTAAGATAAGACTAGCGAGAATGCAGGTCTGAATAAAATCCAAGGAGATAGAGTGTAAAAGTTCAGGAACTGTGGCATTGGGGGAAGGAAGATCTTGAGAAGAGCCTGGCCTGAGACACCTCACAGGGCATTTGCCAGTAAGGGGTGGAATAAATGTTGAAGAGTGTTGGAGAGAACACTTGAACCAGATTAAAGGCCAAGTGGGTTTAAAACAAAGTGGTGAGTTTGGTGAGTAGAGAGCATACATTTCAGGACTGGAGACTTGCTGGGAAGCCAGAGAGAGATGAAGGGCCTGAGTGTCATGTTAGGGAGCCTGGGCTCCACCCTGTAACTCAGTGGGCAGACACCCCTCGCTTCATATCCACACGGTGACTTGCTGGAAATAGGAATTTCTGCGCCCTACTTCAGAGTGTAGGACCTAGGAATCTACATTTTTAACTGCCTCTCCAGGTGATTCTTAAATAAAGTGTGATAACAGTGGCCAGAGTAAGGACACCTTTGAAAAATTTTAAGCATGGGAGAAAAGTAAACAAATTGACGTTTAAAAAATATTACATACATACATACTATATGTGTGTGTATGTGTGTGTTTCATATCTAACCTTTGTACTAGTTCAAAACTATTTTCCATGTGTGGGCATCTCATTTCCCCCATTAGGAGAGAAAGACCATGCTTACCTCGACGTGCATCATCAACTAATTACTCCTCCTCTGACCACAGCCAACAGTGCTTCAGGGTCTTCAGACATAGGTGGCAGGAGTCCCCATGCAGGGGAAAGGCCACACCTAAGACCTCCTTCCGAGATCCATACTGGTCCCAGCATCCAATGTTCCAGTGTTGAAGGGCTGCTACCTTATCTGCCATAAGTCTGATATATCTAATTATGGTACTACCCCTCCTTAATGGCTTTCCATTGTCCACAGGAATAAGGCCAAGTGCCAAGGTAAAGCATGAAAAAACCATCTCAGTCCAGTCCCTACCTACTTTTCCTAAATTATTTCTTACCGATATCACCGGTGCACTTGAGGGACCAACCACATGGAACTACTTATCATTCCCAGGTATGTGACATACATTTCCATCTCTGTACCCTTGCACATGCTGTGTTTTCTGTGAAATACCGACTGTCCTGACTCCACATTAGTGTCTTCCTGGGAAACTCCTACTCACGCTTCAAGATCCAGCTTAGATGTCACCTCCTCTGTGAAGCCTTCCTTGATTCCCTCTGAGAGAAATACTTGAATTACTCCACCTCTTTCAATTATTATCTGGCTGTTTTGATTCTGGCAAAGAAGAGTTGTAACAGCTCCTTTCTCTATCACCTATCCTGTCTTTTGCAGCCCTTCATATATTTAGCATATTTCATTAATACTAAAGTACAAAAGTAACAACCACATAAATGACAAATTAATAGAATTTTTCTCCCTACTGATTGAGCGATTTCCAATGGGATATGGTGTTCTTGTTTGCCCTTTGTTTTAATATTTGGAGAATAGAAGCTCTACTCAACAAGTTTTAAAATTTCTTTCTTCCTTTCATTCTTTCTTTTTTTCTTTACTACTGTTTATGCTCTTGAACTCTTGTTTGCAGAAAAAATCGTTATATTTCTTTCCAAAGAATACTATGACGAAGTGCCGCACACTGGGTGGCTTAGAACAACAGAAATTTATTCTCTCAAAGTTCTGGAAGCCTAGAAGTCCAAAATAAGTGTCCATGGGGCTGTGCTCTCTGTGACGGTTCTAGAAGGAGAATCCTTCCTGGTTTCTTCCTGCTTCTGGGGGCTCCAGGTACTCCTTGGCTTGTGGCACATCACTCCAGTCTTTGCCTCGTCTTCATATGGTCTTCTCCCTTCGAGATCCTTACCTTAGTTACATCTACAATGGCCCTTTTATCAAAGAAGTCCACATTCCAGATTCCAGAGATTAGGACGTAGGCGTATCTTTTGGGGCGCTACCATTCAGCCCACTACAATGATCTTCTTGCTTACAATACAAGCTATGTGTCGATAGTGTTTTCATTATGTCACAAATGCTAATAAAATGTTTTTGACATTTTGGCGTAACTTAGGAAGTGCCTAGAACACAATCTCACCAAGTGTCATACTTTTTTTTGTTTAATTTTATTTTATTTATTTATTTATTTTTGGCTGTGTTGGGTCTTCGTTTCTGTGCATGGGCTTTCTCTAGTTGCGGCGAGCAGGGGCCACTCTTCATCGCAGTGCGCAGGCCTCTCACTGTCGCGGCCTCTCTTGTTGCGGAGCACAGGCTCCAGACGCGCAGGCTCAGTAGTTGTGGCTCACGGGCCTAGTTGCTCCACAGCATGTGGGATCTTCCCAGACCAGGGCTCGAACCCATGTCCCCTGCATTGGCAGGCAGATTCTCAACCACTGCGCCACCAGGGAAGCCCACCAAGTGTCATTCTTATAGATGACAGAAGGTGATATAGCAGGAAAATTGGATAATTGATCATTCATTCAGATTTGCTTTGGATGTTAACATAACTTAAACTCTTGACATAGGAAACCACTAAAAGAGCAGCCGACTTCAATTATCTTTAAAAATGCTTGGTTGCAACCAGCTAGTCTCCTTCCCCTGATAGATTACCTTGTCCTCTTTGGTGAATTTGAACAGTGTAATAGTTGGGAATCAAGCTCTCCTAAATTAAACTGAGATTTACCCTGTTTTAATTACCAAAGCAGAGAACAAAGAAATGGTACTACTCAAGAAATCCTATTAATTCTAAATAAAATTACACACAAGCACACACTGAACAGTGTAACATTGAATAACTTACATCTAAAAACTTCGTTTGCAGTTTAAATCAGGGTTTCTCAACCTTGGCCTTATTGGCATTTGGGACTAGATAATTCTTTGCTGTGGGGCTCCTGTGATTAGAGGGTATAACCTTCCTGGCCTCTACCAGCTGGATGCCAGCAGCCCCTGCCTAAATTGTGATGACCAAAAGTGTTTCCAGACATTGACAGATGTCCCTGTGGGACAAAACTGCCCCTAAATGAGAACCACTAGTTTCAATGGGAAAACTCGTATTTTAAAAATGGAAAAGTAAACATTTCTGTGTTGATTTGTGCAGAAGGGAAAGTGATCCTGATAGTTGTGGTATTACAAATTTGCTCCTAAAAACACAGAAAAATTTTTGTGAGGAGCTAAAATAGAAAGCAATTATATTTCAAACTTATTGTTACTTATGCTTTCTGAATTTATTTCCCCATATTAAAAAATGGAAATTATAATACCCCTTGGAACACTATGAGATCAAGTAAAATAACAAAATGTAATACAAAATAAAATAACAAATATAAAATATAATACAAAATACAATACAAAGTAAAATAACAAAATATCAGAGGGCTAAGCACATAGCAGGTGCACAAAAAAGTTAGTTTTTTTCTTTCCTCATGGACCTGTGGAGGCCTTTCTGTTGTTTTCTTTGGTTGTCTCATTATGTTTTTTTCTTGTGTGTTTCAGCATAACTTTGGTTCCAGAGGATTATATTAAGAGTTTATAAAGTGATATTCTTGTCTAAAGCAAACCAGAATCTAGATTTGGCTGTTTGTGGAACTTTCTTGCTTTTAATTTTAAGGGAGAGAGAGAAGGGGAAGGGGCGAGGGCACACTAGAGAAAAGGAAAGAATATCTCTCTCCTGCAGCCACCCTGACAGATATTGTTTTAGAGAAGTTAGAAAAGAAGTTAGAGGAACCACATTCAGAAAAGACTGTAAAAGACTCAGTATAAGCAATGCTAAACTTACCCCATAGGTTGCGTTTTCCAAAAAGATCTTGTGACCCACTCCATTGGTGGAGGGACCTCTCTACATGCAATATTATTGAGTGTAGACTTCCCACTGGGACACTACTGGCCTTCACTGGTAACCCATTCCTGGGTACAGTAAGTTTTCATAGCTCTCCCACCTAAAATATTAATAACTAAACATTAACGATATAGGGCCCCAATGTATGAGGAAAAGGGTTCCAGTTTGGTTCAGTAACAAGATCATGCTATAATGGAGCTTTTATATATCTAGATCACGTCAGTCTTCAAACTCCAGATTTACATATTTAACTAACGTATTTTCTACAAGGGCCTCAAATTAAGTAAGTTCAAAACAGGGCTCCTCCTCTCTCCCCAGAACCTCTTCCCCCCTTGTGTCACCCATCTCAGCGATGTCACTAACCTCTTCTACTCCCTACTCATCTCTGCTGACCTCTGCTCTGGCCCTAAACTTGTCAAATGTGACCTTCTCCCTTTCTCCCTATCCCATAGATGTAATAAACTAAATCCTGTCGATTCAGTTTCTTAAGTAGCTTTTAAATCTGTGCCTTCCTTCCATTCCCCTTCAGTCCTGCCCCCTCCAGTTTAGTGAGCACAGTATAGATTTGTCTTCTAAAGAGCAAACCTTTTTGCCTCCTTCTCCCACTTAAAACCTTTCACTGGTTCCCTCATTGTTTTCTGGATAAAGTCCAAACTTTTAATACAAAGGCTTTGGCTACATCCTAAAGTTCATTTCTTGGCACTAACCAGCCCTCTAGCACTGTGGTCACTGCACCACCACCCATAAACACGCAGTGTAAACCATGGTCTCACTGGAGTACTTTAAGTTTCCCGAAACACCACGCTCTCCTTGCTTCTGCTCCTCCCACCTCAACCCCTAGCCTTCTTTCAGCTTACTTTATCCTGCTCCTTCGGTTTTGGTTTAGACATCATTCCTTCAGGGAAGATTTCCTTGGTCTGCCCAGAGAGGGTCACGTGTCATCCTCTGGGGTTCAGTTTCATGTTGACTTACACTCACAAGGCAGTAAGCTTCTTCTTGTTCCACAATTTCATCCCCAGCACCTAGTCCATGGTGTGCTATTAATAATGGTTGTTAAATAACTGAAATACCTGGCAAATGATAATAAGATTTCAGTTCTCTTGACTGTGATCCTTATATTTATCTCAGTATCTCATATTACACACTTACTTATTTATTGAATAAAGAGGCATGCTTTTTCTGTCACACATAGATCTTTCAGTCTGTACCCAAGCCCACTGCCGTTATTATCTATATTCAATACAGAGAACTTTCTCCTAAGCCCAGGCCCAAGTTTTGTTTATTAGTTTGTTTTTCTGTTATGTTGTTTTAAAGAATTGCCAAAAGTTTAGTGTGCATTTTAAATGTTCTTTTAAAATATTTAAACTATATATATATATATATATATATATTTATATATATTTTGTGTGTGTGTGGTACGCGGGCCTCTCACTGCTGTGACCTCTCCCGCTGCGGAGCACAGGCTCCGGACGCGCAGGCTCAGCGGCCATGGCTCATGGGCCCAGCCGCTCCGCGGCACATAGGATCCTCCCGGACCGGGGCACGAACCCATGTCCCCTGCATCGGCAGGCGGACTCTCAACCGCTGCGCCACCAGGGAAGCCCTAAACAATATTTTTAAGACATCAGTGATGTAATCTGATATTTTCACATAGTTCCTTTTTTAAAAAATTATGGTAAAAAAAGTACATAACATAAAATTTACCATCTTATCCTTTTTAATTACAAGATAGATAACATGCTTATCTAGCATGTATTTTTATTATATCACTGAAACTAAAGCAAAATACCCTGCTCATTGGGTTAAAATGGCCTGCTCTATGTGTGTACACTTCAGTACAATTAATAAAAAAGAAGTCTAGAATTCACTCTGTCTTTCATATTCTAATGACACACTGCACATGAAGATGTATACATCTTCTCCTCTGTTTTTTTCATATCAGGGTGCCATGCCCATGGTCTAAAACAAGACCTCTGATTAAGCTTGTCTCATTCTCAGCTTAACATTTCATCTCCATGATCTCAACGGTGAAGAGTTTGTTAACTTAAAACAATAAAACAGCCAGTTATTTTACCAGCAAAATGGGTTTATTCGGGAGCAGCAAAATATTGCAACTTGGGGACATGCAACTGTGGTGAACCCCATGCAAGTCCAGTAAAACAAAAGAGAAGAAATTATTTTACAGAGAAGGGAAATTTGGGAGCTATAAAAACACAAAGTTCATTGGAGGAAACTGGGAGTTCAAAGTATAGTAGCTTTTCATTAGCTGAGTTTCGAGAGTCTTTCTTTCATTGGCTGAGCTGTTGCCAGGCAAGAAGAAAATCTTTCTTCCCCCTATTGACAGCAGTAGTGTCACATCCTGCCAGAAAAGTGAGGTACACCTCTTTCCGTTGGAATCTGTATTGACGTCAAATGGTACGTGCCTGAGAGTTCTCTCTTCTAGCCTCCTGACTTCATCTTAATGAGGTTTCCCTTTATTAGTTTTCACAAAGTCAGTAGGTTCTTCTTACTTTTTAATGGCCTAAAAGGGGTCCACAATAGCCTCTGTTAAGACATCATGAACTTCAGCATGAATTTTAGTATGTACAGGTGTTCTGGCCACATCTACAAGTGTTTCCCTGTCCATCTCTTCGCTACCATAGACTTGTTCCAAAAACTGTAGTGCCTTTTCCTCTGCAGCTGTCAATCCTCCTGTTATTCTTCTGGGATGAAGACCCTAATAATAAACAGACAAACACAAAACCATCCCAGCACTGGAATTCTTTACTTAGATGCAGCTATAGTTCATGGTTAAGTAAAATATTTTTTTGAAGGGATATTCTGGATCATTCACACCCTTTAAAACAGTTAAGTTAATGTGCTGACTTTCTGAATACACTTAAGAGGCTAAATAGTCCATTAAATTTATAGGAAAAGAACAGACTGCTTTAGCACAGTGTCAAAGCGAAAGAAACTATAAAGCCATCTTAACCATTTTTAAGCATAGAGTTAAGTAGTGTTAAGTGTATTCACATTGTTGTGCTACGGATCTCTAGAACTTTTTCATCCTGCAACACTGAAACTGTATATCCACTAAACATTCATCTCTCTCCTCTCCCCAGCCCTTGGCAACCACCTACTCTCTTTTTCTATGAGTTTGACTACTTTACATACTTCATATAAGTGAAATCATACGGCATTTGTCCTTTTGTGAATGGCTTATTTCACTTAGCATAATATCCTCAAGGTTCATCCATACTGTACCATGTGACAGGATTTTCATCTTTTTTAAGGTGGCATAATATTCCATTGTATGTTTATACCACATTTTCTTTATCCCTTCACCTGTCAATAGACCTTTGGGTTGCTTCTGTGTCTTGGTTATTGTGAATAGCGCAGCAATGAACATGGGTGTGCAAATATCTCTTTGAGATCCAACTTTGGTTTCTTTTAGAAAGTGAAGGAGTTCAGAATATGCTGGTTTTCAGCTTCATGTATGTATTTGTTGAGCTTTCTCCTTTTGCTTAACATTTTGTTTGTGAGATACAACCATACTGTTTCATGTAGCTTCAGATCATTCAATTTCGTTGCTATATGCTATACTGATATTTTATAATTCTACTGAAATTTATTTTTCTATTCTAGTATTATAGGTATATGATCTTTTTCTGGTTTGGGACTATTACAAACAGTTCAGCTAAGTACCTTCTTATTCAGTTATCTTAGTGAATATGTACTAGAGTTTCTCTAAGATAGATACCCTAAAGTACAATTGCTAGGCCATCGGTATGCATACATTCAACTGTACTAAATAATTAAAATTTATTTTTCAAAAATATTGTACTGGGCTTCCCTGGTGGCACAGTGGTTGAGAGTCCGCCTGCTGATGCAGGGGACGCGGATCCATGCTCCGGTCCGGGAGGATCCCACATGCCACGGAGCGGCTGGGCCCATGAGCCATGGCCGCTGAGCCTGCGTGTCCGGAGCCTGTGCTCCGCAACAGGAGAGGCCACAACAGTGAGAGGCCAGCGTACCGCAAAAAAAAAAAAAAAGAGAAAAAAATATTGTACCAATTTAAAGTCTTATAAGCATATAGGAGCTTGGCAGTGTTCCACATCCTCACCAGTATTTGGTGTGACCCCATGTTAAATTTTTTCTGACCTCATGCGTGTGTGATAGTAACTTAATTTGCATTGTCCATTTTGCCTAGGAATCTCACAGGTCAAGAGAGGCCATCAGTCGCTTCCACCTTTTGAGGTGTCTATGATATTTTAAAAAAATAAGAAATGCCAAAGCACAAAAATATTGTGCTATTTATAAGATAACTACAATTTTAAAAAATAATCCTTTTTTAATTTGTAAATTAATTGTAATTCGCGTTACAAGCAGTGTGATCCTCCAGGAATGGAATGCAAGTTTTAAGTCTTACAGGGAACATCTTCCATCTCATTAATGTATACCTATTACTGTATGTACAACTCTCATTTAGAGATAACATCAGAAAGTCCTGTTGAAGGAACTTTTCAAATAGAAGTCCTGAGCTAAATGGTCATACTGACTTCATCTGTCTACCCCCTCTCCCCCTCCATCCTGCCACCCCGCCCCCATCTCCACTCCCAACTCTTGCACTTGAGAAAACCGTCTGTAATGTCTGCTGGACCTATTGGTTCCACCCTAATTTTGTTAATGAAATACTTGAAAATGAACACTGAGGGAAAAACTTCAAAACTAATTCACAAAATAATAGTCTGGTGGATACGTCAAGAGAAGAAGGGATCTTTCCTCCTGCTTTGCTTTGTGAGGGTTCTTTACTCAACAAGCACTGATTAAGTACCGTCACATTCAAGGAAGTATGCTAAGCACTTTGAAGGAAATAAAGAAGAGTAAAACCAGGCGCCTGCATTCCCTGAAGCTCATCTGCTAGTTGGGGAACTAGGCATGAAAACAGCTGTAATCAGAAGGCAGTATGATCAGTGCAATAGAAGCAGAAAGAGCAAAGGGATTAATAGAGATGACCTTTGAGCTAGAACTTGAAATATGAGGAGTTTACCTGTTGGTCAAGAAGTAGGTTTCCCAGAAAATTAATAGCGTAGATAAGTGGTCACTGCACTGGGAAAGTGCTTGGTAGTCTGGGAGAACACATACCAGTGCAGTGTGGACCGTCTGAAGGTTTGCTCTGGAGATAGACATAAGAGCAAGTAGTAAAATGTAACACTGGGGCCAGATCCTGAATGCATTGAGTGTCACGACAAACACAAACTGTCCATAATAAATTATCAACAGTTTAACACCAAGCAGTGATATGATCTTACTTGCACTGCCACAGAGAGAATTCTTGTGGCAGTGCAAAGGATGGCTTGGGAAAGGAGAAGGGGAGCAGACTCTCTCATCTAGACAATAAAACGAGGACATTCACGGAGGAACACCGGGATGAGTGGGCGTGGGGGGGGGGCAAATGGCACGGGCAGACACGTTATGGGCTGTGTCCCTGTAAGACCCAGATCTTTCCTATTACCACCTGCTGCTTTCCTGAGTCACTTGCCCTGTAAATCACTGCCCTGGAACCACCACCCAAATGGATCTCAGTGCAGTCATCTGTTTCCGGGGGCAATCAGTGGATCCTTGGGACAACCGTGGGCTATGCCGGTTCCACAGAATGGGAGGACTATATTGCTAAAAGGCATCCTAAAATCTAATCCAGTACTTACCTGAGGAAATTTAGGTCCAGAGAAGTTAAGTAACTCACCCAAGGCCATAACAGCTACTCACTGGCTGAGTCAGGACTCAAACCTGTCCCAGGATCCTGGGGTTCCATGTCTGTCACACAACAAAACAAAGAACCAAAACTCCAAGTCCCTGTTTCCTGCTTCTGTTGTTTTTGTCTGATGAGTCACACTGAAAGTTATTAGCAGCGATGTGTATAAGATCCCTTGTGGACACTGTTGGGGAAGGTGCTAGTACATTTAGTTTTCTCACAATGGCGAAGGCACAGAACCAAGCTCTGAAACACACAAACTAAATACAGTTATTCCCTGTGGGCGTCTGCTCACCTGGGCAGTTCTGTCAGGGCTCCCCTTTATTCTTTTCTTCATAACATGAGAGGAGGTCCAAGAATTTGTAGACAAGCCTTAGTGAATGCACAGCACCATCATGGTGGGGAAAACAAGGTCATGAAGTAGCAACAGAAGAGGAACAGTAGATTATGTGGTTTGCAGAGCAGCTGACTTGAAGAAAGGAAATTCAGTAGAGGATAGGTGCACCTTCTGATTTAATACTTGAAATGAGATAGATGTAGCCTGTCTGATGCAGAATTAGGTAGGTAGCCAGTGTGGGGTGTGAGATGAAATAGCCCTGACCAAAACCACATACTTACCACATTTCCCAAGTTGCCAAAATTTGCCACCATTATAAACAGTTTTTTGAGTGATAAACCATTATCTCTAGAAACTCTGACCTTCCCTTCTATCCCTATTAAAACGATTGGATGCACTAATTAATTCATTAATATTAATTGCCATAATGCTTAGTAATATGTGGATGCTGTGTGTTTAAGGTAAATGACCATAAATGCAAAGGTTGGTGTAAGAACTTTTATCATATACTTTATCTCTTTTGATCCCCAAATCAGCCCTTGTACCTAGGATGAGAAAACTGAGGCTCAGAGAGGTTAAGGGGATAGCCCCAAGTCACACAGCCAGGAAATGGCAGAACTGTGATTTTTACTCTATGTCTTCTGATCTCAAATACCATATTCTTTCCATTACATCTGTTTGGTATATCAGCGGGAATCTCTAAGACAAATGGGGCTCACATCTCAAAAAAGAGACTAATACAAGACATAACAGAGTATGGGGTAAATAGCAAATCCAGATTTAAAATACTTTTTGAAAAAAACTCTTATATCAACAGCTGACTAAATGTTACTGAGTGCACACTGTGCCTATGGATTAAACACTGTAGCTAGGAAATACCCATTGCTCCATTTTTTTAATATATTAGTTTCAAGTGTACAACATAGTGATTCAATATTTTATACATTGTGATATGATCATCACTATGAGTCTAGTTACCATCTATCACCATACAGTTATTACAACATTATTGACTATTCCTTATGCTGTACATTACATCCCTGTGACTTACTTATTATATAACTGGAAGTTTGTTCCTCTTAATCCCCTTCACCTATTTCACTCATCCCCCTCATTGCCCTCCCCTCTGGCAACTATCACTTTGTTCTCTGTATCTATGAGTCTTTTTTCTGTTTTGTTACATTTGTTAATTTGTTTTGTTTTGTTTAGATTCCACATCTAAGTGAAATCATATTTCTCTGTCTGACTTATTTCACTTAGCATAATATCCCCTAGGTCCATCCACATTTTCACAAAAGGCAAGATTTTTTTCATGGCTGAGTAATAATATATATATCACATCTTCTTTATCCATTAATCTAGCAGTGGAAACCTAGGCTTCTTCCATATCTTGGCTACTGTGAATAATGCTGCAATGAACATTGGGGTACATATACCTTTCTGAACTAGTGTTTTTGTTCTTTCCTGATAAATACCCAAAAGTAGAATCGCTGGATCATATGGCAATTCTATTTTTAATTTTTTGAGGAACCTCCATACTGTTTTCCATAGTGGCTGCACTGTTTACATTCCCACTAACAAGTGTTCCCTTTTCTCTACATCCTCACCAACACTTGTTATTTCTTGTCTTTTTGATGATAGCCATTCTGACAGATGTGAAGTGACATTGGGGTTTGATATGCATTTCCCTGAGGATTAGTGATGTTGAGCATTTTTTCATGTGCCTGTCGACTGGGGCTCCTGATATACCATGCATCCATTGTTTCATAGGTCTCTCCTAGGAAACACTGGCAGGGTTTTTTAAAAAATATATTTAAATGAATTTAATAGGTATGTTTCCTCAAATACTCAAAAACCCCACCCATCCTCTGAAGGTAGTTCTGTCTAAAAAAAAACTGAAGAATTTCCTAATGAGGCAGAGGCTTGAATCCAAATCTTTTATTCTGTTGGTTTTCATACTAATCAGATAACTTCAACTAAAAATAAAAGAAAAAAGAAACTGTTCTTTAAAGTGTAAACTTTGAGTCTGCACACATTCTTTAGAAGAAAATGAGGTAATGCCCTGACAACAACATACATCTGACTTCATTGTCTGAAGGAAGCACAGAATCACCAGGACATCGTGTCAAAGTGCAGATGCTGATTCTATGGGATTAGGATGGAGCCCGAGGTGCTGCATTTTAACAAACTCTGCATTTTGAGTAGCAAAACCCTAAACAACACATGAATGCTCAGGTTTATATATATTGACAAATGCTGGCTCCCCTCAATTACCAATAAAACCAATTGTTAATGAGGCAAAGTTGAGTTGCTTGCTCACCACCATAAAGGTGCAGCAGCTCAAAGCCGGAGGGCAGGGTTGAGATATTTATGACGTTTTGGGGTTTGGTTTAAGATGAGTCTCTCAATGCGAAGACTAGATTAGGATTTGGTAAAGATTATGATATAATTACAAAGATTGGTGGACAGCAAGGGTTTGGAAGAGTCTCGGGGAGTAAACAGCTGTTTGAGGTCACCTACTGGAAAGTTGAAGAGTCTGATTTTGCAACTTTTATCTTCCTGGGCAAGAGTTTCCTAGCATAGCAAAGACTTGGTGAAGACAATAATAGATAGTACACAGTACATAGTACATAGTAAATAATACAAATAGTAAAGCCTTACTAGTAGTAAGCTGTGCGGGTGTAGATGGTTTCGGTTTCTACCAGAGGCGCACTTGGTGTACGATGATAACACTGTATCCAGGGTTTCGTGCAGGGAGCCAGGCTGGGAGTAAAGGAAGCCAGGAGGGGCTCAATGAGCGAGAGGGGGTTTTGCGGCAGAGAGCGCCACCTGCTGGCTCGTGTGAGTTTATGAAAACAATCTAGGAGTGCAGTGGCTGGTTTTAATAGAATGACTAGGCTGCCACCTACTGATTTATTTTTAAACTTTTCAAATGTTTTACAGAAAGTTTACTTTCAGGTAAGACATGTATATCAAGCACCAACTATATAAAAGATGCTAGAAATAGAAAAATAGGTAACACAATATGGGGAAGGCAGTCATGAAGACAGGTGAGCACACAGAAGAGATCCTGGTGAGGTTAAGAAGAGTGCAGTGTGCAGCCCAAAGGACAGTTGGCAGTCAAATAGGGGTGACCAGAGTAGGGGGCAGTTAAGAAAGCTTTATGGAGGCAAGGAACCCCAAGGCATCTCTTGAATGAAAATTGACAAGCAAGTATGAGGAGGGGCTAGGAGTCCTAAGCAGAAGGAGAGGTGAGGTGCAGACACTGCCTGCCAAGTGATTAGCATGGCTGAACTGGGAAGTGTAGAGACAGGACCAAGAGAGAAAGCCAGGGAGGGAGGCTGGGCCAGATCCTGGAAGGCTTCACA
Source organism: Tursiops truncatus (assembly GCF_011762595.2). NCBI lineage: Eukaryota > Metazoa > Chordata > Mammalia > Artiodactyla > Delphinidae > Tursiops > Tursiops truncatus. The sequence goes on along the minus strand of NC_047044.1, from coordinate 93,983,920 downwards.
TGCCACACTTTGGAGGTTGTCCTGCCGGAAATGACTGAAGAACCCCTGATGGGTATTAAGCAGGGAAAATGCAGGATAAGACCACTGTTTACAAATACAACACAGGCAGCAGTGCCTTTTCTTTAGAAGAAAGTGGAATTGGAATTCAGTGCATCAATTTGGAATTTTTATTTTTGTTTCAAGTCACATAAACCTATTCTCCTCACTTAAATGAAAAGGGAGAATTTATTGGAAGGCTATCACGAGTTCACCAAATTATCAAGAGGCTGGAAGAGCCGGCTTGGAAACCACAGGAGCAAAGGCAGTTTGGAGGAGGCACAGTAGTTGTCTCAGAGTTGGACCGGTTTGACCAAGAAGATTCGGCGGCAGTAGGACATCACTGTCACTGCCGACCTGAATCAGCCCCCTTCACCCCAGTGGAAACACAGGATGGTCAGCCCTCCACCATCTGCCCACACCTTGGTTGCTAGGTCACTGTGAGGGATAACTGGCCTCTTAGACTGCAACAACAGAGTATTAATTAGAGGATCTGTTTGGCTGAAATAACAAAGACCAAATCTAACGATGACTTAAACAAGGCTGATGTTTCTTTCTCCTTCATGTAAAGGTCCATGTTAGTTTCTTTGTGAAGCCAGCACTAGCCCAACCTCCCTGTGTTTTTGCTTTGTAGTCCTTCACACATAGCTTCCGTTCCGTGGTCCGAGATAGCTGCTACAGTTCCCCCCATCACTTTTCCATTCCAACTGCAGGAGGAAGGGGGAAAAAATGAGATGACATGCTTTTTCTTTTCAGAGCACAACACAGAAGTTGTGTATCTCACTTCTACTTATAAGCCATTGCCAGAACTTGGTGACATAGCCACATATAGTTGCAGGAAAAGCTGACAGATGTCATCAGGATTCTGTTTGGCCACATGGTCAGTAATTCCCAAACTAGGAAGAAAGGAGCTAGATTGTGGAAAGGTCAAAATGTGAAAGTCAAATGTCCGGTACAGACAGGTAGATTAGGTGGAAGGACATATATTAATCATCTGTGTAAGATATAATTAGAACCAGGAACAAAGAAATGTAACTGAGGGTGAGAGCAAATGTTTTAACATATGAAGCATTAGCTTCTTTAGGATTTGGAAACTGACTGAATGTAGGGGAAAAAGAACGGGTGGAGCAACAGATGCATCTCAATTTTCTAACTAACTCTGAGGACGGTGTTGATCTTTGAACCATCACTCAAATAATGGCTATAACAGGAGGTATATATATTACATTAGGGTCTATGTGACATCCCATCAGAGATGCCAATAGTTGATCAGGTTTATGGTTCTTGACCCAAGAGAGATGAATGTGATAATTATCAGCATATTGGTAGTAGCTGAAGCTGTGGAAGAGAATTACGTCACCAGGGGAAATCATGAAGCTTGAGACTAAAAGATGGCTAGGGACTTCCCCAGTGGTCTAGTGGTTAAGAATCCACCTTTCAATGCAGGGGACACGGGTTCAATCCCTGGTTGGGGAACTAAGATCCCACGTGCCACAGGGCAACTAAACCCATGCGCCACAACTAGAGAGGCTATGTGCTGCAACTACAGAGCCCGCGTGCTCTGGAGCCCATGCACTACAACTAGAGAGAAGCTCGCGTGCCACAACGAAGAGCCTGCATGCTGCAGCGAAAGATCCCGCATGCCACAACTAAAACCCGATACAGCCAAAAATAAATAAATAATATTTTTAAATAAAAGATGGCTAAAGATAAAGCCTTAAATTAATCTATGAGCGCAGATCCAAAATTAACCAAACTTATTAACCAACCCCAGAGCTACAAGGAAAGCTATCAAATCACAGTGCCCATGACAACAGCTAGATGAGGCACCTTTCAGTACACCCCTGCCTCCTAACCCATCTTTTGTAAGCTAAAACATTTAACAATCACTCACTGGATAGAAATCCAAAACGTTCTCTAAATGATGCCTGGCATGAGTGCATGAGCAGAGTAGATCATCAGGGACATAAAGCAATTCAAGGGGTCACTGGGGAGCCTGCTTCAGGCCATTTTTTTCCCACTGAAGTGACAAACCGTTATTAACTAGAAACTTCTTTTTGTTAAGTATTTCCTTCTTTGGGGGGCCCATCTTCTCTTTTTATTGAAGTATAGTTGAGTTACAATGTGTTAGTTTCAGGCGTACAGCAAAGTGAATCAGTTATATATATTCTTTTTCAGATTCTTTTCCATTATAGGTTATTATAAGATACTGAATATAGTAGAATTATAAGATACTCAATATAGTTGTTTATCTATTCTGTATATAGTAGTGTGTATCTATTAATCCCAAATTCCCAATTTATACCTCCCCCTATTTCCCTTTGGGAACCGTAAGTTTGTTTTCAATGTCTGTGAATATCTGTTTTGTAAATAAGTTCATCTGTATCATTTTTTTTTAGATTCTACATATAAGTGATATGACATTTTTCTTTCTCTCACTTACTTCACTTAGTATGATAATCTCTAAGTCCACCCGTGTTGCTGCAAATGGCATTATTTCATTCTTTTTTATGGCTGAGTAATATTCCATTGTATATATATACCACATCTTCTTTATCCAGTCCTCCTTCGATGGACACTTAGGTTTCTTTCATGTCATGGCTATTGTAAACAGAGCTGCTATGAAGTGGGGAGCCCACCTTCTTAGAGGAATATCCCATGAAGCTCCAATATTTCAGTGGGTGCGTTCTCCAAATCCTTTTCCTATCTGAGATGAAAGGAAGAGAGAGCCCTGAAGGAGAGATGAGTGTTATAGATAAAGGCTATCCTGTAAGAATTCACTGCCTTACAATTTACAGTTTATTCAGCTACTTCTGTCTAATATTCTCTGTGGAATCTGAAAAACTTGTATACGGTGGTCACCACAGCAAACTGTATCAATTTTGCTTCATAAATATATAGTCAGCAACATGTGGGGTCCTCATAAGTTTCACCATCATGAAGGTTGTTTAACAGGTCAGAGTCCTTTGTGTGAGTAAAATAAACTGTTCTCATTTTTTAATCCCAGATATCCAGCCTGGGAGTATTACTCATCTTTTCTCCCTGCTTCCTTTTCCTCACCATGTAAAATTATAGCTGTGGTCTCAGTGAAACACTATAGGCAGACATGAATAGGTTTTAGCCTATTCATAAAGAATAATTAGCGCATAAATTAACTGTCCCAGTAATGTTTTTGGGAGAATACAGAATTTCTGTGCTCTGATCCACTTTATTCATTAATTTTTAAAGTCAGGTTTATTGAATTATAATTTCTATATAGTAACATTTACCTTTTTAAAGTGTACAGCTTGATGAGTTCTGACACTTGAATACAGTTGTTTAATCACCATCACAATTAAGATATAGAAAAATTTTATCACCCCAAAGAGTTCCCTTGGCTTCAAAGTCAATCCCCACCACCCATTCCCAGCTGCTGTCTCCCATTAATCTGATTTCTGTTTTTATGGTTTTGCCTTTTCCAGAATGTCATAAGAATGGAATCACATCATACTTAGTTTCTGTGTCTGACTGTTTTCACTTAACGAAATGCTCTCGAGATTTATTCATGAAATGCTCTCGAGATTTATTCACGTTGTTGCAGGGATCTGTAGATGTTCCTTTTTATTACTGAGTAGTGTGCCACTGTATGGATGTACAAGTTGTTTATCCTTTGATCAGTTGATGGACATTTAGATTGTTCTGGGTTTGAGGCTATTATGAATGAATCTGCTATAAACATTTTCATGGGAGCCTTGAGATATATCTATGTTTTATCTCCCCTGGGAGTAGGATTGATATGAACAGTTTTATGCTTAACTTAAAGTGATGACAAAACTGTTTTCCAAAGTACCTCTACCATTTTGTATTCTCCCCAGAAATTCATAAGAGTTCCAGTTTCTCCACTTCCTCAACAGCACTTGGTATTGTCCTCTTAATTTTAGATACTGTAGAGAGTGACTCATTAAGTGAGTATGTAATGGTATCCCCTTGTGGCTTTAACTTTTATTTCCTTGGTGACTAATAATGTTGAGCATCTTTTCATGTACTTGTTTATCACCTTTAAGCGTCTGTTCAAATTTTTTCCCCATTTTTTAATTGATTGTCTTAATAAGTTGTAAGAGTTCTTCACGTATTCTGGATAGTAGCCCTTTTCTTTCAGATATGGGTTTTACAAATATTTTCTCTTGATCTCTAACTCACCTTTTCATTGTCTCAAAGTTTTTTTATTTTGATAAAGTCTAATTTATCTTATCTTTTTATCTTTTGTAGTTCATGTTTTTTGTATCCTATTTAAGAATTTAAAGAAAGACTTAAATTCCTTGTGTTTGTTGTTAAATAAAATAAAGCTATAGTAATGAATATAGTATAATATTGACATGAATATAAAAATACAGATCAATGGAACAAAATAAAGTCCATTTGATTTTTGCTGTTATCACACCTAGAATATTAATACTTGCTTAGTCTCATTAAGTAGTCAGTGTTCACATTTCTCTGATTTCTTAAAATAGCTTTTCCACTTGTTTGTTTGAATTGTGATCAAAATAAGACCCAAACTTTATGACGAATTGACATATCTCCTAAGTCTCTCTTTATCTATAGCCCCCCTTTCAGCTGTTTTTTCTTACTTTTTTATTTTAATTGAAGAAACTGATGGTTTGCTCTGTAGAATTCCCCCACAGTCTAGATATTGCTGAGCTGCATACTGGAAAGACCATTTAGTGCATTCTTCTGTTCCATTTCCTGTGAATTGGTAGTTATATCCAGGGGCTCGATTAGATTCCTGGTCAATTTCTTTGTTTTTTAAGACTACACCATAGGCAGTGGTGTGTTCTGCTTCAGGAGGCACTTAATGTCTGATTTGGTCTCTGTTTGGGTGTTATCAGCCCTTGAGAACCATGGCCTGGACCCCTAAGGGTACACTTCATGCCAGTCCCTTCGTTGTGCTTGCTCACTAGACCATCATGCAGTAATGAGCACCTACCATATAGGTGGGAGTTGGAGATGTGGAAATAGGTAAGGTAGGGATTGGCCCAGAAGTAGTTTGCAATCAGCTGGGGAGCAAACTAGGGTGGGAGATACAGGAAAGTTATTATGGTGCCACTTAAGTGTTGAAATGGAAGAATCTCAGTGTAATTTGAAACCACGGATGGAGGAGATCACTAGCAGTCTTCACCTGGCCACTCATCAGCACAAGAAAGCCTTTGACATTATTTCATGTTCATGATGTTTTACAGTAAGTCAACAGAGCAAACAAACACCAAATGAGCCATTAAAACATCTCAGCTCCATATAGTTTGGTTGCAATATGGCTTAGTAGAGGATGTGAAGAAAAGATAGGAACATTTTAGCAGCCAGCAAACTTGATATTGTCAATAATCAACAGCATTTTACCTCCCATACCCTTCTCCTGCCCCAACAGCTAATGTAATCCTAGGCTATCTTAGCAGAATTACCATGTATAGTCTCTAAAAGATAATGATTCTGCTCTATTCTGCACTGGTCAAGCTATTCCATGAGAACTACAAGAGGAAGGTGTACAAAGAATCATACAATCTGAGGAGAGAAAGAGGAATAAAGGCTGGACATGAAATAATTGAGGAATCGTCAGAAAGACTAGGGATGCCAACCTCAGAGAAGAGTTGGTGGCAATAGCTCGGCATCGTCCAGCATTTCAAGGGCTCCTGTGTTGAAGGTGGACACAGCCTCCCCCAGAGCACAAACAGACAAAGGGGGGAATTGCAGAAAAGAGGAACAGTCTGAGCTGGCCAAAATGTGAAGGGATGGTACAGGGATAACAATTTCCTGTCAATTGGCAGGCACGTCGCAGAGGGGATCAAAGCATCAAATTTAGTGTTTGATCTGTCTTTTCTATTTCTCCAGTTTTAAGACTGTGAGTTTGAAGGAGCCAGAGCCTCAGTCATTTTTTTTGTTTGCCCCTGACTGATTTACTGCTGGAATTCCCACCCCGGTTCTTACGATTTTACTTCAATCTCCTCAGTCAGCCAGTCTGATCCCTCCCTGATACTCAACAGATGACAATGCTGTCTTTTTCTTTTAATCGAGATATAATTGACTTATAACATTATATTAGTTCTAGGTGTACAACACAGTGATCCGATATATGTGTGTACCATGAAATCATCACCACAATAAGTCTAGTTAACATCCATCACCACACACAGTTACAGATGTTTTTTTCCTTGTGATGAGAACTTTTAAGATTTACTCTCTCAGAAACTTTCAAATATGCAATACACTATTATTAGCTATAGACACCATGCTGTACATTATATATCCAGGACTTATTTATTTTACAACTGGAAGTTTGTACCTTTTGACCCCCTTCACCCGTTTTACCCGCCCCCTACCACCCTCGCCTGGCAAGCACCTGTCTGTTCTGTGTTTCTATGAGTTGTTTTCTTAGATACCATATGTAAATGAGACCATACAATATTTGTTTCTGTCTGATTTATCTCAGCATAACACCCTCAAGGTCCAGCCATGTTGTTGCAAGTGGCAGGACATCCACCACTACCTTCTTTCTTGACCACATGCACCTTCCAGCTCCAAGTCCCTGGAAGTCACTCCCTTCCACCTCAAACCTTCCCCATGTGTTTCCCCATATTTTTCTTCCTTTTTGTCTTTTTAAGAACAAAATCTTCCTCTGCTTTTGGCTGTTTCCTCTCTTCAGCCCTCTGTAATCTGCTTTTCACATATTCCTACTCTATTAAAAATGCTCTGCAAAAAGTTCACTCTTGACTACAGGGAAAGTAAGTGATGAGCACTGAGACAAGAGAAAGAAGAGACAGAGGCCCGGTCCATGGCTTCAAAGTGAAGTCCATTGGCCACTTGAATCAGAAACACCTGGGGACTTGAGAAAAATGTACAGCCTTAGGCCCCACTCCAGACCAATGTATCTAAAACTTGGGGACTGGGGCTTATAAATCAGTATTTTAATTATATGTTTTTGTTGATAATTACACAGAAAGTCTGAGAAGCACTGGGCTACATCATAAAGATTTAGCCAGTGGGTGCCCATTCAAGCTGGCTTCATGTTCTTTTGCCATTTTATCATGTTTGTTGTTGTCATTGTCTTTTGTTTGAATACTTCCTTGTTTGGGGGCACAACAAGGTGTTCTCTGCTCATCTTGTACTTTCTCTACCCAGCCTGACTTGGAGTAGGCTTCAAGGAGTCCTGGTGTCTTTTACTGGAAAATGGCCTTTAGAAGTGAAGATCTGGACATGAGATGGACTCATTGCTACTGGGCTGTTAGTGCCCTCAGGCCTTTTCAGTGGACAGAGCTAAGGAACACACACACACACAATACACATATGCACAAAATCATGCACACAATCACATTTACATCTATGTCTATACCTATCTATCTGTCTACCTATTATCTATCTGTTTGTCTACCTGTGTATCTACATATTGAAAACCATGAATTGACTGATCCCAACCTAACACCATGGATCACTGGAATCATTCTAGTTTCTTCTTTTTGTGTGTAATTCCATCTCAGACAGTGAAAAACCTGGCTTCTAGTATATTTACCTATTTGACCAGTGTATGTAACTTTTCTCCCATCTTTGCTGCCAATTCCTCCCCGCTCCAGCCCTGAGCCTGCATTCTTGGTCATCCTCCCTTAGGGTGTCTTCCTTAACCTGCCTGGGCTTGAACACCCCACATCAGGCCACACTCCTGCCCCATGAACAGGCTTCACCTGGTTCAGGCTCAGAAACCCAACTGGGCCACTGAAATCCCCACCTCCTCCCACACTGCAGGTGGTTTAGAACTGAATGTTTCAGGAAGGGATGGGAAAGGAAGGTGAGGAGAAGTGAGAAGAAGGTTAAAAAGAGAGGAAATGGGAAAAGAAATAGGAAGGAGACATAATACATTGAATAGGGAACCAACGTAGATGAGAGTGGGTTAGAAACACCAGTTAGGAACCTTACATTCCAAGTCGGGGATGATGACAGTTTTATAGGAGTGTGACAGTGAGATGGAGAGAAGTGGGTCAATATGAGAGATATTTAGGAGGTAAGAGGGATAGAATTTGGCGATAGATTAAATACAAGAGGAGAGGGCAGACAGCAGAAGCAAGAAGAACTAAAATTCTGCAGGCTGTGGAACGAAAACCACATTCACAGAAAGATAGACAAAATGAAAAGGCAGAAGACTATGTACCAGATGAAGGAACAAGATAAAAACCCAAGAAAAACAACTAAATAAAGTGGATATAGGCAGCCTTCCAGAAAAGGAATTCAGAATAATGATAGTGAAGATGATCCAGGACCTTGGAAAAGGAAAGGAGGCAAAGATAGAGAAAATGCAACAAATGTTTAACAAAGACCTAGAAGAATTAAAGAACAAACAAACAGAGATGAACAATACAATAACTGAAATGAAAACCACACTAGAAGGAATCCATAGCAGAATAACTGAGACAGAAGAACGGATAAGTGACCTAGAAGACAGAATGGTGGAATTCACTGCCACGGAACAGAATAAAGAAAAAAAAATGAAAAGAAATGAAGACAGCCTAAGAGACCTCTGGGACAACATTAAAAGTAACAACATTCTCATTATAGGTGTCCCAGAAGGAGAAGAGAGAAAGAAAGGTCCCGAGGAAATATTTGAAGAGATTATAGTTGAAAACTTCCCTAACATGGGAGAAGAAATAGCCACCCAATTTTAGGAGGCACAGAAAGTCCCAGGCAGGATAAACCCAAGGAGAAACACGCTGAGACACATAGTAATCAAATTGACAAAAATTAAAGACAAAAATTATTAAAAGCAACAAAGGAAAAACGACAAATAACATACAAGGGAACTCCCATAAGGTTAACATCTGATTTCTCAGCAGACAATCTACAAGCCAGAAGTGGGTGGCGTGATATATTTAAAGTGATGAAAGGGAAGAACCTACAACCAAGATTACTCTACTCAGCAAGGATTGCTTTCAGATTCAATGGAGAAATCAAAAGCTTTACAGACAAGCAAAAGCTAAGAGAATTCAGCACTACCAAAGCAGCTCTACAACAAATGCTAAAGGAACTTCTCTAAATGTGAAACACAAGGGAGGAAAAGGACCTGCAAAAACAAACCCAAAACATTAAGAAAATGGTAACAGAAACATACATATTGATAATTACCTTAAAGGTGAATGGATTAAATGCTCCAACCAAAAGACACAGGCTTGCTGAATGGATACAAAAACAAGACCCATATATATGCTGTCTACAAGAGACCCACTTCAGACCTAGGGACTGAAAGTGAGAGGATGGAAAAAGATATTCCATGCAAATGGAAATCAGATGACAGCTGGAGTAGCAATACTCATGTCAGATAGAATAGGCTATAAAATAAATAATGTTACAAGATACAAGGAAAGACACTACATAATGATCAAGGGATCAGTCCAAGAAGAAGATATAACAATTATAAATATATATGCACCCAACATAGGGCCACCTGAATACATAAGGTAAATGCTAACAGCTATAAAAGAGGAAATCGACAGTAACACAATAATAGTGGGGGACTTTAACACCTCACATACAACAATGGACAGATCATCCAGACAAAAAATTAATAAGGAAACACAAGCTTTAAATGACACAATAAACCAAACAGATTTAATTGATATTTATAGGACATTTCATCTGAAAACAGCAGATTACAATTTCTTCTCAAGTGCACATGGAACATTCTCCGGGATAGATCACATCTTGGGTCACAAATCAAGCCTCGGTAAATTTAAGAAAACTGAAACCATATCAAGCATCTTTTCCGACCACAATGCTATGAGATTAGAAATCAATTACAGGGAAAAAAACGTAAAAAACAAAACACATGGAGGCTAAACAGTACGTTACTAAATAACCAAGAGATCACTGAAGAAATCAAGGGGGATATCAAAAAATACCTAGAGACAAATGACAATGAAAACACAATGATCCAAAACCAATGGGATGCTGCAAAAGCAGTTCTAAGAGGGAAGTTTATAGCTATACAAGCCTACCTCAAGAAACAAGAAAAATATCAAATAAACAATCTAACCTTACACCTAAAGGAACTAGAGAAAGAAGAACAAACAAAACCCAAAGTTAGTAGAAGGAAAGAAATCATAAAGATCAGAGCAGAAATAATTGAAATAGATATAAAGAAAACAATAGCAAAGATCAATAAAACTAAAAGCTGGTTCTTTGAGAAGATAAACAAAATAGATAAACCACTAGCCAGACTCATCAAGAAAAAAAGGGAGAAGACTCAAATCAATAGAATTAGAAATGAGGGCTTCCCTGGTGGCGCAGTGGTTGAGAGTCCCCCTGCTGATGCAGGGGACCCGGGTTCGCGCCCCGGTCTGGGAAGATCCCACGTGTCGCGGAGCGGCTGGGCTCGTGAGCCATGGCCGCTGAGCCTGCGCGTCCGTGAGCCTGTGCTCCGTAACGGGAGAGGCCACAGCAGTGAGAGGCCCGCGTACCGCAAAAAAAAAAAAAAAAAAAAAAAAAAATAGAATTAGAAATGAAAAAGGAGAGGTAACAACTGACACTGCAGAAATAAAAGAGACCATGAGAGATTACTACAAGCAACTCTATGCCAATAAAATGGACAATCTGGAAGAAATGGACAAATTCTTAGAAATGCACAACCTGCCAAGACTGAATCAGGAAGAAATAGAAAATATGAACAGACCAATCACAAGCACTGAAATTGAAACTGTGATTAAAAATCTTCCAACAAAGAAAAACCCAGGACCAGATGGCTTCACAGGCGAATTCTATCAAACATTTAGAGAAGCGCTAACACCTCTCCTTCTCAAACTCTTCCAAAATATAGCAGAGGGAAAAACACTCCCAAACTCCTTCTACGAGGCCACCATCACCTTGATACCAAAACCAGACAAGGATGTCACAAAGAAAGAAAGCTACAGGCCAATATCACTGATGAACATAGATGCAAAAATCCTCAACAAAATACTAGCAAACAGAATCCAACAGCACATTAAAAGGATCATACACCATGATCAAGTGGGGTTTGTTCCAGGAATGCAAGGATTCTTCAATATACGCAAATCTATCAATGTGATAAACCATATTAACAAATAGAAGGAGAAAAACCATATGATCATCTCAGTAGATGCAGAGAAAGCTTTTGACAAAATTCAACACCCATTTATGATAAAAACCCTGCAGAAAGTAGGCATAGAGGGAACTTTCCTCAACATAATAAAGGCCATATATGACAAGCCCACAGCAAACATCATCCTCAATGGTGAAAAACTGAAAGCATTTCCACTAAGATCAGGAACAAGACAAGGTTGCCCACTCTCACCACTCTTATTCAACATAGTTTTGGAAGTTTTAGCCACAGCAATCAGAGAAGAAAAGGAAATAAAAGGAATCCAAATCGGAAAAGAAGAAGTAAAGCTGTCACTGTTTGCAGATGACATGATACTATACATAGAGAATCCTAAAGATGCTACCAGAAAACTACTAGAGCTAATCAATGAATTTGGTAAAGTGGCAGGATACAAAATTAATGCACAGAAATCTCTGGCATTCCTATATACTAATGATGAAAAATCTGAAAGTGAAATCAAGAAAACACTCCCATTTACCATTGCAACAAAAAGAATAAAATATCTAGGAATAAACCTAGCTAAGGAGACAAAAGACCTGTATGCAGAAAATTATAAGACACTGATGAAAGAAATTAAAGACGATACAAATAGATGGAGAGATATACCATGTTCTTGGATTGGAAGAATCAACATTGTGAAAATGACTATACTACCCAAAGCAATCTATAGATTCAATGCAATCCCTATCAAACTACCAATGGCATTTTTCACAGAACTAGAACAAAAAATTTTGCAATTTGTATGGAAACACAAAAGACCCCGAATAGCCAAAGCAATCTTGAGAACGAAAAAAGGAACTGGAGGAATCAGGCTCCCTGACTTCAGACTATACTACAAAGCTACAGTTATCAAGACGGTATGGTACTGGCACAAAAACAGAAATATAGATCAATGGAACTGGATAGAAAGCCCAGAGATAAACCCATGCACATATGGACACCTTATCTTTGATAAAGGTGGCAGGAATGTACAGTGGAGAAAGGACAGCCTCTTCAATAAGTGGTGCTGGGAAAACTGGACAGGTACATGTAAAAGTATGAGATTAGATCACTCCCTAACACCATACACAAAAATAAGCTCAAAATGGATTAAAGACCTAAATATAAGGCCAGAAACTATCAAACTCTTAGAGGAAAACATAGGCAGAACACTCTATGACATAAATCACAGCAAGATCCTTTTTGACCCACCTCCTAGAGTAATGGAAATAAAAACAAAAATAAATAAATGGGACCTAATGAAACTTCAAAGCTTTTACACAGCAAAGGAAACCATAAAGAAGACCAAAAGACAACCCTCAGAATGGGAGAAAATATTTGCAAATGAAGCAACCGACAAAGGATTAATCTCCAAAATTTACAAGCAGCTCATGCAGCTTAATAACAAAAAAACAAACAACCCAATCCAAAAATGGGCAGAAGACCTAAATAGACATTTCTCCAAAGAAGATATACAGACTGCCAACAAACACATGAAAGAACGCTCAACATCATTAATCATTAGAGAAATGCAAATCAAAACTACAATGAGATATCATCTCACACCAGTCAGAATGGCCATCATCAAAAAATCTAGAAACAATAAATGCTGGAGAGGGTGTGGAGAAAAGGGAACACTCTTGCACTGCTGGTGGGAATGTGAATTGGTTCAGCCACTATGGAGAACAGTATGGAGGTTCCTTAAAAAACTACAAATAGAACTACCATATGACCCAGCAATCCCACTACTGGGCATATACCCTGAGAAAACCGAAATTCAAAAAGAGTCATGTACCAAAATGTTCATTGCAGCTCTATTTACAATAGCCCGGAGATGGAAACAACCTAAGTGCCCATCATCGGATGAATGGATAAAGAAGATGTGCATATATACAATGGAATATTACTCAGCCATAAAAAGAAACGAAATTGAGCTATTTGTAATGAGGTGGATAGACCTAGAGTCTGTCATACAGAGTGAAGTAAGTCAGAAAGAAAAAGACAAATACCGTATGCTAACACATATATATGGAATTTAAGAAAAAAAAATGTCATGAAGAACCTAGGGGTAAGGCAGGAATAAAGACGCAGACCTACTAGAGAACGGACTTGAGGTTATGGGGAGGGGGAAGGGTGAGCTGTGACAGGGCGAGAGAGAGTCATGGACATATACACACTAACAAACGTAGTAAGGTAGGTAGCTAGTGGGAAGCAGCCGCATGGCACAGGGATATTGGCTCGGTGCTTGGTGACAGCCTGGAGGGGTGGGATAGGGAGGGTGGGAGGGAGGGAGACGCAAGAGGGAAGAGATATGGGAACATATGTATATGTCTAACTGATTCACTTTGTTATAAAGCAGAAACTAACACACCATTGTAAAGCAATTACACCCCAATAAAGATGTTTAAAAAAAAAAAAAGCCATAATTCGAAAAGATACATGCACCCCGATGTTCATTGCAGGACTATTTACAATAGCCAGGACATGGAAGTAACTGAAATGTCCATCAACAGAGGAATGGGTAAAGAAGTGGTACATTTATACAGTGGAGTATTACTCAGCCATGAAAAGGAACGAAATTGGGTCATTTGTAGAGACGTGGATGGACCTAGAGACTGTCACACAGAGTGAAATAAATCAGAAAGAGAAAAACACGTATCGTATATTAACACATATATGTGGAATCTAGAAAAATGGTACAGATGAACCAGTTTGCAAGGCAGAAATAGAGACACAGATGTAGAGAACAAAGGTATTGACACCAAGGGGGGAAAGTGGGACAGGGTGGTGGGGGGTGGGATGAATTGGGAGATTGGGATTGACATATATACACTAATATGGATAGCTAATAAAAACCTGCTGTATAGGCAGCCCGGTGAGTACACCCCTCAGGATGGCCCGTACTCTGGATCCACTGGCAAAGAAGATCTTTAAAGGAGTTTTAGTAGGTGAACTTGTGGGCATTTTTGGAGCATATTTTTTGTTTAAAAAGATGAACACAAGCCAAGATTTCAGGCAAACAATGAGCAAGAAATTCCCTTTCCTCTTGGAAGTTTATTACAAATCCATTGAACACTCTGGAATGTATGGCATCAGAGAACAAGATCAAGAAAAATGGCTGAACAGCAAAAGTTAGGAATGTGACCATCGATCAAAATTTGTCCTATTTCGTAGTATCAGGCAAGATTGAAATTCCAACGTTGACATGGATGGATTTTAGACTATTTAAGATTAAGTGTAAACTCTAATTAAGTCAGAGGTTTTGTTCTTTGGACTGTGAAGAAATTGATGGAAGGTTTGTTTATTATGTGATAAATGGAGTTTTGTTTATTACTCAAAATAAACCTGTTCTTTAAAAAAAACTCCCCTATAATTCTAAACATATAAACCTTTCAAAATAGATAAGATAGTAAAATATCTATTTTTAATATTTATTACATTTTTTCTTTTCCATTATAGTTTATTACAAGACATTGAATATAGTACCCTGCGCTATACAGTAGGACCTTGTTTATTCAATTTATCCCCCTCTCCTTTGCCCTTTGGTACCACAAGTTTTTCTTCTATGCCTGTGAGTCTGTTTCTGATTTCTAAATAAGTTCATTAATGTTTATTACATTTTAACTCACACTATCTAAAACTAAACTAAAAATATTGCTTTTATCCGTTTTCACCTTACCTGAAACAATTCTTAAAACTCTACATCAGTGTCTCTACTAGAGCCACTTTGGGATAAAATTCGTCATAAAACAAAACAAACAAACAAAAAACCTGCTGTATAAAAAATAAATAAAATTCAAAAATTAAATAAATAAGTGAATACAAGAAGCAAGGGAAGGGAGAGATTTGTATTAAGGATGAGTCCAAGGTCTCTGACTTAGTAATTGTGTAGATAATGATGCCATTGCTGGGAAGAACCCTGGAAGAGGATCAAATACTGCATATCTACACATTTGTACTTATATAGCATTACATATCTGCCTTTTATTATAGTTATTTATGTGCATGTAAGATTTTGAAATCAAAGCTTTTCAGAGATTGGCAAACTAAGGACCACAGGACAAATGAAGCGTGCTTTTGTACGGCCCACAAGGTTTTTACATTTTTAAGCGTTGTTAAGAAAAAAAAAGACATAAATGAAGATAGATATGCAACAAAGACTGTGGGGCCTGCAAAATCTAAAATATTTACTCTCTGGCCCTTTATTGAAAAAGTGTGTGGACCTCTGCTTTACACAGTTCATCTTGCTTTATGAGATAATGAATACATGTTTATAAAATTAAATTTTATACTTAAAACATTCTCCAAGGAATTTAAACTTATAAAGTAAAAATAATACATAAGGAAGCATAAGTTTCATACACAGAAAAATAGAGAAATAAAAATGCATATTTTGAAACTTCAGATAAAATGGAGAATTTCCTGTTGACTTAGTCAATGAAAATTCATGGGGAAGAATTTGTAAGAACTTGAAAGTTCACCTTGGATGACCTAACTGAAAGAATCTAAGCAATCTTGAATTCTTGTGGCAAAATGAACATTTTTAATCTTGCAAAATTGTATGCTGTGAATGATAAATTATATTCTCCTAAACATCAAGTGTTATTGCTCATAAATTTCTCAGGTTCACCATTACTTCCATTTATGATAACTAGAGAAAAATACTCTTTAAACTGAATGTTAGTAGTTGAGCAGATAATGGCTCAACAATTTAGTAAATGCAAAGCCATATTCCATTATCTTGCTAACGATTATAGTTGCGTTTGTACAGAACCCAGTAATTTCTCCATGTAAAAACAATTGCTTCACCTCTTCGGCAGACCCCCACCAGAGTTTACATTGTGCCATGTTCTTTAATCTTTACCTAGAATTAGGGCTTGGATATTTTTGCAGTTGATTTCCTTTCGTAATTAACTTCATTTTTCTAGTTTTCTTAAGAGGCAGGGTTACAGGAATTGCCACGTAAATGAATATGCAATTTGGTAACTTGAGCTTAGCCAGGGACACTATGTTTTTACGAGGACAGCAGCCAAGTTGATCTGTTTACATACGGGTGGTTATAAGCAAAACATATTAGTCATGGAGAAGAAAGGGAAAAAAAGGGAGAAAAAAGGCAGAGACCCTGCCCTGTCCCCTCCATCCAAGGAATTTGGCTTTAAGCACTCAGTTTAATGGAGACTTCCTTTATGAGGCATTTCCTTACCCCTCTGCCGTCTGTTTGTGAAGTTAGAATTATTACTTCTTTTCTTATACCCCATCCCATTATACCCAGTTCAAGTGTCTATTCTATAACGATTCCAGGCAATTGGTTTACATGTCCGCTTCTATCTGCCAGACTGTAAACTCCTTAGGGAAAGAACTGTACCTCATCTGTCTTTCTGGTCCCCTTGACAAATACGGTGCTGACTACAGAGCATTTTCCACAAACCTTTGTAGATGAGTAATTACACGAATGATTTGGAGTTCTTGGGAAATGGCAGTGTCTTGTGAGAGTGGTGTCTTCTAGGACAAGAGAGAATAAAGAGAAATAAGGGTGCTGGGTATTGGAGGTCCTAGGACTCACCCCTCTTCCCTGATGGTTTCTCACTATAGAGAGAACATATCCAAGGCTCACTAGCCAAATGGAGGTAGTAGCAGAGATGGCTTTCTGTTCCCAATATCCATTCTCCCCTCCTTCCAAGGTAATGGAATCCTCAGTTTTTTGCCTGGACCCATGGCCACCCAGAAGGGAGTCTACAATGCCCAGCCTCCCTTGCAGTTGGGTGTGGTCGTGTGACCAGTGTCTGGCCAATGGGGTGCAGCACAGTGTGGCAGTTCCCAAGCCTCTTCCTGGTTTTCCCTCCTCATTATATGGCTTGGATCAACATGGTGAGGGCTACAGCCTGGGGATGGTGGGGCAAGTAGGCCAAGGAGCTTGAGATCCTGAGGACTTCCTGGCTCAGAGCTGCCACAAGAGCCTTAGACTATAAACCTGGACTATTGCCTGAGGAAGAAATAAAATTCTGTTTTTTAAAGCCACTGTTACTTTAGGTTTTCTCTAGCAGTCTCAGCCAAACCTATTCCTAAGCAATACAGGGCTCAGTATTGATAGTCTAAAGAGCTTAATCTCCTGCAGGGATTCCAATAAACTGACTTAAAAACAAACAAGGCAGAGCTGTAAGGACTTCTGCCTCTTCTCCAACCCAGACCTAGGCTTCAGGATTCGCTGAGTAAAGCTGGGTCTGCAATGTTCATTATGAGGAAACTTTCCCAGTTTTCTAGAAGAACAATAGGAGAGAAAGTTGGCAGGGTGGGGGGAGTAGAGAGAGAGGAAAGAGAGAAGACAGAACAGAGAGACTGAAAATAATAATGATTAATATTGGGCCTCTCGCCTCTCCCTCCCCTCTCCCCCAACATGAGAGCTGAATGCAAAGAAGAGAAAGCTGAGACTTCCACCCTAACTGAGGAAAACTGCAAAATACTAGAGCTCGAAGGGACAATAAAGAATAGAGAGGCCAATTCTGTCATTTTACAGATGAAGTGAGGTCTGGGGAGAAGAAATTACTTTATTCAGATCACACAGCTATAAGAATCAAAGGCAATAGTGGATCCTAAGACACTAATTACTGTTCTGTAGTGTGTTTTCTTGTTAATCACGGATTGTTAAAGATGGAAGAATGCTTAGTCCAACCTTCTCATTTTAAAAGTGAGGAAAGATGTATTGAGAGAGGACAAATAATTTGCCCATGGTCACATAGCTAGCTTTTTACTAACTCAAGCTTTTCTTCCCGAGTCTGTGCATACATGTACAAGTGTTGGATAATCTCAATTATCAATCCAGGGTAAATGTGCATATGCAGAGGAGCAGTAGAGTAAGAAACATAGCAAATATCAAAACACCCTCAATTTATGTGGGTCCATGAACAGTTAACAGTTTTTAACATCTAGCACTTTTCTTCATTCTCTAACTAGCAGCCAAAGGTATTTTGACTGTGTCTCCAAGTCCCCAAGAGGGATATATGTGTAATTATGTTTTAAATTTGCAAATGTTTTGTCTTTGAACTCCTAAATGGTAGCAGCATTAATCTTTGTCTTTAAACTGCTCTGTTAAGTTAGTTATGGTATGTTTCTACATACCTCCCTCTCTTTCTGTGACTACACAGGACTTCTGTGAGCAGGTCATATGGCTCCTACAACTGAATCCATCAAGGAACTATCAATTTCCCTTTGAAAATAACATTGGCTTTTGACCTTGATGGAAACAGGGTAGAAGGAACCGAGATCAAGGAGAAATTAATTTGGAAAGGATGAAGCCGTCCTAACTCTGTGAATAAAATACACATGAAAGTTTCAGTAACGTGTAGGGGCACAAGGGGGAGTCACAGAGTCCCCAGAAGGGCGCTCACAGGAGAGGTGGCAGAAGTGGCACGCGGGAGTGAGATGGGGTGTGGGTGGCACCAGGATGCTAAAGGGTATTCTGGGAAGTGCTGGGGACAAGGGCACGTTGTGACTCGGGGTCTGCCCTTACTGGGAAGAAGCCTGGGGTGTGTTTACCTGGTGACTGTCCTCTGTCCGAGCAGTACCCGTTGATGCCCTTGCAAACATTCCCATTTGCCCACTTCATTCTTAATGAGGCCAAATTGGTCATGCAGCTCACAGAAAAGGAGCATGTCTGTAGCTCTGGACGCAGTCACAAACTCATTGTACCTTGCACAGGAAGCTCGGCACTGACGCTCAGATGTCATGCTCTGAAGGTCAACTCCGAGTACACAGAAGCAGGCTAGGAACACAGACAGCTGAGCTGAGCACTCGCACCTAAAACGGGAAAGCCATACAGTGGTTTCCCTGTACCCTGAGCAGGGACAGAGGCAGGCTGGACACACCAGCCTCGGCCCTGGGCAGACTGCCCTTTGGAAAGAAAAGCAGTCCCTCCAGACTTTCCTGTTGGAAGTAGGGCCTGGGATTGAGGAGAGTAAAGGAGGTCGAAGGAAGCCTTCCTGCTGCAGCCAAACTAAACCAGGCTGAGCCCTGAGATCCTTTACCCCGCCATGTGCCTTGTTCTCCAGGCACCAGGGAGCGCTCCTAATCCCCCAGCGTGCCTCTCTGATCCCAAAGTGGTCCCTTTGCCTGGAGCACCCTTGTCCATCCCACCCACACCCACACAAATCAGCAGTAAAGAATTTGAATGGACTTAGAGATCATGTGCTCCAACCCCTTCTATCTACCCATCAAAGTCCACTTCAAACACCACCTCCTCCATAAAGACTTTGTGGTCCCTCTGTCTCTGAATACATTGGCACTTTGGCGCTCCCTTACGGTATCCATCACATGCTGTCTTGTGTTAGAGTTATTTCTGCACATATTTTTCACACCCACTACAGAGACATATTGAAAACTACAAATCTTTTTTTTATGGTAGATTTATAATTTTATGCAGATTCACTTTTTTTCTAACTTATTTTTGGCTGCGTTGGGTCTTCGTTGCTGCATGCGGGCTTTCTCTAGTTGCGGTGAGCGGGGGCTACTCTTTTGTTATGGTGCGCGGGCTTCTCATTGAGGTGGCTTCTCTTGTTGCGGAGCACGGGCTCTAGGCACGCGGGCTTCAGTAGTCGTGGCACGCAGGCTCAGTAGTTGTGGCTCATGGGCTCTAGAGCGCAGGCTCGGTAGTTGTAGTGCACGGGCTTAGTTGCTCCGTGGCATGTGGGATCTTCCCGGACCAGGGCTCGAACCCGTGTCCCCTGCATTGGCAGGCGGATTCTTAACCACTGCGTCACCAGGGAAGCCTGAAAACTACAAATCTTAAAAATATTTTGCTTTCCTAAAAATTAAATAATAACATGCATAGTTTCTACAATTAGAGCTTTCATGCTTTGGGAGGAAAACATTCTTTTAAGCAAAACAAAACTTTGTTTCTCTGCTTTTCTAGTTTCCCAAGTGTCTGGTTCGTATGTTTAATGGGTATTTACTCAGCCAACCTTGATCCCAAGCACACGGCAGCCTGTGAGCATTTTCAGGACAGAGGCAGCCCTACTCCTCTCTGTGAGCTCCCAAAGATTAAGCAGGAAGCCCAGAACACAGTAAGAACACAGTAAATGTATGATGAGATGACTAGAACTAGCATTAACTCAGTGATGATCAAGAAGTTTAAAAAGTCTTCTTCATGCTCCACGGAGACCACACAGCTCCCTTAACACAGGAAACATCACGACTCTTGATAAGCCTGCAGTACAAGATGCATAACTTCCTACCCTTCCCCTCCCCCCAGCTCAGTGCCCTTGGTGGGGAGCCACCTGCCTCCAGCCTTCTTTGCAAAAGTGTTCACAGGACAATGGCATTAACATTGCACAGACTGGGCTTCCCTGGTGGTGCAGTGGTTAAGAATCCACCTGCCAATGCAGGGGACACAGGTTTGAGCCCTGGTCCAGCAAGATCCCACATGCTGCGGACCAACTAAGCCCGTGCTCCACAACTACTGAGCCCGCGTGCCATAACTACTGAAGCCCGCGTGCCTAGAGCCTGAGCTCCGCAACAAGAGAAGCCACCGCAATGAGAAGCCCGCACACCACAACGACGAGTAGCCCCCACTCGCCGCAACTAGAGAAAGCCCGCACACAGCAACAAAGACCCAACGCAGACAGAAAGAAAGAAAATAAATAAATTTATTTTAAAAAATTGCACAGACTAACACGTCTTTGGATTTTTCTGGGGGCCACTGCTGCTGCTACTGCTGCAGTTTCTGCTGTAGTCCATTTAGCAAATGTCTTGGGAATGCAGTTTCTCAAATGTCTTAGAAGCTTCTCTACTTTTGATCCCTGCAGCATCACTTTCCACATCCTCAATCAGAAATCAGAAGGTACCCACACTGTTTCCTGTGTTCACGATAGCAGTAAGTGCAGAGAGCAGTAGACTCCTGGGTGGCTGCCAGGTTGGGGGCGGGGGGCGGGCAGAGAGGACACAGAGCGGCAGCAGCACTGATGCTACTTAGTTTTTTATTTATTTATTTTTTTTCCGTACACGGGCCTCCCACTGTTGTGGCCTCTCCCGTTGCGGAGCACAGGCTCCGGATGCGCAGGCTCAGCGGCTGTGACTCACGGGCCCAGCCGCTCCGCGGCATGTGGGATCTTCCCGGACCGGGGCACGAACACGTGTCCCCTGCATCGGCAGGCGGACTCTCAACCACTGTGCCACCAGAGAAGCCGTCTACTTAGTTTTTTAAATCAGTATTAGGAGGACCAGATCAAAATACAGACCTGCATCTTCTAGGGCATCTTCTAGTCAGTCTGGTCAACGGTTTTCAAAATATGATCCGTGGCTGCCCTGAATTCTTCGAAGGTATCTGAAGAATGGAGGTCTCTGGGGGATGCCAGCAGAAGGGGTAGCGGCAGACAGTCGTGAGAGAGAATGGAGTGGGCAAAGCTTCAAACATTGACTCACAGCAGCCTTTCTCTGTGTGTCTTACTTTATGAAATGGATTTTAAATTGTATTTTATTATTTATTTTTTATTATTAAAATTGCCAAAAATACATGAAAATAGGGAGAACCCAAAACACCCCAACTTTAAATGAAATAACCCTGAGTGTTTTGCCTTACCTGTTTCTGTTTTATTTTTCTTAGAAGCATCTATTCGAAATAATACTTCTGTCACTAATTTTTTAAAAAATACTGGGTTAGATAACTCACTTCCAATATAGATTACAGTTTGCTGGCTCCAATTGCTGCATCATGAATTTAATCTATTGAAAGGAAAGTGTCAGGTCTGGGTGCCAGATTTCATATTTGCAGAGATTCCATTGTTTTTGACCCAAGGTAATTCTGTCTTCAAGATATTGCATTGAGTTCCCATTGCATTATTTTCTCACATTTAAAATCCTCCTCATGGGAATTCCCTGGAGGTCCAGTGGTTAGGACTCGGCGCTTTCACTGCCGGGGGGCCCGGTTTCGATCCCTGATCAGGAAACTAACATCCCACAAGCTGTGTGGCGTAGCCAAAAAAAACCCTCCTCCTCAGAAATTCAACACCTTCTATTATGATACTCAAAAGGATCTAACGTCTCCCCATAGTAGACTGTTACTTTGATTCCCGCAATGAGCCACGCTCTGTGTGATGCCCTTGTGTGGTCCCCTCTCAAGTTGACATCGCTTGCCAAATGCAATGGATTCTTGATAAGCTTTTGTATGGGACTTGTCTCCTTGGAATGCTCCTTGTTGAAACCAAGCCCACATGCTGGGAGCAAGCCCAAGCAGCCACATGAAGGGGCCCTTGTTGAAGAAGATTGAGATGCCTGACTGACAGCATCAGCTGAGTGGAGCGACAAGCCAGCAACAAGTACCAACACCCAGCCAGAGAAGCGAGGCCATTAAAATCTTCCAGCCACCCCAGTGCCCCAGCCGGTACCGCACGAAGCAGAACCGCCCAGTCAACCCCCGGAATCATGTGAAGTAATAAACTTCATGTGATGTGAAATTGTGTTAAGCCACTACATTTTTTTCTTTTTTTTTTTTTTCCGGTACGCAGGCCTCTCACTGTTGTGGCCTCTCCCGTTGCGGAGCACAGGCTCCGGACGCGCAGGCTCAGCAGCCATGGCTCACGGGCCCAGCCGCTCTGCGGCATGTGGGATCTTCCCGGACCGGGGCACGAACCCGTGTCCCCTGCATCGGCAGGCGGACTCTCAACCACTGCGCCACCAGGGAAGCCCAAGCCACTACATTTTAAGGTGTTTTGTTATGCAGGTGTTTAGTTATGATAACTAAAGCACATCATTTTCTCCACTCTTCCTAGACCAAAAAAACAAAACTTCTCTTTCAGTTCAATAAGCATATAGTAAGTGTATAGCACACGGCAGAAACTATGCTAGATACTGGAACCACCATGGCAAATGAGTCTATTCCTGTCCTCTGGATTGGTCACCTGGTAGGACAAACAGACACGTAAACAACTAAAAATAGTGGAGAGTCACACATGCAATAACAAACGTGTGTACAAGAAATAGGACTAGTAGAAAGGAGTAATTAACTATTGAAAAAGGGTGCCAAGAAAAGTTTCTTAGAGGCAGAAGCACCTGAGCAGGGTTTATAAGGGTGAATTGGGGAAAGCAGCTGGGGCATGCTGCAGAAATGATAGTAATGGGACATGGTGTGTGCAAACAACTGCAAAAATTCATCTCTACTGAAAGGACGAGGGAGGGAGAGGCAAACATGAGAGTGGAGGTGTGGACAGGGTCACAGTAACGTAGGAGAGCTTCACTTAACTCTGTGGGCAATGAGGAGAGTTTAAAGGAGAGGAATACCAGACATAGTCATGCTTTGAAAGATCATGTGGACTGCTATTTGCAGGATAGATCTTCAGGAGCAGAACCAGAAATAATAGCATTTGTTACAGGCTTGAACTTGGGCAGTGGAAGTAGAACTGAGGGGAGAGAGTGGGTTTGAGTAATATTGAAAAGAGAAAAATGGGCAAAGAGTGAAAATTTTGTGTTTCACCATCCCCTCTTCAGAGCTGGTGCACTAGGGCTAGGGACAAGACTGGCGCAGCTGGGAGAATGGCTTCATGCAAGAGGATTAGGCAAGTAAGTAAATATATGGGGGATAGCAGGGCAATTTCTCACTGTTGGAGAAAGGCGTTACGAATGTGGAAAGGAGAAACTGGTATTGGATTGGAATTGAAGATATCAGTTTGAAGTCATGGTTTAAGATAGATTACATGATAGATGATAGGTAGGTAGGTAGGTAGATAGATAGATATGGAAATAGGTATGAACAGATAGGTGTGTTATATTTCGTAGCTGTGGGCACCAAGAGGGCTTAGAAGCAATGACACCCCAGTTGGGCTGAAATCCCAGCATCCAAATCTCAGTTTCTGCCTTCTTGGAGAAATATCTGATTCCAGGGCTAGGGCAGGAAGAGAACAAGATGATGAGTCTGGAAATGTTGTTCCAGAAAGTAAAGAAGCACTCAGAGAGCTATGAGGACATGCCCAAAGGACACAGGAGCCAGCCTAACGGGACTCCCACTGGCCAGAGCTGGGATGATTTGAACCCCAAAATAAATAATGATACTGATTATAATCCATCAGGGAAAAAACTCAAAATTCATGAGTTCATACTGATATAAATACACAAATAAATAAACATGAGGGAGAAGAGAAACCTCCGCCTTATAGCAGAATGCCAACCAATAAGTATAGAAGAAATGATGGAATTAGAAAATCATTACTTGGCAACCATCACAGTAATAACTAGTTTAGGTAGAATCATCATTGGATGCTAAAACTCACAGGGAGCATTTGACGAGGCTATGGACATAGTCTCAAAACAGATCCCGCAAATATTTACCTGATTATTTAAAAGTACAAAATACTTACTAATGAACTTTAAAGTGGACAAACTTAGCCAGCACCATCTTAAGTGATAAAAAAAGGTTATCAGTGACAGGATAAATTGACATTAAGTTACTCCCGATAAACTGAGAAAACACAGCATTACTTCCATGAAATTCCTGCCAAAAATGCATGACTCGAATCTAGTAATGAGAAAACATCAGATCAACCCGAGATGAGGGACATTCTACAAAGTAATTAGCCTGCTCTCTTTAAAAAATGTCAAAGTTGTAAAAAACAAGGGAAGAATGAGGAAATATTCCAGATTGAAGGAGACTAAAAAAGACTTAATGACTAAGTACGACACATGATCCTAGGTTGGATTCTGAAATTATAAAGCACATTATTGAGATGACTGTAGAAATTTGAATGGGGCCTATAGCTCAGATGGCAGAATTACAGCAGTATTTATTTCCTGGTCTCCATGGTTTCACTCTGGTTAAATAGGTGTCCTTGTTTTAAGGAAATACATACTGAAGTAATAGAGGGTGATGGGATACCATGTGTGCAACTGCTCTCAACTGGTTCAGAAAAAGGTGACAATACTATGTATAAGTATACAGATGGAACAATAAGACAAATGAGGTAAAATGTTAACAACTGGGGAGTTTGAATGAAGGATATATGGAAGTTCTCATGCTATTCTTGCAATTTTTCTATAAATTTGCAATTATTTTAAAACAAATTTTTAATGAAGTAATATTCTAGAAAGTGCAAACTCATCTATAGTGACAGAAAGCAGATCACTGGTTGTCTGAGTGGGGAGGGGCCAGAGGAAAGAATTAGAATTACACAGGGACACAAGGAAACTTTGGGGAGTAACAGATACGTTCATTGTCTTGATTGTGGTATTGACTTCCTTGGTGTAAGCATATGTCAAAACTTACACTGCGCCCATTAAAACTCTATTAATAAATAAAATAGAAAAAATTATTTTAAAAATTCCTGATTCCTGCCTTGGGAATCCAACCAACTTTTTTTGGTCATGCTCTTCCAATATTCCTGGAATGTCCTATCCCAGGAATTTCCTCCATCTTATCCACTCCTCCATAATCAAGATGCTAATGGAATTCCGTCTCCTCCATTGACTCTTCCTTCACTGAAATCTGCTGTCTTTCATTGATTCAGCAAATCTTATCGTCGAATTTTAAAGCATAGTAATCTTTACAATTCATACAGTGGAAGTATACAGTCTTTTCTATTGCTATACTTATAATCGTTTCAAATATTCATTTTTATGTTTCCGGCTTATTTTTACATCAGAGCTGAACGTCAGATGTTTAAGTTCCTGGAGGATACATACTGTTAAGCAGTACTGTACGACGCCTGCCTCGGGGCCATCAGGGCCTGAGGAGGGACGGGCAGGAGGGGAGCACAGGGAATGTGGCTGGGGTCAGGCCTGGGGCTCCAGCCCCAGTGCCACCACTAACCAGCTGTCCGCTGTGTGCCAAGAATGCCTTGCCTCCACCTGAAACTAACACAACGTTGTACATCAGCTATACTTCAATTAAAAAAAAAATGCAGCATTTAGCAAGGTTCATCTTACAGTTGATGCCATTTTACAGTTATAAATGGCAGCACTTTTTTTCCTTAGTGATGTTTAAAATAAAGGTGTAAAGTGTTGGCTGTTTCCTGTGGTTGATTCACTACTGCACGGGTACAGGATGGTTGTAAATGTATGGATTGTTTGCCTTCGTGATCATGTGGCCGACTGGGAGCTGTGGCTGGCCGCCTGGCTGCTGCCACCCAGCATTATGGGAGATTAGTGTACCATGTATTGCTAGCCCAGGAAAAAACTTAAAATTCAGAATTTGAGACAAATAAATTAAGTGTAGGTGTATCTTAAATGATTAAAAAAGGCAGGGGGAACTAGTCTGGATTAAAGGAGATTAAAGAGAAATGACAACCAAAAACATAAAAGTAAAAGAGAATGTTTTGCCTCACCACTTTAGGTCAAGATTTCCCCTATGTCAAAACAAGGGGTGGATTAAATGTCATTCATCCACCAACAAAATGTTCTCAACTTTTAGGTGATTTGAGGTGTGACCACTAGATGGAGCCCATGAACCCATGTCCGTGCTTAGGCTTTACAAGGAGAGGTGGTGAGAGGGCAGAAAGCTCAGAAAGCATAGGTACAGATGTCCCTGTGCTTGATGCAACCGGGCTGGCACCGGGAAAGAAGGAGAAGTTGTCCCCCTCAGGCAATGGTGTTCCTGTGTCTTTAACATCTGGGTTAGGAAATTAGAGATCGGAGGAAGGCAGGCTAAAGTGAAAGTCACAAATATTTTTTATTCTCTTTACTAAATTCCAAGGCCCTTTGACATGAAGTATGCAAATCCTGTGTGATTTTCTGTGTTATCCGAAGTGAAACTTTAAATTTAGAGTTTTACATGTTTTTAGCCAAATGTGTTCAAATGAATATTGTTTTGAGAGAAAGGGGATGTTAATCACTTATGTCAAAGGCATTCAAGGATGTTAAAGAGAAATGGTTTTTTAGAATTTGAAAATAAAGTTTCTATGAGATTGATCAAAATGGATGAGAATTAAAAAAAACACATCAAGCTATAAGCAGATAGAAAAAATTTTGTGTCATTTTTGTATGCTAATACAAAATGTTCTGTTCTGTGTTCTGTTAACACTTGAACATGGAAGTATCAAATGCTATAGTATAGCTGATTCCTTGTTGAGTGTTTATAAGTCACACGTATAAGAAGTGACATACTGTGTGCTCCCTGAATAATCCCTTTCTTTTATCACTGACGTTTCCTAATGAATATTTCAAAACTCTTTGTAAACTGACTTCAGCATCTCTGTTGGGGTATTCCCTTCCACTGTGTACCTTTAGTGGTCAGATACTCTGTCTTTGGGAAGAACATATCCAGATACTTAAGAATGATAATTGACGATGGTGGGATTCAGGCAATATCCTTCAGATTCAACAAGCACTTAATGAGAAAATGGTATTTGGCAGGAATTTTAATTCCTTTATTTCTCACAATATCTTTGTTGATAGCCTTTTTTTTGCGGTACGCGGGCCTCTCACTGCCGTGGCCTCTCCTGCTGCGGAGCACAGGCTCCGGACGTGCAGGCTCAGCGGCCATGGCTCACAGGCCCAGCCGCTCCGCGGCACGTGGGATCTTCCCGGACCGGGGCACGAACCCGTGTCCGCTGCATCGGCAGGTGGACTCTCAACCACTGTGCCACCAGGGAAGCCCTGATAGCCATTTTTAATGACATTTTATAGAGAGTGAAACAGAATGTTAGAGATGTTAAGTAATTTGTGCTAATAACACACGTGGCAAAGCCAGGATGCACACCAAGGTCTCTTGATGTCAAGCCCAGTTCTTTCCAATACCCCGAGGTGGAGAGGATGACTGATTACCTAAATCTTAACACAGAAGGCAGAGCCGTCACAGGTGAGTAATCATGAAGCCATGGAAGAGTTTCCTCCATCCTTGTTAGAGCTGCTCTCCCATTTACAATTACTATTCTTTTTTCACCAGCAAAGAGGAAGCTGTAGGGGACAGAGCACAACACACGGTTGCTTATAATCAACAGCACAATGCTGCATAACCTCAAGAGTCAGCAGCAAACGAGGGGAAAGCGTGTAAAAGCGCTGACTGACATATAGCAGTTAAAGGAGCACCCTACTGCTTCTGAACGGTCCCCTCCACTGTCCCCAGCCCAAGCCAGAGAAGGAAGAAGTGCCCGTGGCACTTGGGCTGAAGCTCGCCACAGTACCAGAGACCTGGTTTTCTTCTTGTTGTTGTTGATGATGATGTTTTAAAGGGATGGTGCAGACAGTGAATTCTCTGAGCTACATGGGGGAGGATTTTCTCTAAGTGTTTTTCTTCTTGCCCACAAGCTAGTGCAGGATGTCCAGTTCAGCCAGTCCTTATCGAGGCAGCTAGATCTGACACTAAATTAGGAAGCTCTTCCTTCACTTAAGAGAGCCAAGAAGGGGGACATGAATGCAGAGAATATCTAAATTTTCCCCTAAGGCCTCATAAAGTAGACATCTTTCTTCCTTATTTCCTGCAGTTCAGGAAACAAGACCGAAGTAAAGGAATTATGAACTGTACTTGTCAGCCCTGTAACTTTCATGTCAAACTGAGGGCGTTGGCCTCTAAGTAGAAGTCTCTCATGAGGAGAGCGTCAGTCTAAGCAGCAGGAAAGTTTGGTTCACGCCCCATGTTTGCTGACCTGGATGCAGAAGAGAGAGGTGGGCTGTTATGCTCCATTTCCCTAATGACTTTCCAACCCCGTTCAGCTCCGTGGGCAGCTGCTAAGGCAGGGTCTGTTGGCCCAGCCTGCTGACCAAGTCTTGGCTGGTCTTCTTATTGTGGCAAGTCTGAACCAGAAGAGAAGTTTTGTTGCACTGTTTCCTCTCTTTTATGGATGCAGCCTACTGCTGCAAAAGGCAAACCACCCCCTCCTGCAGTGTTTCTGGTCTGCTGGCTTTTGCACGGGCGGGCGCAGTGCGAGGAAATTCCTCCTTGACCTCAGCATTCCTTCCTGACAATTACCATATGCCTCTGGAGACCTGGGAAGCTTCACCCAGGTTTGCAGTGTCACTGTGGAGGCCATTCTTATCCAGAGCAGAGCTGAAAGCTTTCTTTCTTTCTTTCTTTTTTCATTATAATAAGCTACCTTGTTTCTATGAGATTCTGTAACAGTAAATTGCACAGGTTAATTATTCCCTCCATTAAAAGAAGATTTTTCTCTAAATCGTTTCAGGCATGTTGCCTTGTTGCTGGCCTGTGATGACTGGCACAGGTAGCCAGGCTGAGATAATTAAAGGATTTTCCTGTGTCAACAGCTGAGAATAACATTCTCACTTCTCTAACTCAGGAGGAGACATTGATTAAAGTGAGAAACAGCCATCACCCCAGGGAGCACGCCCTCCTCCTGTCTCTGCCCCCAGATTGTCAGCACACCACCCTTCCCCTACACTCCCCTGGGAAGAAGCGGGTACAGGAAGGAAATGTTGTGTTGCCCAAGACCACCAGCCCATCTGCAGAAGGGCAGAGAAGACCTGCTCGGGGAAAGAGAAAGATGGACTTACAAAACAGTTATACAAGGGCTTAAGTGGTTTCTCTAAAAAGCAGTGAAATTTTTAAAAGTTAGTAAGGCAGTCTATTTTTTTCCAATTTTATTTATTTACTAAGTTACTAAAAAGGTTTTGCTGGTTAAATTTTTGTAGAATTGTTTATTTTGTGAATAGGAAACACGTGCATAATTAAAAGGCTACTCTCCTCCTACCAGTCTGCCCGCCACCACCTTCGGTTTCCTTGTACATCCTTCAAAAGATATTTTCCTCAGTTATAGGTTGTATGTATGTGTACTTATTGTTTATCTGAAATTCAGATTTAACTGAGTATCCTGTATTTTATCTGGCAATCTCACACTGGGTGTCCCTGCTTCTAGGCCTTCTCTGGAACAGAGCTAGAATATACATAATAAAAAAATTACAGGATAGAAATATAGCATACATATAATATGCAAAAAGCATAATATATAAAATGTAAATAATACATTAAAAATATATTAACCCATGTTTATACATATACACATATCTATTATCATTTATCTATTATATAATAATAGAGACACATCTATTCTATATTATATATCATATAAATAATATATATAAACTATATTAATCCATGTTTATATACATATGCATTATTGTTTCTATGTCTGTGAATATATATATCATACAATATACACTATATACAACCAATATGTATTTATAACTTAAATATGAATATACATATCAAATATATAAGTTAAATACAAGTTCATACCCCTGACTCTAATCTAGTGTCACAGGGGTCCTTCTGGTGTCCCCCCTTTGCTCATCTATAACTTCCCTCTCAGACGGTGAAAAACCTGGCCCCATTATCCACCGTCCATTTACTCCTGTGTCCATTATTATTACTTACTTTACATGTAAAGCAGTTTCAGAATTGCCAACTCACACCTCCATGAGAAATAGATTTACCATCTGGAGTACATTGGTTACATACAGCTCCTTTTGCCATCAGCCTTACAAGTCCGAGCAGCAGTATCCAAAGTCACTTAGGTGAGCTCCTTCTCCCCCATTCGCTTCATAGGGAATCCACTTGTAATACAGTGGGATTCGTTCATCAAGGTCTGCTTTCCATCCTGGGATCCCCACATCCTGGTGGATGTTTTATAATTGTATACACAAAGGTCACTCTTTGTGATGTACAGTTCTATGGATTTTGATAAATGCAGTCATTTATCTACCAACTCAGGATCATACTGAACAGTTCCATCACCCTAAAAATTCCTCCATGAATTCTCTTTGTAGTCAACCCCTGGCATCTGTTTTCTATCCTCGTGGTGTTGCCTTTTTTAGAGTGTCATGTAAATGGAATCATATAACATGTAGCCTTTGTAGTCTGGCTTCCTTCACTTAGCAAAATACGTTTAAAATCCATCCATGTTGGGCTTCCCTGGTGGTACAGTGGTTGAGAGTCCGCCTGCCGATGCAGGGGACGCAGGTTCGTGCCCCGGTCCGGGAAGATCCCACATGCCGTGGAGCGGCTAGGCCTGTGAGCCATGGCCGCTGAGCCTGCGCGTCCGGAGCCTGTGCTCCGCAACGCGAGAGGCCACAGCAGTGAGAGGCCCGCGTACCACACACACACAAAAAAAATCCATCCATGTTGTTGTGTGAATCAATAAATAGCTCATTCTTTTTCATAGCTGAATAGTACTCCATTATATGGAGGTACCACAATTTGATTATCCATTAACCTGTTGAAGGTCATTTTGGTTGCTCCCTGGTTTGGGAGATTATAAATAAAGCTGAAATAAACATTTACATATAGGTTTTTGTGTGAACATAAGTTTTGAATTCCTTTGGATAAATCTCTAAGAATGCGACTGCTGGGAAGTTGTGTGTTTTTGTCCTTGTTAGAGTGACAAAGGTGCCAGGACAGCCTGCACATATAATGTTGAGAGTATAAATCACCACTGAGATGCAGGAGGAGAGAGCAGGTCAGGAACGTTTGGAAAGTCGGGGCTTCAACAAGCTCCCTTAAACAGAGGGGGGCAATGGGCAAGCTTTTTTGTTTAAGGATCAAAAAGGGAATCTCCCAGGTGTGTCAGCCTGTTGAAGGCAATCCATAAGCAAAGTCACATATCCTGTATCACAGTACCACTTGAGAGGAAATATAATAATTTAATTTGGTTTTATCTATTCTGGTTCCCTTCACAAACTCCTGCCTCCTGATTAATAGGGATAGGGGAGTCAGGTTCTGATTTAAAGCTTAGTTTGCTCTAGTAACTTACACAATCCCTGTAGAAAATTCTCAGTTATAAATAGCTCTGGGGAGAGGCATGAGGGGCCCCTGGTCTCGTGACGGTCCTTGGCATGTGCTGGCTGACGTCAGCTTCTCCCCAGGGCATTGATCCTTCTCCCTCTGGCCACTGGGTCCCTGCAGGGATCTGATGCTGAGCTCTGTGGCTGGCGAACTTGTGCCCTGTGTTCTCTTGGCTTGTCTGATACTGTGCTCACTACATGGGGGTTTAGGGCAGTGCAGGGACGTGAAACCTCAGGAGCCCCCTCTGTCTGATCATGCTGGATCAACAAGTCTGCTTTGCACGGCGGTACCTCAGTTCAGCACAAGGCAGCCTGGAAGGCAGTGTCCTCAGACAGGAGGAAGTGAGGATGGGTGAGGTGAAAACTGGCAAGTGGCTGATGATGGGAGGCTGGAGCCTATCCTGCCCTTGGTGACATCATTCTAAGCTATTGCATCTCACTTCTGTGGACCAAAGCTAGGAGACAGGAAATCACACCGCAACGTCTGCTCTCAGGCACCTCCCTCCTGTCCCTCTATTGGTCTTACCATAATTGCAACAGAGTGGGAAAAGACCTGGCTTTCCCCCTTCCCATTCTTGCCAGACCAACTATAGGTAAAACTCAGTGGTCTATTCCAGGACGGACAATCATGGCTTCAAATGTCACACTCTGAAGGCACAGTGAAGTGAGGATTATTTTGTTCCTGTGTTTATGATGATATTACAGCTGTGCTAAAAGAATATACTGTACACGGACATTATCAGATTAAGCTCTCATCGAAGTATTTCCAACTCACAGGAGAGCAATGGTCAGGGAACAAATTTACATTTTGAAGGGAATTTCTCATCTAGCAGGATTCTATCACACACACACACAAGTCCCTGAAGATAGGACTGCAATCAAAGTAAGATTCTGAGTGACACATTTGTTAACCAAGCAAGGAAGGCCATTCACGAACAGCAAATTAATAAACTCATGTTTGTTTGTAGCAGCCAAAGGAATGTGTCCAGAGAAAATAAACTTCCTCAAGACTATTAGCCTTTTGGTGACAACAGTTGCTGGCAGAGTTGAAGGTGTCGGGAGCGACAGCAATAATCGATTAAAAAAACAAGACAAGCGCCTGGAGTGGTTTTCCTTGGCTCTGGATGAGTCAACAGATGTTACAGATGCTGCTCAGTTGTTTATTTGAGGAGTTGATGCAGAGATGAAGTGACTGAGAATCAGTCTCTGTGAATAGTCTGCATGGAAGGGGGCGCCCAAAGCGTTCCATGATTCTGTGTGTCTTCACTTTAACATACGCACAACTCAACCAGGGGGACTTGTGAAAATGCAGATTTTGATCCTGTAGATCTGAGATTCTGCTTTTCTAACAAGCTCTCCAAGGTGTCAGTAGCGCTCCTCTCCTAGGCCACATTTCAGTGAGCAAAGCTGGAGTGTACTTAGAATGGGACTAGCTTTGTAGCTTAAGTCACCTGCGGGTCAGGCTGAGAAACACATAGGGTAGTGAAAAATAAGCCTGCCACCTAATGCCTAAAGGCATTTTGTGTAAGGTTCTAACTTTATTTTTTTAATTGAAATATAGTTGACCACAGTGTTATGTTAGTTTCAGGTATACAACATATTGATTTGACATATAAATACATTATGAAATGATCACCACAATAAGTCTAGTAACCACTGGTCACCATACAAAGTTATTACAATATTATTGACTTTATTCCTTATCCTGTATATTACCTCTCTGTGACTTATTTATTTTTTAACTGGAAGATTGTACCTCTTAATCCCCTTCACCTATTTCACCCGTCTCCCCGCTTCCTCCCCTCTGGCGACCACCAGCTTGTTCTCTGTATCTCTGAGTGTTTCCCTTTTGTCTTATTCGTTTGTTTTGTTGTTTTTTAGATTCCACATATAAGTGAAATCATACAATATTTTTCTTTCTCTGTCCGACTTATTTCACTAAGTCTAATACCCTCTAGATCTATCCATGTTGTCACAAATGGCAAGATTTCATTTTTTATGGCTGAGTAATATTCCATATGTATATATGTATATTCTATATATACATACCACATCTGCTTTATCCATTCATCTACCCATGACACTTAGGTTGTTTCCATATCTTGGCCCTTGTAAACAATGCTGGGCTCTAACTTTAAAAGGTTGGAGATGGTGCAATGTGTTGAGGTTTTAGTGGGGTCGTACACAACACCTGCCTGAATTCAAAACTAATTAAGATATAAGAGTAAGGCATATAGACATCAAAATATCACATTTAATACTGATAAAGTTAGTTAGAGAAGTTGCCTTAAATATGAGCCAGGTGGGCTTGCTAATGGTCCTGTGAATCGAACGAAATAAATTAACTTTCTAAAATAGCAAGCCAGACCCAAAGACAGAGACTGGACCACAGGCTCACTGCATGGCCAAGAGCTAGTAAGAACACACACTCTTCGAACAGCACATCCCCAAAAACGAGGGAAAGGGGCTGAGCCCACACACTCAGCCCCTGGGGGAGGAGCCAGGGAGGGATCAGAGAGAGACTGGAAGTGTTACTTCAGAAAATCCCTCCATGGAGTGCGGAAAGCCTGTGACCCACTCAATCCTTAGATGACTTAAGGAGAACTTGGCAGTAGGTGAGGAATTATAACACATTGGCAAGCACAAGATAACTCCCTCATCTATTATACTCTCAATCCAAGGTTTTGCTAACATATCATTTACAAAGAGATTTACTTAAAAAAAAATACAAATAGAGCAGGGCCATGCATCGACATCCTGACAGCCACAAGACTGGGAAAAAAGTAATTAGATTTTTCAGCTTCTGGAGACCAAGATTCATATGATTAGAAACACCCAAACGGAAGAAGAGTTTCCAAATACTGCGAGTCCAAAAAATAAAACTAAATTAAAACTGACCAGTGCCATTTATTCATGGCCCCACGTGGTAATTGATTCTCCATCTGTACACTCATTGTTCACTGCCTATTTGCCAGTTGTCCCTCCATGCTCTTGACTTTCGCAGTACAGCTGGAGACCCCTTGCCCAGTCCATCTTTATGGCCAGACTCTGGAGCTCCTCCCTCTTTTTCACTTCTTCCAGTGCCTCATTTGAGAGTGT
Organism: Tursiops truncatus; assembly: GCF_011762595.2. Taxonomy (NCBI): domain Eukaryota; kingdom Metazoa; phylum Chordata; class Mammalia; order Artiodactyla; family Delphinidae; genus Tursiops; species Tursiops truncatus. The sequence goes on along the minus strand of NC_047044.1, from coordinate 93,948,972 downwards.
TTTCCACTGTCTCTTTACCTAGAGAGAGTTATGTACATCCTCATCAAATCACCATGTGCTATGTTCCTCTCACCCACCATCCCAGGGATAATTTGCATCATTCTAGAGGGTTTCCCAGCACTCCTTCAGCAGATTCACTTCTTTGACTGAAAGGGTAGTTCAGTGCATTTGAGTAAGTCACTAAGGCAATCTGGAGTAGAGTTCTCTTTTCTGTGTAACAAGGAAATAGCAGTAAATGGTCCTTACATGTTCCCTTCAACTCTGAAATTCTGTGATTCAGTGATTGTGGTTTTGAATACTTGAGAAAAAGCAGAGCTGTTGTTTTAATGATCTTAGCAACCTTTCTAAATTTGTTTAATCATTTAATCTAAATCAAAATATCATACAAGGTCTATACACAAAAATCAGTGGAATAATAATTCAACTATTTAAAACAAAATTTGATGGGTGGTTATTGTTTTGAGCTACAAATGGCTTTACTAAATGAGACAACATTTAAATCTACTTAATTTAGAGCTCCAGTGTGGTAGCTTACAAAAAAGAACTTAAAGCAAGTCAACCATATCATTTCTTTGTTAATTTGTGTGCTGAATAGCCAGTTCTGTTCTAATAGCAGCTGGGGTTTTTTTAGGACAAAAATGCTTAATCACAACCATTAATATGTACTTACTGACATAATTTATCTGCAGTCATTCTTCAATTACTGTATTTTATTTAAATTTCAGTAGTGTCTCCAAGGGTGTGATCTTCTTAAGACATTGGGGGACACAGTCTTAGAACTTAGCCGGAGTCCTAAGGTCTCACCTTGTGTTCGCTGCTTTTTTGCAATCCTACAAGGATTTGTCAGATTGTATGACAATTGTATGCCTTTCCATTCCAGTTTTATTTGTCTGTTTATTTTGGTGGAACCCAGCTAGGGGTTTAACTCCAGAGATTAAGTTGATGTAGCTAAATATATGAGTTCAGAAACCGGAAGTTAAAGTCTTATCGCCAGATAACATCTCTCTTCTTGGGGAAGTAGGAATGAAGGTTACTTGCTGAGATTGTCAGAGCTGTGAGAAACCTGAAGATCCTCTAGCAATACAGTATTTTTACAGATGAAGATACTACAGGCCAGAGAGTTTGAGTGATTTGCTTAACATTTCTCTGAGAAGGTTTCACAGGTAATAGAACCAGAGAACTCAGGGGTATTTCTTAAGAAAAATAGTACTTGAGTATGGGAGGAGGCAAGAATAACATGTTTCCATAAGATAAGTAAGAAGAGCAAAGATGAAGAAGGTAGATAATGATCGGCTCACATAGAATGACCTAGAAGGAATGGTAAATGTCAACTAATTCAAATACTTTAACAGATTAAGAAACAAGGCCAGGGCTTCCTTGGTGGTGCAGTGGTTAAGAATCCGCCTGCCAATGCAGGGGACATGGGTTTGAACCCTGCTCCGGGAAGACCCCACATGCCACGGAGCAACTAAGCCCGTGAGCCACAACTACTGAGCCTGTGCGCTGCAACTACTGAAGCCCGTGCGCCTAGAGCCCGTGCTTCACGACAAGAGAACCATTTCACTGAGAAGCCCGTGGACCACAAAGAAGAGTCGCCCCTGCTCGCCACAGCTAGAGAAAGCTCGCTCGCGCGCAGCAAGGAAGACCCAACACAGCCAAAAATAAACAAATAAATTAAAAAAGAAAAAAAAAAAAAGGAAACAAGGCCAGAAGGGTTAAGTGCTTTATCCAGGGTCACACAGAGAGTCAATGTTAAAAGAGTTCTTAGAATCCAGGGTATCTCACTCATAGCACCTCATTTTATTCATTTCTCACTATGAAATTATCTCAAATAATCTGCTCTTTATCTGAAAAGTAAGGAAGTGAGCATCTGTAGAATCTCAGAAAGTATTAGAACCTGAAGCAGATAGAGGATCAATTTCTTCTCTGACATAGTGATTTCCTGCAAAGAATTGAGATAATTTTGGTTCAGTTAAAATTACCATGCTCCTTTATGAGAAATGTATTAAGAGGTAAAGGTGGTACCATACGAGTAAGACAATGGTTCTGGCCCCGCAAGTGTTCATTCTTCTGTGGGGAAACATACACATTCACTCTTTACTGACTGCTAAATGTGAAAAGTGACAAATAAGAAGTTTAAATGTATTGAGAATTTAGGAAAAGAATTTTGAAAAACATTTATCAGATGTTAGATCTTGAGGTTAAAATGATATTGTTAAAAATTTATACTCTTTTTTTTTTTTTTTGGCTGGGCTGGGTCTTAGTTGCAGCATGCGGTATCTTTTTTTTTTTTTTTTTTTTTTTTTTAGTTGCAGCATGTGAACTCTTAGTTGCGGCATGCGTGTGGGATCTAGTTCCCTGACCAGGGATCAAACCCAGGCCCCCTGCATTGGGAGCTCGGAGTCTTAACCACCAGGGAAGTCTCTAAAAATTTATATTCTTAATAAAGACTTTATCACTTAGAAAGAATGAAAGAGATTGAAAAGTTTTCTAATTAAAAATAAGTCTGTCCTACAGAATCTTTTAAGATAGATAGCTTAATTGTGGCCAAATGAATTTTTTTCTACCCAGTAACGTTGATACAATGTGGTTTTGTTTTGTGCCTATACACAGTCCCTAAACTGTATAGCCTACCCACACACAAACAGATTCACCTCTATGGTTTTTCTTGCAAACTATTTTAGCTTCCTGATAAGACACTTTTCATGCCTTGCTTCACCCAGTATAGTGAATTTAGATAATCATTAGTCAAATCATCACCTCACCAAAGCAGATCAGCAGGCCCTAAAAAATTTGAGAATGAAAGACTGTGGTCTCAAAATTTAGAAATCTAAAAATTTTACTGCCTCCACTAAACTGTGTGTTGTGCATTCATTCAACCAACCAACATTCACTGAGAAAATATAAGGGGCTAAATATTACGCTAGAAATTGAAAACACACTAATAATAAAGCTTAGCATCTACTAAGGAAGACTTATAGAGAAACCAAAATAATAGGCTGTGATGTGTGATGAGAAATACAGTCAAGGAGTGTAAGTCTTTGTTGGAAGTCAGAGAATGCTTTTTAAAGGAGCCAACGAAAGAGTTAAACCTTCAGTTACGTTCTCCATCTTGTGCGGCTTCCAAGATCCAGTGGTTTCTTTTCACTAAACAAATATTTACTTAGTAACTGTAGACACTATTTTGGCCATTAAGGAAAGTGAGGAAAATAGGTAGCATGTTTTGGTTTTGGATTAAGAAGCATGTCTCGGAACATAAACCTCCTTTCCTCATTCACTATCCGTTGCTCTACTTGATGAACTTTAATGAGCAGATAAGAATCATTGAACACTAGTAGTTAGCGAATATATAAACACTTGAGAGTGCTGTTAAAGTGTTTACAAATCCTTAAGAGCCCTTACACAGGTCAGACATGTCCCAAGTCATCTTATTTACATTATGAATTCGCCTGGCAAACTTTGTTTTCATATGCAATGCAGAGGTGAGGTTCACATCAGCCTATGTGAAAACAAATGGATGGCACTGAATGCCCGAGGTTGTACTTTAAATGGAAAGACGCTAACAGCATTTGGCCTCCCATTTTTGGCCATATTTGGTTTCACATGCTGCACATTATAGAAAATGTGTAATTTAATTTGTCCATTTTTTTTTTGTTTGACCATAAATACTCTGATCTTTGATTACTCAAAAAACAGAATTGTTCCCCCTCAGATTATGGGAGAAAAGGAAAAAAATTATTGCAGGTAAAAGGACCCTAAGAAAACCACATTATCAAAAATAGTTTTCTTTGAATTGTGGGGTTGTGGGTTATTTATTGTTATATTTTTTTTGTATGTCCAAGCGCTGTATAATTAGCATGCCGTGTGTAGAACCAAACCAAAATGGAGTCACTTATATCAAGGGTAAAATGTAGATGGTCAATGCAGGCACATAAGGGAAATTTAACCTAAGCTTACAGGAATGTACAGCTCTTCTCAGAAATCAGCAGAGGACACCAGCCAGTTCCCAAATGCCAAATCTGTGCATGCCATCTCTGGTCTTTTCTGTTCCCTTGACTCAGCTACCCTGACCCAAATAAAGAAGGAGACCACTAGGTAACCAACAAGCTGAAAAGGCCAAATAACTTCCGTATTTATCCCATAAAAATCCCTTAGTCTGTGAGCAACTCAGAACTGCTCCCGTAGCCTTGAGTTTCTCGGCTTGCAGGTCGAAAACCTTACAATAAACTCATCTGCTATGGTTTGTTCGTTTTGCAGAGTTTGGTTTTTGGTTGACACTTGCTTCTTCAAAAACTTGAAATAAAATTATTAAAGACCTTAAGACAGTAGCCTAGAATCTGAGCAGTACTTTCAAGAACATGAATACTTACCGAACAAACACTTTTGTAAGCAATTTGATGTGGTCCATGTTTAATTTCAATCTCTTTATTATGCTGGCTGCATTTAGCCCTGAATCAGAGTGCCTAATGACCAGAAACCTATCAGGAGACCAAACAGTAAGAGTGAGCGGAGACCAGTGAGGCAGACAGGGTTGTAAAGAACTAATAGTGGGTCTAGAAACTCTGAGTTAGACGGCAGTGGAAAGAGAAGTGGAAGCAGAGAGAAGATGAATCATCATAATGTCAGGGCATTGCAGAGCCACAGACAAGATAACAGGATTGAAAGAGCTGCTTCTTATCAGAATAGCTTTTCAGTGCTCACTGAGGCCTTGTTCCTCAGCTCTGTGGCTTATGAGATTATTTTGTTCTTTCTCTGTTTTTTTATGTTCTTACCATACAAACCATCAGCTGAGACAACCTAAAGATGTATCTGCTCCTTGCAACCTGGAAGAAGCTAACTGGCATAGACAAATATTTAGGTTGTATCTAATAAAAAAAACAAACAACTCTGTGATAAACAGCCTAGAAGATAAATTTTTGTGTTTAAAGTTATTTCCTTAGGGTTGAGCCCTAGAATAGAAACTGACAGGTCAAAGGGTAAAGAACTTTTTGAATACTGCCAAACAACTTTTCATAAATGGCTTTAATTACTATGACGTTTATTACTTTTATGTGATTTTTATATCTTTTCATGTATGCATTTTCTGTTTCTACTCTATGTCTGTATGGCAGACACTCTATTTTGGCAGATCCAAACTTCATTTGCATCCTCCCTTTCTTGACTCTACTATGGATGGGGCAAAAGCTAAATTTTGACTTCCGCTCTCCCTTGTTGATGTGAGAAATAAGTCTTCTAGTGTATTCTCCAAATTCCGCCTTCTTCCTTCTCAAACTACTGGGAGATACAGTAGTCATTTTGAAAACAAAAATATAAAAGCTACATGCTAAGAATGTCTGAGCCAAAGGCTTATGCCTTGGACATTGGTGATGTTTGGAGCCAATGTATCAGCGCTGGACCGATTCCCATGGGACATCTTTTTTTACCTGAATAAAACAGTTCTTTTACTTGTTAAGCTATTTTGGTAGGTTTTTCTGTTTCTTGTAGCTAAATACAATTTTGACTATTATACTCATTTTTTTATGACTTCTTCATATTGCAGATATAGATCATGTTTGCTGCAAATATTTTCCCAGTTAGTTGTTTGTCCTTTAGTTTGTTCATGATGTTTTTCAATGTACATATGGTTTTATGTTTATGATTAAATGTACCATTTTTCTGTGATTTATTTAGTCAAAAAATTGAGAAATGAAGTTAACAATTTTGAAAGTTATTGAAGAAGGTATAAACAAAACAAACAGTAAAACAGAAAACAATGAAGAATAAAAATAAAACATATTTAGCATAGTATCTCAACATGTATATTAATAATAATGAAAATGGGTTCAACTTCTTAAACTTCCCTATTAAAAGACAGTTGTTCTCAAACTGGTTACACACATGTGCACCCATGCACACACACCCATATACACGCAATCATGCTGTTTATAAAACGTACTCAAACCAAAAGGGCTAAAACACTTGAAAGCAAAAAGATAGGCAAAGAACTACCAAGAAATAAAAAGAAAACAAGGGTTAATCCTGGGCAAAATATAACCTAAAGCAAAAAACAGTAAGTAGGTTCAAAACCACTAGTTTATTGATAAATGTGCACCTTTATCTTATGATAAAGTAGTGTTTATGAGTAAAATCACATGATATGAGTCATGTGATTTTACTCAAACACTATATAGTCATATAGAGAACAAAACACAATAGAAACATGAGGACAATTACAGAAGCACAAATGTGCTGGGACATTTAACATATGTCACTGTCTGACAGGTAAAATAAGCAATACATGAATATTAAGAGAGCTGAGTAGTATAATTAGCATGTTTGATTTAATCAACACTTACAAAATTATGTATGCTCCAAAACAATATGCCTTCTGTTTTAGTGTGCCTGAAGTATTTATAATCATTTAATATTTTGCCAGAAGATAAGTTGAAGAAATTATACATTGAACAGATCCTAACATGATCTCTCAGCATAAAGCAAGAGAAACTAATTTTAAACTTTAAGTTTAAAAGTTCTGTAAAATATCTTTTGAGTGAAAGAAGAAATTCACTGCATGTATAGATCACATTTTGTTTATCCATTTATCAGTTGATGGACATTTGGGTTATTTCCAATCTTCGGCTTGAAAAAATCATGTGTAATGCTGCTATGAGCATTTGTGCTCAAGGTTTTTTATGAACATGTATTTTCAGTTCTCTTGGGTACATATCCAGGATTGGAATTGCTGGGTCATATGGTAACTGTGTATTTAATTTTTCAAGGAACAGCCAGACAGTTTTCCAAAGCAACTGCACCATTTTTCATTCCAACCAGCAATGTGTGAGGGTTCCAACTTCTCTACATCCTCCCTAGCACTTGTTATTAGCCATTTTTTTGATTATACAGCTATCCTGGGGGTATGAAGTGATATCTGATTGTGTTTTTGATTTTCATTTCCTTAATGAATAATCATGTTGAGCTCTTTTCATGTACTTATTGGTGATATATACATCTTAGGAGAAATGTCTATTCAAATTCTTTGCCCATTTTTACTGGGGTTTTTTGCCATTTTATTATTGAGTTTTGAGGTTTTCATATATTCTGGATACAAGTCTCTTATCATGTTTGCAAATATTTTCCCCCATAATGTGGGGTTTTTTTTTTTCACTTTCTTGATAGTGTCCTCTGAAATAGAAGATGGTTTTTTAAATTTATTTTATTGAAGTATAGTTGATTTACAATGTGTTATTTTCTACTATACAGAAAAATGATTTAGTTATACATACATATGCACTCTTTTTCATATTCTTTTCCATTATGGTTTATCACAGGATATTGAATGTAGTTCCCTGTGCTATACAGTAGGATCTTGTTGTTTAGCCATTCTTTTTATATGTATATATTTATTTATTTATTTGGTTGCATCATGTCTTAGTTGCGGCACATGGGCTCCTTAGCTGGGGCACGCAAACTCTTAGCTGCAGCATGCATGTGGGATCTAGTTCCTGGACCAGGGATTGAACCTGGGCCCCCACACAGAGTCTTAACCACTGCACCACCAGGGAAGTCCCAATATCCATTCTATACATAATAGTTTACATCTACTAATCCCAAACTCCCAATCCATCCCTCCCCCAGCCCACTCTCTCGGCAACCACGAGTCTGTTCTCTATGTTTGTGAGTCTGTTTCTGTTTCATAGATAAGTTCATTTGTGTCATATTTTAGATTCTACATATAAGTGATATCATATGGTATTTGTCTTTCTCTTTCTGACTTACTTCACTTAGTATGATAATCTCTAGGTCCATCCATGTTGCTGCAAATGGCATTATTTCATTCTTTTTTAATGGCTGAGTAGTATTCCACTGCATATATGTACCACATCTTTATCCATTCATCTGTTGATGGGCATTTAGGTTGTTTCCATGTCTTGGCTATTGTAAATAGTGCTGCTATGAACATTGGGGTGCATGTATCTTTTCAAATTATAATTTTCTTCAGATATATGCCCAGGAGTAGGATTGCAGGATCATATGGCAACTGTATTTTTAGTTTTTTTAAGGAACCTCCATACTGTTCTCCATAGTGGCTGCACCAATTTACATTCACACCAGCAGTGTAGGAGGGTTCCCTTTTCTCCACACCCTCTCCAGCATTTATTATTTATAGACTTTTTAATGATGGCCATTCTGACTGGTGTGAGATTGTACCTCACTGTAGTTTTGATTTGCCTTTCTCTAATAATTAGTGATGTTGAACATCTTTTCATGTGCTTGTTGGCTGTTAGTATGTCCAGAAAAGTTTTTATTTTTAATTAAGTTCAATTTTTTTGTTATTGTTGTCACTGGTGCTTTTGGTGTCATATCTAAGAAGGCTTTGCATGACGAAGGTCACAAATATTTACCACTATGTTTTCTCCTGAGGGTTTTACAGTTTTAGTTCTTAAACTTGTGCTTATGATCCATTTTGAGTTAATTTTGATATGTGGTGTGAGGAGAGTCCAACTTCATTCTTTTGCAGGTAGATATCCCAACACTGTTGAAAAAAAAACTATTCTCTTCCTATTGGATGATTTGGACCCATTTGTCAAAAATCAATTGACCAAAAAATGTAAGAGTTTATTTCTAGACTCTCAATTCTGGTGTATGTGTATATCCTTGAGCCTTGATTACTGTTGCTCTTTATTTTTTTTTTGGAAATTGATATGTGTGAATCCTCTGAATTTGTTCCTCTTTCAAGAAGGTTTTCATTATTCTGGGTCCCTTGAATTTCCATATGAATTTTAAGAGCAGCTTGCACATACTACCAAACTGCCATCTTACCAATATTAAGTCTTCCAATCCATGAGCCTAAGAACTTTTTTCATTTACTGAAGTCTTTTAAAATTTCTTTCATTCATGTCTTGTGGTTTTCAGTGTACAAATCTTGTACTTCTTTTGTTAAGTTGATTCCTAAGTATGTTATTCTACTTGACACTATTGTAAATGGAATTGTTTCTCTTTCTTATGGCTGAGTAACATTCTATGAGATAGACAGATATATATATTTACCACAACTTCTTTATCCATACATCAGTCAATGGACACTTAGGTTGTTTCCATATCTTGGCTATTGTGAATAATGATGCACTGAACATGGGAATGCAGATATCTCTGAGATTTTGTTTTCATTTCCTTTGAATATAAACACAGAAGTGGAATTGCTGGATCACATGGTAGTTCTATTTTTAAGTTTTTGAGGAATCTCCATACTGTTTCCACATGAGGTGACATCTCATTGTGGTTTTGATTTGCATTTGGTGGGGTCTTTATATGTCCCATAAAGTGGAAAGTGACCAAGGATGTCCCAGAAGAATTGTACAAAATAGGCATTGGGACAAATATTGTCCTATTCTTGCTCTGTTTCTTGCAAATCTCTGCTTTTATTTTAAACAATAAGTATGGCCTTTCATCTCATCAAAGTAGTAAGATTTTGGGTTCAATCTTTGGGATAGAATTAGATAGAAAAGTCCTCTTGACTTGCTTTGGTTTTAGGTTAGGAAATGTCAAATATCGCTACCATAATCCATTCTCAAGCCCATGACATTGTTAACATAGCATGACACACTGTCCCGCTGAATTCTCCTTCAGTCTTAGAATCTTCGATGGTGTAGAACTTCAAGAAGCCACTACCAATTGATAAGAGTTGGAGAATAAAGGGAAACCTATCTGCCACCTTTGTTGTGAGAGCTATTCAAGTCAACCTAGTTTAGGTGAAGGACATTCTTCTCAAGACTCAGACTAGCTCACCACAGTTCTGAACTAGTGTGGGAAGCTGACGTCACAGCCTTTGTTGCTTGCTTTACTTTGCCCTCAAGGCACGTTTTCTTAGGCTGGGAAGTGATTGGTGTAAGGAAGCATTTCAGTTGTGTGGGAGTTTTGAAAATTTACAATCTTAATTCTCGACATCCTCCAATAGAGAGAAAAAAATAAATGAACAAAAGGAAAGAAGGCAAAAAGCAGAGTAAAGACCAAAGGAACAGTCAATAAATTAAGAAAGAATAAAAGAGCTAATGTATGACTCTTTGAAATCTGTGGCTAGTTCTTTTAAGACTAAGAATTTAGATGAATTTCTGGCAAACTTAATCATAAAATTGAGAAAACACCAATATAAAATATTAGGAATGAGAAAAAGGTACAACCGAGATAGGGACATTTTAGCATTATAAATCAATTCCATAAGTTTAATATTTTGAAAGTATGATTAAAGTAGATGATTATCAAGGACAATACCAATGACTAAAATCAACTTATGAATAAACTGAAAGATCAAAATAAATCAATAACATTTAAAAACTGAATGGTCATCAATATTCTATACCCAAACAAATCTAATACCAAACAGTTTTATGAGCAGGTACTATCAAACATTAGGAATGTATGGATAATTCAGCACTTGAAAATGTTCAAATATAATTGATCACTTCTACAAATCAAAGGAGAACTTTTATGTAATCATTGTTATAGGTGATGAAAATTCATTTGATAACATTTAACATATATTGCTGATAAGCAATTTTCCCGAGTTTTTATCTTGAAGGTTTTCAAATCTTGAGAACTTTAAAGAACAGTACAATGCATATCCACATATCTTTCACCTAAATTCATATATCGTAATATTTTGCTACATTTGTACATGATCTACATATAATAAATCTAAAAATGAAATAAAGATAAATCAAGATAGATATAGATATATACATTTTTATTTGCTGAATCATTTGAAATTACCTCAGACATTGTGACACTTTGCCTTTAAATACTTTAGCATATATTTCCTGAGAATAAGGACTTCTCTGGGAAAACCAATAATATCACCACACCTAAGAAAAATTAATAATTTCATAAAATTGTTATATTCAAATTTCCCCAAACTCCATTTATAGGTATTATTACTTTTTTTATCTGCCTGATTATGAGTAAATCAAGAGTCAAGTATCCTATCTGATTATTTTTTAAGTGTCTCCTGATAAACTCTTTCAACAAAAATTAAAGCCTGTTTTCTTAATTTGATTCAACAATTGCTATCTCAAACCAATAGCCAACATCATACAGATGGGTTAAGATTTTAAGAATAAATAATCCATCCAGAAATACTAGAGGAACTATGGAGAATACTTACAGAAAACCACAAAACCCTGGGGTGGGGAAGGATTTTCTAATTATGGCAACAATAGTTCAAAAAGAAAAACACTGAAATATTTGACTAAATACAAGCAAAAATACTTATGTGGCTAAAAAGGTCATAAACAATGATATCATTGGATATCATTCTTAATATTAGTACTAGTATAAGTTTTTAGTTTTTTAGTGGGAAATTGGTTGAATAGCGTTTTGCCATCTGGTTATAGCCCATTTTTTAAAACTAAAAGACATAATTATTTTATAATTTTATTTTTATCAAAGTTATACATGCCCAGAGGTACCTAGTGACACCAATTCTCACACCATACTCTCTCCTTGGCATAATGTAATTTGTTCCTGAATTTAGGGATTTCTCTACCTTTCACAAGCATAATGTCAGATGCTCTGACTTCCAAAAATCTCTAGGATGTCCTTTCCAAGAACAGTGTAGGAATTTGTTCTCACCAGAGCTAGGAAAACAATGCTACTAAATATCAACAACAAAGCTGAATACAGAATGCCAAGGAATTTAGAGACTCCAGTTAAGATAATTTTACATGCTACTAAAATGCGGTGCTGCCCCAGTTCTTCCTTACTCTTTTCATGGACTATATTGAAATCCTACATTCTACTGTCACCTACCTAAATGAAATTATAAATCATGAGAGAAAGAATCATTGAAAAAGGGTCATGCACGTTTCTGGTTTTGATTTATTTTAGAATGTATTAATATTTAGACTTGCTAGAATTTGAAGTAATTTTAAATTGCTCTAATGTACAAAATTCTAAGCCTTCACCACCATTTTGTCTTGAAGGAAAAGGTCACAGAGCACTTTGAAAAACACACTGTGCTCTCTATTACCTCAGCCAAATGTGAACTGTGGCCAGTAATTCTGCCAGCATCTTTCCACCTATACATCTCTGGTCTTCTTCCCAGGCTGACTTCCTCCCTTGGCGAATTTGCCTTGTTTGGAGTCACAGCTTCTGGGAGCAGCTCTGCTTTTGGTCGGCTATGCCTGTCTCAAACTTTTATGGCCTCACTTTTCTTCCACTGTACAAATACTAGATCAGCTAACATCTGCTCCAGCCATAAAGATTAACTCCTCTTCATTTATATTACCTCATAATCTGCAAAGTACTGAAATATTTAGTGATGGTTTTCCTGCTACCATAATAGTTGGGTGTATCTATCTTTCTCCCCGACCACCAGTTGATTCCCATGCATTCTTTATCAGCTTCAAGTTTTCCTGGAACATTATGAGGAAACTATGACGCCTAATTTCTCAACACCAGCACTACTGACATTTAGGGCTGAGTCATTCTTTGTGGTGGAGGACTGTCCTGTCCACTGTAGTATCACTGGCCTCTACCCACCAGATGCCAGTAGTGTTCACCCTACTACACCCCCTGCCACCAGTTGTGACAACCAAAAATGTCTCCAAGTATTGCCAAACGTCCCTGAAGAGTGGGGGACAAAATTATCCCCAAGTGAAAACCACTGTTGTAAAGGAAACCTGACTGTTGTAATATATATATAAAGGTGCCTTATAAGCCGTGCAGTTGAGGAATTATTCTATTTTTTTAATGCTGTGTTTTTGCCAGTGTGTTGTAGAAGAATATGAGGGTAGAGTGCTTGCAAAGCATAAGAAGGTGGTATTTAAAGGGCATTGTAATAGTTCATTGTCTGCATGGAAGCTGCCATATGAGAAAAACAGAGAGCCTGTAAGGGTGTCTCAAAAGAGGTTGTGACCCACAATACAGATCATCCCTGATGTAAAAAAGGATCCTATGGACTCCCCTGGTGGTCCAGCAGTTACTCCGTGCTTCCACTGCAGGGGGCGAGGGCTCGATCCCTGGTCAGGGAACTAAGATCCCGCATGCCACATGCTGTGGCCAATAAAAATAAAAAAATTTTAAAAAAAGATCCCATAATTAATTTTGATAGAAATTGACTCAGTGTCTCCACCTACCTTAAAATTGACCAACGCGGGCTTCCCTGGTGGCGCAGTGGTTGAGGGTCCGCCTGCCGATGCAGGGGACACGGGTTCGAGCCCCGGTCCGGGAGGATCCCACATGCCACGGGTCGGCTGGGCCCGTGAGCCATGGCCGCTGAGCCTGTACGTCCGGAGCCTGTGCTCCGCAACGGGGGAGGCCGCAGCGGTGAGAGGCCCGCGTACCGCAAAAAAAGAAAAAAAAAAAAATTGACCAACGGTTTATAAGGACACAGAAAGCATAATATAGGAAAATATTTACCATCAAGTCTGGTCAGAAAATGTATGATCAGTCAAAGAGTCCACTTATTTGAGTTTCCATGAAGAACAATATGGTTTATCCATTATTTTTTATAGGGTTCTTAAAAAGTAAAATGTGCAGGTGGATAAAATTTCAAACCGTCTTCTGTTTCACCTTAGATTTGATGAAACAGAGTATTACACTGACATCCATGGTTAGATAACCCTGGAGGGTACATCAGTCTTTTATCTAGAGGTTGGTATGTCTTCTAACGGGGTGAGGGAAAGGAGCCAGGCCCTGGGTCTGATGAAACTGCCAACCTCCAGGTCCAGTCCGGTGGAGATGGTTCAGGCACACACTGTAGGGGGGCTGATGTGTCTGATTAGCTTTTGTGGGACTGACTTCACCCTTTACTTATGTTTCTACATACTTTCCTTCCTGCCCAAGTGAAACAGGCAGTGTAGTTGAGTGAAAAGAATCTGGATTTTAGAGATAGAAAGCCTGGGTTAAAGTTCTGGGTTTGACAATTTCTACGTGGTGTTGGGCAAGTTACCTCTGCACTGTAGTGCCTTCTTCCGTAAAACAGAGATAACAGATAATGATTGCTCCCTCCTTGCGGTAACCGTTACAGCTGCCAGCACTGTGAACACTACAGAATGAGTTCCTTCCCTCCCTCCATCACTCCCTTCCTTTCTTCTTTCTGTTTCTCTATTTATTATGTCTATCATATGTCTATTGATTTATTTATCTCTCCCTCCCCCAGGTGTCAGCCCATGGATGTACCCAAGTCCTCCAGTTTTGTAAGATCATCTTGCCCTTTAAGATTTAATAAAAACTGTGGGTGGACCTAGAGACTGTCATACAGAGTGAAGTGAGTCAGAAAGAGAAAAACAAATATTGTATATTAACGCATATATGTGGAATCTAGAAAAATGGTATAGATGATTTTATTTGTAAAGCATAAATAGAGACACAAACAGAGAGAACAAACGTATGGATACCAAGGTGGAAGATAGGGATTGACATATACACACTATTGATACTATGTATAAAATAGATAACTAGTGAGAACCTACTGTACAGCACAGGGAACTCTACTCAGTGCTCTGTGGTGACCTAAATGGGAAGGAAATCCAAAAAAGAGGGGATATGTGTATACATGTAGCTGATTCACTTTGCTGTACAGTAGAAACTAACACAACATTGTAAAGCAACTGTAGTCCAATAACAGTTAATTTAAAAAACAGATTTAATAAGAATTGAGGCACAGCCTGGTCACCACTGCGTGTGGGACGCCCCACAGCCTTCCTGACAGCTGGGAAGCCTTTGTTGGACCTGTTTGCTGCTCCCTCTGAGTTCTTACTGTCCAGTCTGCATTTCACCTTCTGGGCTTTGTGTTGTCCCCTGGAGACTGATACACAGCACCCCGAACCCCTCTCCTCCAGAACACCGCTGATTAAAGCCGTGTGTGAGTGCCCCACGAAGCCCTGTGGTGGCAGAAGAGGAGCTCGCACGACAGGGCACAGCACGACAACCAGGACGATGAGCTCCGTGCCGGGCCTCTGTGCAATGTGACTACGGGACGTGGCGGCTGTGGACTCAGAGCCCGACGGTCCAGGTTCAGACTCTCGTTCCATCACTCACCAGCTCTGACCTTGGTGTCGGGAGAGGCGGTTGGCCGTGTCCTTGCTGGGTGCGCCAAGCCACAGCATCTCACCATCCCGACCTTGAGCCGTTCCGCAGCCAGTCACATAGAGGTCAAGTTGGTCAAGGCGCCCACGGTGTAGCTACTTTATCACTCACGCCGCGGGGAGAGGGGCTGGTCTGTCTGCTGCTTGCTATAAAATGTGCTGAGACTCTGACCCTCAGTTCCTCACAGGCTGCACAACCCACAGTGTGCATAGCTGACGCCCCTGCGGGACTTAGGGGAGGGGAACCCGAGCGGCTGTGGCCTTGTGCCTGCCGTGCTGTGTGTAGTGGACCGTCTTGCTTGCCCCCTTCAGTCTCACTGTCTACTTTCCCACCATCAAGCGACGGTGAGTCCACCGGGCTGTGGCTTAAGCTTATCCTTTGCAGCCTTGCTCCTCTTCGCCATTCTCTGTGACGTTGGGGCTTTTCGCTGATGCCTGGTTAAGTTGGCTTAACTTCCCTGTGCCTCAGGTTTTACATTCAAAAATGGGGAAAATAATAGTAATAGTACTTAACTCTTGAATAAACAGCAAGGTCCTCCTGTACAGCACAGGGAACCATATATATATATAAGAAAAAAAAAACAGTACTTAACTCTTAGTGTTGTAAGGAATGAGTCAGCTAATATGTTAAACATTTATTTATTTTTATAAATTTATTTATTTTATTTTTGGCTGCGTTGGGTCTTCATTGCTGCGTGCGGGCTTTCTCTAGCTGCGGCGAGCGGGGACTACTCTTCATTGCGGTGCGCGGGCTTCTCACTGCAGTGGCTTCTCTTGTTGCGGAGCACGGGCTCTAGGCACGCAGGCTTCAGCAGCTGTGGCGTGTGGGCTTCAGTAGTTGTGGCGCACGGGCGTAGTTGCTCCGTGCCATATGGGATCTTCCCAGATCAGGGCTTGAACCCGTGTCCCCTGCGTTGGCAGGCAGATTCTTAACCACTGTGCCACCAGAGAAGTCCCAAGTCAAACATTTAGAACAGGGCCTAGCACATAATTATGCCCAGACTAATGCCATGATGCTGAGTTTGATTTTCTCCTCTCTGTTCCCAACTTCTTGGATTGCCTTCTAAGACTCAAAATTCTGCCTTTCTTTTGCAATGGAATTTGCTAGTCCTTGTCCCACTGCTAGTTAATTGGGGCCATGCCTTGTGGGCTTACTTTTTCGTTTTAATATTTTAAGTTTATTGGAGTATAGTTGATTTACAATGTTGTGTTAGTTTCAGGTGTACAGCAAATCTGTGGGCTCACTTTTCCCAACCAAAATGCTTAATAAAGATAGTTCTCTTCCCTAATCAGAATTTTTTCCAAAGCTCTTAAAGATTGTTTGTTCTCTCTCTGTTACAACAGAGGTGGTATTCAAATCATGTGACAGCCACTCGTGCAAGGGCATTGACTCATCAGAGCTCTCTAGAAGATAAGTAATACAGCAGAAGATCAGACTTAGCTGGAGAGATCTATGTATGTTTTTAATATAAAAATTTTAAATATTTTTCCCTTTCCTGCCTCTAAGAGGCTGATTGGCTAGCTAGGGAAACTTGTTGACCTAATTTGAGAGGAGGGGTATAGACAGAGAATTAAAGAAGCTTTGAGAAGGAGTGAGTCTATCTACATAGAATAGGAGCTATGTGCAGGGCTGGGGGGTGCTGTGGAGGATCCTGGAAGCAAAAGGAGGCAGATGAGAAGGAGAAGGAGGTCTGCAGAGGAAAGGGAGGAGACTAGAGTTCCTGGAGGGAAGGAGCCGAGATATTCCAGCTGCTCACAAGATGAAACTTGGGGAACAGGCGGTGCCTAAAGAGAATTTTTTAAAGTTTTGACATGTGTTATGTATGCATTTCTCCGGTTCTTGTCTCTGAGAAACATTTAAATAGAAACACTATTTTTTAATATATATTTATTTTTTAATATTTATTTTTGGCTGTGTTGGGTCTTCATTGCTGAGCGTGGGCTTTCTCTAGTTGCAGCGAGTGGGGGCTCTAGGCGCGGGGCTGCAGTAGTTGTGGCGTGCAGGCTTCAGTAGTTGTGGCACGCGGGCTTAGTTGCTCCGTGGCATGTGGGATCTTCCCGGACCAGGGCTCGAACCCGTGTCCCCTGCACTGGCAGGCGGATTCTTAGCCGCTGCGCCACCAGGGAAGTCCCACTATGTGAGTTTTTTAAAAATTCCTTTTACTTGTCTTTTTTCCCCACCATTCAAGGAGTATTAGGATTTTTAAAGATGCAGATACAGAGACGATACAGAGAGAACAATTAAATCCTAAACAGTTAAGCTCTTGAAAATAATTTTGTAAAGTCTGTAGCAGACAAAAAGTTCTTAAAAGCCATGTTTTCAATTACAAGAGCTGTAATTGAGAGGGAAATATAGTCTTTTAATTCCCAAAGTCTGGCTTTAAATATCCAGAGCCGATTCCTGGAGGACCAAAAACATAATATTTACACCATAACCACAGAGAGGAGTATGTGATGTCAGAAGAGCCTAGAGGATGTGAGAGCTTGACCAGCAGGCAAGAAAGTGAGGACTGTAGAGGGTGTGCTGAGGGCTCATTTGTGGGGCTTAGGGCTGCTACGCCCTGCTCCAAGGTCAAGTCTTTGCAGAAAAACAAAATAAGCTTAGGTAGGTTTGAGGCATTCCAGAGCAAATAGAACCATTGCCTGGCTTCACAGACAACCTAAGTGACTGTAAACCTCAGATAGCAGCCTGAGGTTTCCTGAGCAGAAAGATGAGCAGTGATCAGGGCTGCAGCATCAGGGCCCGAGGGGTTCTCCCAGAGTCTCCTATGCCCGCTGGGCACGGTGCAGGTGCAGGAGCTGGAATCGCCAGGCTCCCTGAGAGGGCGTGGGACAAGCAGTGTGCACCAGGTGCGTCTTTGTGACTAGGACGACGAAGACGCAGAATTTAGATGTGATAACTGGGGGCCATGGCAGGACTCAGCAGGAAGAGAAAGCAATGCTCAAAGCCCAAAGGATGAATTACAGATGTCAGCATGGACAGAGATACCCATGGTTCAAACTCACATGCCCACCCCTGATGCCACAATTTCACAAGCATCTCCCAAACTCAGAGGCCAGCCAGGAACAAAAGAACTAGAACAGTAAGGCTGGAGGGGTAATTTGAGTTACTCATAAGAAACTGAGTTTTAAACTGAGAGTAAATTAAGTTATCAGGATACAAGTGAAAGTAGAAGCTAAGCTGGATTCAATTATAGAGAAATCATTAAATTTTTAATATAAGCCATCTTGTGATAATGCAGTTTGTATTCCCAAATCATTTGGGAAAGTTACCTGGCAGTAGCCACTAAAACTAGAAATGCACAGACCCTTTTACCTAACAATCCCAGTTTTAAGAATCTATCCTTTAAAAGCAAAAGAGCCAGGATACAAAGATATGTGTATAAAGATTTTTATTTTGACAATATTTGTAGTGCCAAAACACTGGAAATAGCTTGAATATCTATCAGTAGAGGATGGGGTGAATAAAGAACCGTATATCCATTGTCTGAAATATTATATTGAAATATTGAAATATATGCTGAAATATTAATATGTTGATATATGTTATTAAATGAAAAAAGTTACAGTGTGAGTGTATATATTATCTCATCTTTTGTTTAAAAAAAGAGAGAAAGGTCCTTATATATGTTATTATAAGAATGTAAAAAATACATCAAACTATTACCATTAGCTCTTTTTTTTTTTTTTTTTTTTTTTTCCCAGTACGCGGGCCTCTCACTGTTGTGGCCTCTCCCGTTGCGGAGCACAGGCTCCGGACGTGCAGGCTCAGCGGCCATGGCTCACGGGTCTAGCCGCTCTACGGCATGTGGGATCTTCCCAGACCGGGGCACGAACCCGTGTCCCCTGCATCAGCAGGTGGACTCTCAACCACTGCACCACCAGGGAAGCCCACCGTTAACTCTTTAATGGGTGGTATTGGAGGGAGGAAAGAGCACTCATCTTTTATATACTTCAGTATTGTTTGACTTGAGACAAAAAGCATGTTCTAATTTTGTAATATATTTCAAGCAATAAAATTAAAATGTGAAAAAGACGGATATGAGGAGGGAAAAAAAATCCCTCAGTTTAGCAATGTTTCAGATGATCCTCTCAAAAACTTCTATTAAAAAATGAATATGATTTTGAAAGATTAGATTTTCACTTCTCTCTTGCCTGGAGCCAGAGAGAAGTCTTCCTGTCTTCTCTTAACTCTGCAGTAAACTAAGTGAAATGACGGGGGTCGGGAGGATGTCTGAAAATAAATCATTCACATTGTGGAATATACTGAAAATTAAGGTTTGATCTTGACTGCTTCTGAGTCCTAATTTTTAAGGACTGTTTTTTGGGGGGAGTTGATTCTCCCTTTGCCTGCTAACTCCCCCTCACCTGTGAGATTCTCTCCTCCTCCACTCTATCTGGGCCCCTTGCTCTTCCCAGTTCCCATGCTACCCATCTTCCATCCCCAGCCCTCCTTGCCTCTGACCAAACTTCTTTTTTTTTTTTTATTGGAATATAGTTGATTTACAATGTTGTGTTAGTTTCAGGTGTACAGAAAAACGAATCAGTTATACATATATCCACTCTTATTTAGATTCTTTTCCCATATAGGTCATTGCAGAGTATTGAGTAGAGTTCCCTGTGCTATACAGCAGGTCCTTATTAGCTATCTGTTTTATATATTGTAGTGTGTATATGTCAGTCCCAGTCTCCCAGTTTGTCCCTCCCCCACCATCCCCTGGTAACCATAAGATTGTTTTCTACATCTGTAACTCTACTTGTGTTTTGTAAATAAGTTCATTTGCACCCTTTTTTTAGATTCCACATATAAGCAATATCATATGATATTTGTCTTTCTCTGTCTAACTTACTTCACTCAGTATGACAATCTCTAGGTCCGTCCATGTTGCTGCAAATATCATTATTTTGTTCTTTCTTATGGCTGAGTAATATTCCATTGTATATATGTGCCACATCTTCTTTATCCATTCCTCTGTTGATGGACATTTCGGTTACTTCCATGTCCTGGCTATTGTAAATAGTCCTGCAATGAACATCGGAGTGCATGTATCTTTTCGAATTATGGTTTTATCCAGATATCTGCCCAGTAGTGGGATTTCTGGGTGGTATGGTAGTTCTATTTTTAGTTTTCTAAGGAACCTCTATACTGTTCTCCATAGTGGCTGTATCAATTTACATTCCCACCAACAGTGCAAGAGGGTTCCCTTTTCTCCACACCCTCTCCAGCATTTGTTGTTTGTAGATTTTTTGATGATGGCCATTCTGACCGGTGTGAGGTGATACCTCATTGTAGTTTTGATTTGCATTTCTCTATTAATTAGCAATGTTTTCCTACCTTCTTATTGCCACCCCCCTCCAGGCTCCCTCATCCCCCTCACTTGTGGGACACCTTGGACATCATAACTTGGTCGTGAGAAGCACTAATCTGTTGAATGAGCACCAGCGGGGACACCTGGAATCCATGCCGAGCACCACACAAACATTTTTCATGAAAATCCCTCCATCCTCAGAAATGGGATGAAGTAAGGGTCAGGGTTGGCTGGGCTGCATCCAACAACAATTCAGGTAGGAGGGTTCCAGGCTGTGTTGAAGGCAGTCCATAACTGCCAGTAATTTGAGCAAAGGAGGGAAAGGAAAGGAGAACATGAATTATAGCCTGAGAAAGGATCAGAATTGGGAGAAGAAGTGACAGAATGGTCTGTCAAGCTAAAAGGAGGAAGAAAAAGAACCAGGAAGCAGAGTATCAGAAAAGAGATCTGGTGATTAATTTGTTCAGCACTGTGTCTGCCTCTGGCTGTCTTTCTCGTGGTGCAGGTCACTGAGCTCAGGAAATGTTCTTCAGTTTCAGAGTCATGAAGAATAAACTCGGGTTCCTAAATTGGAGCTTTGGGGGGCTGGGGGTCCACCAGATAGAAAAACATTTTTCACTTCATCATTTAATTTAGGATTAAAGACATAAAGTAAGCAGTGCATTTCTCAGAAAAGCATATTTTATATTCCAACAGTCATTTTTACCTACTAAACCCAGAATAATTTTCGATGTGATGACAAGTAATGGAAGAAGGGGCTCTGCATGATTCTGTGCCTAACCGAGTAGTCTAATAACCAAGTAGGTAAATATTTTCTGGGTGAAATATTAGCAATTCGTGGGAAGCCCTTGACTTGAAGCAGGACCAAATGAGGCAGGAGGCCTTGCAATCAGTGGTGGACTCAGTATTACTACTGGGCTCCTTTTTTTGTTTTTCCTTGTTCAAAAATTTTTTTTTTAATTTTTAAAATTTTTTTAAATTTTTTAACATCTTTATTGGAGTATAATTGCTTTACAATTATACTCCAATATAATTGGAGCAATTTTAACAATGCTGTGTTAGTCTCTGCTTTATAACAAAGTGAATCAGTTATACATATATCCCCATAATCTCCTCCCTCTTTCGTCTCCCTCCCTCCCACCCTCCCTATCCCACCCCTCTAGGTGGTCACAAAGCACCGAGCTGATCTCCCTGTGCTATGCGGCTGCTTCCCACTAGCTATTTTACGTTTGGTAGTGTATATATGTCCATGCCACTCTCTCACTTTGTCACAGCTTACCCTTCCCCCTCCCCATATCCTCAAGTCCATTCTCTAGTAGGTCAGTGTCTTTATTCCCGTCTTGCCCCTATACTGGGCTCCTTTTTCATGATGAAACCATCCCTGAAAGTGTTCAACTCCCTTCAAGGACTGATGATGCAAAGCCAATGACCTATTTAACGCTTCGTCCTTGCACCCTGACTTCTGCTCAGCAGTCTGAAGCAGCCCAGAGGACCTGAACCAGACGACTCGTTGAGGAAGTAAGTAAACTATCCCTACCCACGTCACGGCCCCCCTATACAGAAGTGAGAGTAACTTCAAAATTGGGAGGAAGGGTTTGCTACAAAGGCCTTTGGCCTCTTCCTGCCCATGTTAAGCAACTCAGGCACACACTACTAGTGTCCTGGCAAGAAACTCTCTCACAAGAGCTGGAAGAAGACCAAAGAAGGCCAGAGCCTCCAAACAGAAGCTCAGTAGCAAAAGTGTTGGAGGGAGAGAAATGAGGCAATTACCCTGGGCTTACGGGCAGGTGACTCAGCACGCCTGCAAGAGAGGAGCTGTTGATTCTGGAGGAGCTGGGGTTCGTGCTACCATGGGGCTGGTGGAGAGGAAGAGGGAGGTTTACTCCTCAAGAAAAAGGGCATGGTCCGGAGTGCAAAAAAGGAAATGGCTTTCTCCGCCAAGGGATTTCTGGTTTCTGCATCCTTGCCTAGGGTTAAACCCTGTGAAAAAGAAAATGCCCAGCAGGTGGCAGCACCAGACAACTGCAGTAAAACAAGGCTGTAAGGCAAAGCCTTCCTCTGGCGTATGCTGCACTGTGCCTTTCTCGGTGGGATTTCATTTAGCCATCCGTGAATAGCTCCCTACAAAGAAGTGAACATTGAGTTCATTTCTGTGTTTCCAGAACCTAGCACCGTGCCTGGCACATTCTGCGTGTATCTGTTGATTGAGTGGATCAAGTAATCAATTATTTCTTTTTCAATAAATAAAATTTTAAAATTCCCCTAAACGAGAAAAAAGTCATCATTTGAAGTGGCCCTATTCCTTTCTTCTTATCCCATCACTACTACTGTCATGTTAATTACAAATTTAATTAGTTTTAGCAATAATAATAACAAAGCCCCATGCTAGATTAATTCTCTACTCACCCTTGGGCCAACCTACATCCTTATTCTACTTAATTAAACTTTCCCTGTCTCCAAGAGGGAGGAGAGATGGGGGTATAGGTATGTGTATACCTGGTTCACTTTATTATAAAGCAGAAACTAACACACCATTGTAAAGCAATTATACTCCAATAAAGATGTTAAAAAAATTTTTTTCCTGTCTCTTTCAGAGACTTTAAAAAAATCATGGGGTTTTAAAAAAAACCCCTGAGATTTCTGAGGAAGGCAATAAACAATCATTCGTTGATTAGTTGTAGTTTTTATAAGCTATTTTTGTTGTTTTGTTTTGTTTTTGTATTTATTTTTGGCTGTGTTGGGTCTTTGTTGCTGTGCACGGGCTTTCTCTAGTTGCAACAAGCGGGGGCTACTCTTCATTGTGGTGCGCGGGCTTCTCATTGCCGTGGCTTCTATTGTTGCGGAGCATGGGCTCTAGGCACACGGGCTTCAGTAGTTGTGGCACACGGGCTCAGTAGTTGTGGCTTGCAGGCTCTAGAGTGCAGGCTCAGTAGTTGTGGCGCACGGGCTTAGTTGCTCCACGGCATGCGGGATCTTCCCGGACCAGGGCTTGAACCCGTGTCCCCTGCATTGGCAGGCAGGTTCTTAACCACTATGCCACCAGGGAAGTCCAGTTGAATTTTATTTTTAACCAGCGACTTGTTTGTCAACTATACTTCCTTTAAGTTTTACTCTTAAAAAAACTTCTGGGGACTTCCTGGTGGTCCAGGGACAAACCACACTGAACAATGATACTTGAATCAGAGCCATGTTCTCAGCTGAAGAAAAAAATACTAGAGCAGATCATGGGAGCCATCATTCAGCTGACTCATAAGAATGGACCCAGAACCAAAAAATTTAGATAGCGTCATCTGGAGACAATGGCACCCTTGATATCTCTCCCATCTTAGGAACTCCTATCCTCACCCTGTTCAACTTTGTTATACCCAGTCATTTTGCTATTGCCTTTACACCTTTGTTGTATTTTAAATGCAACTTTCCTGAACTCAGAGAGCCCAATTGAGTCCTTTCTATCCACAGGGTGAAGTTCTAAGTTATCATTACTCTCCCTAACTCTAGAGGAATATTGTATCCTAAAAACAATTATCTTAAATAGTGATGGTTCCCAGTGTCAAGCTAA
Source organism: Tursiops truncatus (assembly GCF_011762595.2). Lineage (NCBI taxonomy): Eukaryota > Metazoa > Chordata > Mammalia > Artiodactyla > Delphinidae > Tursiops > Tursiops truncatus. The sequence continues at coordinate 93,925,042 of NC_047044.1, read as the reverse complement.
TTCCTATTCTCTTCCCATGCTGCATGCTTTCCCTAGGCAATCTCATCCCCACCCATCATTTCTGTACTGGTAACTCCTGATCTTTACCTGTAATTTAGGTTTGTCTCCTGAATTCCAGCTTCATACATACAGCTGATGGCCTACTATAAATCTCTACCTGGACATACACATCATATCAAAGATCAAATTCAGGAGATTCTGGTTTAAGATGGTAGATTGAGCATATCCATTTATCTTTTTTTTTTCCCAAAAACTACATTAAAATCATAGTAAAGAAATAAATAAAAAAGATGTGGACACCCCCGACCCCATCCAACAAAGAGAATGGGAGAGAAGCAGAGGAGTAGAGATTCCAACAAAGTTCTGGAAGTCAGGAGATGGATGAAGAGGAGTAAGTGATGCTCAAAGAAGAGTGAGCTGCAGCCTAGGACACCTGAGAACGAGACCACAGCCAACGAAGTAGTCAATCTGCCTGGAATAAACCCAGAAACACTCTCAACTTGCAGACTCCAAACTCTACAGAAGGCAAGAGAAGGAGAAACGAGCAGAAAACAAACAAAAGTACTTCAGTAAATTCAGAAATATTAGGAATGATATTGCATCCATAAAACAAAGGCAGGGTAAAAGATATGAGTGTCAGAACTTGACGTTTCTCCACCAACCTCCCACCTCAGTGAACGCCATCATTATCCACCCAGTTTCCCAAAGCCAGAAAGTTGAAAGTGATCCTTTATTCTTCTCTTCTCCTTATGCCTCATTCCATAAACTGAGGGTTGATCCTAATTGCCTAAATAGCTCTCTTTCCCTACAACCATCATCTTTAATAGACTTTTATTGTGTCTTCCCTGGATTCTCTCAGTAGCTTTATTACGGGTCTTTCTAACTCTGGTTTGAAGTCTTCTCAAACAAGTCCTTAGAATCTTGCAATTCCTAATCAGCCAGCATCTAGCATACACTGCCCTTCCACCCCTGAGTGCTCGATAATTATCTTGAGTAATATCTGACCACCTGTCCAGCCCCGAATTTTCACTACTTCATGCCCTGTTCGCTATATCCCATTCATATCAACTTTTAGTTCTTCCTCAAGACGTGTCTCCTTTTTTTAATTGATTTTTTATTGGAGTAGAGTTGCTTTACAATGTTGCATTAGTTTCTGCTGTACAGCAAAGTGAATCAGCTATATGTATACATATATCCCCTCTCTTTTGGCTCTCCTTCCCTTTAGGTCACCACAGAGCACTGAGTAGAGTTCCCTGTGCTGTATAGTAGGTTCTCATTAGTTATCTATTTTATACATAGTAGTGTATATATGTCAATCCCAGTCTCCCAATTCGTCCCACCCTTCCTCCCCCCTCACCCTCCCACTGGTATCCGTAAGGACATGTCTCCTTTTTAAAACATGTTCAGTTCTCCCCGCCTGGAACCCCTGTTCTCTTTGCTGGCATGGGAACTCCCTTCAGGCTCAGCTCAAGTGTTAACTTCCCCTAAGGAAGTTCCCTAACTTCCCTGGACTGATGTGGGACTCCTGGTCCTTCTGTGTCCTCTGTGTGTATCATCTGCCTCCACTACAGCATTTTTATGTTAACTTGTAATTGTATGTTTCCTGTTTCCCCAGACCAGACAGTAGGCACTTTGGAGGCAGCAACCTATCCTTTTAGCTTTGTATTCCTTGCACATGTGTCCCATGAATGAATGATCATAATCACAGCAGACGGAAACTCAAGAAATCTTCCATATAGTCCCTGCCCTTGGGGTCAATGAGGTATTATAATTTTCATTTTATTAGAGATTAAGTGACTGATTTATGGTTGCAAACCTGGAGCATAGGGGTTTGTATGTGTGATGGAGTAGAGGTGGGGAGAGAAGAGAGTGGTAGTCATAACTAAAATCCTGGTTTCCTACTTTTTTTTTTAAATTTTATTGAAGTGTAGTTGATTTACAATGTTGTGTTTAATTTCTGCTATACATCAGAGTGACTCAGTTATACATATATATATTCTTTTTCATATTCTTTTCCATTATGGTTTATCACAGGATATTGAATATAGTTCCCTGTGCCATACAGTAGGACCTTGTTGTTTATCCATCCTATATATAATAGTTTGCATCTGCTAATCCCAAACTCCCAATCATTCCCTCCCCCAACACCTTGGTAACCACAAGTCTGTTCTATATATCTGTGAGTCTGTTTTTGTTTCGTAGATATGTTCATTTGTGCCGTATTTTAGATTCCACATACGTGATATCATATGGTATTTGTCTTTCTCTTTCTGACTTACTTTGCTTAATATGACAATCTCTAGGTTCATCCATGTTGCTGCAAATGGCATTATTTCATTCCTTTTAAGGGCTGAGTAATATTCCATTGTATATATGTACCACATCTTCTTTATTCTTCATCTGTTGGTGGGCATTTAGGTTGTCTTACCTTCTTATACAGTGATTCTTCCACCATGTTATGACACCTCTTACTAATCTGTTATCATTTACTAAAGAAACTCAACTGGAAAAAAGAAAATATAAACAAAAAAAAATATTGCCCAAACTAAAGAGAGTATTTTCTTTAAAATAATGATAATTATTATATGATATTTTTAAGCCTAGCCTTGTTTGATCCAGGAAGGTAATCACCCTTTGAAATCACACACTTATTCATTAGGCACTATGTCCCATATACAATTTTCTATTACAACCAACTAACAAGCAATGCTCCCACAGGTTCTCATGTTCAGTCCTTCCCCTAATTCTCTTATCGCAATGTCTGGCACATATGCCAAAGGTGGCCCTTACCTGAGCACATGCTCAAAAGCCCGCCACTACCTTACCCCGTTCTTGAGAGTTTACAAGTTTTCTTCGCTTCAGGGAAAGATCTGTCTTCTACTCTTTTCTGTCTCCCTTGGTGCAACGATCCTAATACCTACTCCAGAGAGAATTGTTGATTTGATGAAGAAGATAAAAAGGAATCTGCAGCACTCTCAGTGAGTTTTGGACACTTTCTTACGCATTTCCCTCTCTTGGATATAGTTGTTTGGTAGCTCCTTCTCAATCTACATTGTTTTATCCTTTTAGGCCTCCATTCAAATGATGGAAATTTCCTAGATTCTGCCCTCCATCCTCCTCTCTGAGTACTTCCTCCCTGCGCAATCTTCTCCATTAATTTCATCATGATGTATCTGCTAATGACTCCCAAATCTATAGTTTTTAAACCTACTTCTCCTAAGAACTGAAGACCCCAATTACTTAGGGACTCCCATGCAATGCCACACAGATGGCCTGATACGCCTTCAAAAGTAAGATGTCTAAAATAAAATTCATCACTTTACCCAAACCCATTTCTCCATCTCTTAAAGGCGTCACCATCCTCCCAAACATAGTGGCCCAGAACCCCAGTCACAACTGATATTCTTCTGTCCTCTTTACTGTGCCCCCATTGGGAAGGCTGATCACAAAGGGTTCCCCCATGGCCATGCCTGTGATACCTTCCCTTACCCCCAACCATGATTTTCTAGTGGGATGTGCCAAAAACAGGACCTCATATGTCAGATCCAGTGACTGGCCCAAGAGGTGGATGTGTGACCAAGTTCATCCATCAGTGTCCATCTCCGGAAAAGTTCACAGTGGCCCAGAGAGAGATCCTGTTCTTCTTCAGTCCCGTAGCTAGAAGAACCGGGTACGGTGGTGATCCTCAAGCATGGAAGTGCTTCTCACAGTAGAAGAGAATAAAGGCTGTCTTCAAAGAGAGGATACGGATGAAGAATGACAGCCGAGACCTTGACTCAGTTGTCCCTACCTGGCTGTCCTTTCTAAAGATAGGTTAGTAATCAAATATTGAATTTTACAAAGAAATTCCCCTTTTTTACTTTTTAGGTGAATCAAGTTGGGTTTTTGTCATTTACAAAATCCCAACTTAAATCTTTGCTTTTCACTCCGTGCTTCTCCTTCTCCTGAACACATAGGAAAGCATTTAACCAGTTGCCAAATCACGTGGGTTCCACCTCTTTTTTTTTTTTAATTTTATTTATTTATTTATTATTTTTGGCCGTGTTGGGTCTTTGTTTCTGTGCGAGGGCTTTCTCTAGTTGCGGCGAGTGGGACCACTCTTCATCGCGGTGCGCGGGCGTCTCACTGTCGCGGCCTCTCTTGTTGCGGAGCACAGGCTCCAGACGCGCAGGCTCAGTAGTTGTGGCTCACAGGTCCAGTTGCTCTGCGGCATGTGGGATCTTCCCAGACCAGGGCTCGAACCAGTGTCCCCTGCATTGGCAGGCAGATTCTCAACCACTGCGCCACCAGGGAAGCCCCGGGTTCCACCTCTTAACCATCCTTGATGTGTATCCCGTTTCCTTCACCTAACTCAGGTCCTAGGTTACATAATGGTTTCCTTACTATACTCCCAGACTCCAGTCTAAACATCCTCCAATTGCTGTCAAAGAACTGTCTAGAAAAAAGTTCTTCTCTTCCATAACCTTCAGTGGCTCCCTAGGACTCACAGAGTAAAGACGAAACTGCTCAAACAGCCTCCAACACCCTATAATTTGTCACTTGCTTTCTTTTCTGCTTCATCTCTCCTAACATATCCTTGAACCAAACGTGACCACTCACCTACCGCTAAATGTTTTCTGAACTTTCCTGCCTCTTTTCTTGTCATTTTCTCTCCACTTATCACAGATACAAATCCTACCCATTCTTCAAATGTCACCTTCTTCATAAAACCTAAAACCTCTCACACAGCAGAAAACTACCTTTTCTGGGCTTCCACGCGCTTTATACTTCTACCAAAGCACGTTTGCTTCGTGCTATAGTATTTTCATACATATTCTTTTCCTTTTTAGGCTGTAAAGTTCTTTGAGGACAGGAATTCTCCTGTGTTAACCATTGTACTAAAGGTGCCATTCCCAAATGTGCCTCTTTGGCACATGGATTCTTCTGAGCTAAAGGCAATGGAAAATCAGCAGATGCAGGAAGAGCCCTTTACTTCCTCCAACTGCCCAGAAATAGAGTACAATTTTCCCCTTCTGTAACAGAAATTTCCCTTTATAAAGGAAATTTCCATTTGTGAAAGTGTCTTATACCAGGAAGAGAGTTACTCCCAGAGACAGCTCACCACCTGAGAGACTCTGATCTGCTCAACATGATAACCTGTGTTCCAGGCATTTCCTCCCCTCCCCTTTCTACAACTTGCCTCCTCCATCCAGAAGCTCCAAACCCCTTTCCCTTTGTTTAGCCTAAGATGGTATATGAGCCTCAATCATCCGGCCACTTCCTTGAGCTTTCATTTCTTTGGAAACTCTTGTGCATACATACATAATGAAATCTGGTTTTTGTGTTTCTCTTGTTAATCTATTTCTTATCAATTTGATTGGAGGAGTGGGCAGCCAGCAAACCTAGGAGGGTAGAGAAAAAAAGGTTTTCCTCCCTTGCATTACTCAACATAGTATTTTGTATTATGTACAAACACCTGTGATGCTCTAGATATGACATGTAGATGTGGCCAGAGGGATTGTTTCTCCTCTAATTATTTAAAATTTTAATTCAGTGTTGTAATTAATGCTTCCTATGGCATCTGTGAGACAATTATTATGAAAGTCTAGATAATTACACCATCTTCTATTCTACCATTCTCATGGATGTTCTCTGCAAAAGAAGACCCAATTTAAAATAAATGTCAGGACTTCCCTAGTGGTACAGTGGATAAGAATCCACCTGCCAATGCAGGGGACACGGGTTCAATCCCTGGTCCAGGAAGATCCCACATGCCATGGAGCAACTAAGCCTGTGCGCCACAACTACTGAGCCCTCATGCTGCAACTACTGCAGCCCGCATGCCTAGAGCCCGTGCTCTGCAACAAGAGAAGCCACTGCAATGAGAAGCCCACGCACCATGATGAAGAGTAGCACCCGCTCACTGCAACTAGAGAAAGCCTGCGCGCAGCAACAAAGACCCAATGCGGCCAAAAATAAAAGTTAAATTAAATCTTTAAATAAATAAATAAATAAAAATTCCATAAGGAAACTGAATGTCTGAGTCTATCCTATTATGAAAAAACAAAATTCATCTTCCTGTCTCCTTCCTCCCTCCCTCCTTCCTTCCTTCCTTCCTTTCTTTCTTTCTTTCTTTCTTTTCCTCTTCTTTCTTCTAAGAGACAATCAAAATGCAAGCTATGGCTTGGGTGTAATTATAGATGCCAAACCAAAGTCAGCTTTTATTTACAACTCCTTCACCAAGTCAGCACTCCATCTCCCCCTCTGATGTACGCAGACTGCACCCGAACCAGTTTGAGTCATGTTATTTGTATGCCATTAAAATGGGGCATCTGGGCTTCCCTGGTGGCGCAGTGGTTGAGAGTCCGCCTGCCAATGCAGGGGACACAGGTTCGTGCCCCGGTCTGGGAAGATCCCGCATGCCACGGAGCGGCTGGGCCCGTGAGCCATGGCTGCTGAGCCTGCGCGTCCGGAGCCTGTGCTCCGCAATGGGAGAGGCCACAGCGGTGAGAGGCCTGTGTACCGCAAAAAAAAAAAAAAAAAAAAAGGGGGCATCTGATAGCATCTGCTCTCTTTCTCTTGTTCAAATCATGAATGGGGCTCCTCTCCCTTTCCTAAGTCACCAGGTTTTGAATATTTACAATCTGTGATAGTACAAAGAAATGGATTTTGAACTCTAAACAGTCCATAGTTGAAGTAGTGAAGCCACAAGGGAAGAAAAACCAGAGTGGACCCATAATAATAATGAATTTTCTGTGAGTGGGAATGAGCTATGAAAGGTGTCAGGCAAGAAGAGTGGCGATGAATGACTAAAGGCAAAGAAAGTTTACAAAGAAAGCGAAACGTGCTTATGGATGAACAGGAAGGGAAGAGGACCGTGCCGTTCACTTATTAGGTACTCAACAGCCATTTATAGCAGGATCTGCACGGGGCTTCAAAAGAGGGCTTGCTTTCTTCACGTTGAGAAGAAATAAGAAAATTATTCTTTTGAAAAGGCCATGGTAATTTTAAAACTGTGGAGTGACATTTTCAAATGGTTTGACTGGAGCTTGGCTAAGCCCCCACCTGCCTGCAATTCTGTATAATCTAAGTTTTACAGAGTCTTTGTTTCTGGGTGTTTAGCGCCTGAATCTTGATCTACGTTTTTGCAGATGAGCTGTATTGAGAACATTGGTTTTCAGAATCCCTAATCCTGGTTTTTCAACCAGGCAGAGCCAATCAGCCATCCCTAGTTTTGCTGGGTTAGCACAGTTAGTAAAAACCGAAGCAAACCTGATTAGCTCGACTGGGAGTCCTGAGGCGAAGATCCAACACAGAATCCAACAAAGAACTGAGATACCGGAGTGAAAATTGCATCTGATTTGTGGTCCATTCTCTAGTGTGGACTTTGAGCAAATCACGCAGTCTCTCTCTGATTCAGTTTCCTGTGACCTCGAACAAAACACTCTTTCTCAGGGTCGGCTTCCTATGAAAAATCAGAATATAAAGTTGTTGTGAGGATTAAATGAGATCAAGTATGTGGAAGTAGTTTACGGTCTGCAAAGTGCTATATAAATGTAAGGGATCCTGAATTTTAGGTTATGGTCTTGAAAACATGATTAAGCAATGGTTTCTACTAGTTTCTGAAAGCAGGTGAGTCAGGTACAGCATGTGTGTGGATAGGATGAGCCATTCACTAAGTCAACACTAATTCAAATGTTTATTAATGGCATACAAGGTGCCAAGAGTGTTGTAAGTGCTGGAGATACACTGTGAAAAGAGCAGGTACAAATTCCTGTCCTCACAAGCAGGCTAGATGATAAGCAAACTAGTGAAAACAAAGGAGGGCTGCAAAAATTCCCTTGTGTAAAATTTGGGATCCCATTATTGTGACGTTAATGTAGAATAATACTTTTCAGTTGATAATATAAAGATAATGAAACAAACTGTATACACAATCGATAGACAATGAACTGAGAAAAACCCCAATTATAAGGAGGAGGTCCCTTCCAAACTCCTCCCACCTCCACTCTGCCCCTGCACACAAGAACTTTAGCTGGTTAAGAACTGAGAACAGAGTCTGGGAACCAAGTGCTTTATACCTGGGGTTAATATACATAGTATGATAGGGTGTGTCTTAGAGAAAAGTAACACAGGGAAGGGAAATAGCGAGGGCCATGGTTGGTGGGGAGAGAGGATGGTCGGGAAGACTCACTGAGAAGGTAGCATCTGAGCAAAGGCCTGCAGCGGGGGAGGGAGCCATCCATGTGGAGATCTGGGGGAATCACACGCTCATCAGATGGAACAATGAATGGAAGATCCTGAGTTGGGAGCAGGCCTGGTATGCTTGAGAGATAACAAGGTGCTCAGTGAGGTCGTAGTGGAGTGAATGGGAGGAGGGGAAGAGTGAGTAAAAGGGCGGATCAGAGGGAAGTGGGCCACACATTGGGGGCTGTGAAAGACACTGGATTTTACTTTGTGTGGAACGATAAACCACTGAAAGATGCTGAGCAGAAGAGTAACATGATCTGAATGTTCTAACAGGATCACCCAGGCCACTGTATTGAGAATAGATTACAGGGAAACAAAGCAGGAGCAGAGGGACCAGTGGAAAACGACTGAAATAATCAAGAGGAGAGACACAGTGACTTGGATCAGGGTGGAACCAGTGTTGGTCAGAAGTGGTTGAACTTGGAATACGTTTTGAATGTAAGGCCAACAGGATTTGCTGACAAATTGGAAGTGGTGTTAAGAGGAAGACAAGTGTACAGAAAGACTCTAAAGGTTTCAGCCTGGACGGCTGGAAGGGCCAACTGACTTTTACTGTGACGAGGGTGAGTAGGAGTGAGTGGTGTTGGTTTGAGAAGTCAAGGATCATTTTTCTGCTTCTCTTCTGATTCTGTTAAGTGAGGGAGTTAGGATTTAACAAGTAAAGATGGAGAAAGAAAACAGCCAATTAAAATGAAAATGGCATTCCAAGAGTAAATTGAAGCTATAGGTGCAAAAATAGGAGGGTAGGTGATGGGCCCACCTAGCAAGCTTGCTAGAAGGGGACAAAGGGGATGAATGGTGAGGAGTTGGGAGGAGTCAAGGAGTTGCAGTAGCACAAGACAAAGACTTGCATTTTGCTGTTGTAAGTTTCCATCACTGGGGCCACAGGAGGGAGTGGCAGGTGAAAACCGGGTGGTGGACAATAACATTTTGTTAAGTCACAGGATGTGTGACTGAAGAGCAGGCAAGAACTTCAGCAAAGACAGTCTAGGTAGAAAGAGAACACTAAATCCATGGTCTAGGGATGGGGGAGGAATTGACTTCATATCTTGAGAAAAAGGGCTGGATTTATCATGCACATGCCATGAAAAGCAATATATTTTTTAGTTGTTCTTGTTTTTTGCTCACTGCCCCATCCAGTCTATTTGTTGAGTCCTGTAGGTACTGTTTCCAAAGCGTTTCCTGGCTCTGTCCACTTCTACTGGTTTCCACTGCTCATACTCTATTCTCTTGAATAGATTACTAAAATCTCTCTGCATTACCATTTCAACAGCCTCCTAAATGTTTCTCCACTTTTATCTCTGTCTCTGTCTAATCTATTTCCCACATAGGTACAAGAGGGAACTTAATACTAGAATGTCAATCAGACCATGATAGTCTCCTTAAAATTCCTCAGTGACACCCCGTTGCACTTAGAATAAATTATAAAAATAAAGCTAGCACATCTGTGACACATACTGGCCCTCCACTAAGAGCATTACATATAGTAATTTGCTTTATATTCAACCCTATGAGGCAGGTACTATTATTATAATTCATATTTATCAAATGAGGAAACTGAGGCACTGAGAGGTAATTTTTTCAAAAGGCCTTTATGTTTTCCCAGAAAGCAGAGGCTGCAGCATATGAACCATGACTTAATTAGGGAGGGCAATCCCAGGAAGTAGGAGTGAGTCAGGTCAGGAGGGACAGTCAGTACAAAGTGACGGGGCCACTGCGTGCTCTCAAGTCCAACTGAGGGCTTGATCTTGCCTAACCAACTCTGAGAAGCTGTATGAATAAATGTGTGTCTGGACTCCAACCCGGTGGAAGCGGGGAAGAACATGTTCTCGGGCACCTCTGTCTCTTTGGTCGGAGGTTTACAATATGGAGCATTAATTAGCTCAGTTGCACTCATGCCCACAAGCTAGTCTTAGCACCAGCAGGAAAGCACCTGGTCCCAAGATGACTGGTGCCTGGAGAGGGCAGAGGAAAGATGCTATCAGATTGGTCTACCTGGAGTCTGTCATGGCCCAGGCAGAGCTGCCTGCCACATGGGTGGCTAGAGCAAAACAAGTACTTGACGGGTACCAGAATATTGCACCCCAAAATACACCTCTTTGGCAAAGGAAATTTCCACATGTAAAGGAAATTTTCATTTGTAAAGGTGTCTCTTATCAGGAAGAGAGTTACTTCCAGGGAAAACTCATCTACATAACAAGACAAGCCTTATTTACCAGACATTTCTTCCCCTCATCTTCCCAGCACTTGTCTCCCCTCCCCAGGAGTCTCACACCCCTTCTCCTTTGCTTAGCCAAAGATGGTATAAAAGCCTCAGTCAGGGCTTCCCTGGTGGCGCAGTGGTTGAGAGTCCGCCTGCCGATGCGGGGGGCACGGGTTCATGCCCCGGTCCGGGAAGTTCCCACATGCCGCGGAGCGGCTGGGCCCGTGAGCCATGGCCGCTGAGCCTGCGCGTCCGGAGCCTGTGCTCCGCAAAGGGAGAGGCCACAACAGTGAGAGGCCCGCGTATCGGGGGAAAAAAAAAAAAAAAAAAAAGCCTCAGTCATAGGGCCCTCTCCTTGAGTTTTCATTTCTTTTTGAACTCTCCTGCATACGTATGTATGTATTTAAATCTGTTTTTTTTTCCTTGCTAATCTATTTCTTATCAGTTTGATTCAGAGGTCCGCCCGTGAACCTAGGAGAATAGAAGGAAGAACGCTTTTCCTCCTCTACAGTTTTCCTCCCTCTACCACAGAGGGATGCCTGGGAAACCCCACTTGCACAGAGGCTGAAGCTGAGGTCTGGGCCCTCTGATAGAGCTGGCAAAAGGTAAAATTTCTGACCAAAGTTACCCTCCCTGATTTCTGTCTGCACGGTCTAATTGAATGAGGGTGGTAAAGTGTCTTTGTTTTCTCTTTCCAAATCTAGAAGAAAAGCAGTTGTAAGAATTAGTTCGTTGGATTATGACTCTTATAAATTTGGTTTGGAGTACTCATTGTTTAATTGATCCTTAGCCTCCCAGGAAAAGTCATTGTTTTCTCTGTTTCTGTCTTTTGCATTGTTTGTCATGAGGAGGAAAATCATATAAGATTGTCTTTCCATTTCATTTTGGGTCTTGAGAGCTTGGCTTGCAACCAGTGAGAGGATACTCTTCTTGGTCTCAATAGCTTGTGGGGAGGGGGTGTGCAGGTTGTCAGATATGCATCTGGTGGCACCTGTCAGGCTAGGAAACCCGACACACAAAAGCACATAAGTAACATTGTCCATCTGACCATACCAGCTCTCATGGGAGTTTGTATCAATGAGAGGTCTCAGTCCATAATTTCATTTCCTTGTCATTCAGAGAAAAGTCTCATCCCAGTATAGCCTATTCAGTGGGACAGGTTAACAGGTCTATGACTGAAGGTGTCACACTTCTGTGGAGGACCAGAGTTTCCTTACTGCTTGTGACAGTGAAGGTCTTTGATTTCTTAAGCTGTCTTTGGGAGTAACTGTTGATCCTGGGGCAGAGGGAAGGGGGGTTGTCTCTGCATCTTTTTCAGCCTCTTTGGGGATGCTTCTTGTGTTCATGTTTAAGTCATAAAAAGGATTACTGGTTTCGAGTCACACTGGAATAGGGATACCTTTGGAAATTTGGACTTTATATCTAAAAGGATTTTCTTAATTGAAATACAATTGACATATAACACTGTATTATTTTTTGTTGTAAAGCATAGTAATTTTTTTTTTTTTTTTTTTTTTTGCGGTACGCGGGCCTCTCCCTGTCGTGGCCTCTCCCTTTGCGGAGCACAGGCTCCGGACGCGCAGGCTCAGCGGCCATGGCTCACGCACCCAGCCGCTCCGCGGCATGTGGGATCTTCCCGGACCGGGGCACGAACCCGTGTCCGCTGCATCGGCAGGCGGACTCTCAACCACTGCGCCCCCAGGGAAGCCCAAACATAGTAATTTGATATACGTATATAAGGCAAAGTGATTACAACAAGAAGTTTAGTTAAAATCCATTACCACACATAGAACTTTTTTTTCTTGTGATGAGAACTTTTAAGATCTATTCTTTTAGCAAGTTTCAAATATGCAATAAAGTATTGTTAACTATAGTTCCCATGCTGTGCCTTACATCCCAGGACTTCTGTATCTTATAACTGGAGGTCTGTACCTTTTAACCACCTACACCCATTTTACCCACGCCTCCCACCTCCCACCTCTGGCAACCACCAATCTGTTCTGTGTATCTATGAGGTCTTTTAAATATTTATAATTTTTTTTATGATTTTCCATTTCAGTAAAATTATACAATATTTTACTTGGCTAAAAGTCAAAAAGTCTCAGTACAGTAGGTAACCTTAACTTGTTATACCTGGCAGAAACACAATTTGGATCCAAATATTTTATATAAACTAGTAAGTTTTATATTATTTGTATCCAATTCACAGGTAACATTTTTAAATGAATGCTATGTGATTTCTATTTGTGACCGTCTGAATGTTTATGTCTATGTATGTATGCCTTGTATATGTGATATTTTTCTACCTCTGGAAGGTATTGCCAAAATTCATAAAAGAGCTCTGCTTTAATTGGTTTAGAAAGAAATAAACACTTATATAAGTTGTGTATTCCTAAAACTGTCAGAAAAATAGAAACTAACCCAAATTAGTTTTTTTTTTTTTAAGTCCATGTGATCTCAGATAATGTTTGGTAAATGAAACTGGTTTAATATTTTTGGTTAAAAAAAAATAGGTATGTCCTGAAAGTTGTTGGCATTAAATGTAATGCAGACATACAATTTTATTCTACCTGGGTTTACTGTTCAAGTGAGATTATGTTGTCTCTACTTGTTGTTATGTTATCTCTAGTTGTTTAAAATTATAAAATTACAAATTTATTATATAAGGCACATGGTGACATGTTGGTTTCTTTACTTCTGTGACTTTTAATATTTTCCTAGCATGCATGTTACAAAATTTGTTAACAAGAAAACAGCTTTAGATGATGGCTAGTTTTGTTTAATGTCTCATGAAACTTTCGTGAACAATTAAAGCATAACTGTTAAGAATATGTTGGTTAAATGGAAGTGGGTAACAGTTTATACATGAGCCTTTCTGCTTAAGAATAGTTTCCAAAATCTTTTGGGTATCTTAAAACTTTAAAGCTATACTAAGTTAAGTTAAATGATGGACATTCTTTGAATATCTAGATCATCTGCACATAAGATAAAATACCAAAACATTAATTGCTAAACATAAGTTTAATTATATCTACTTTGGCCTCTTATTAGAGACAGACTAAACATATTCAGTTCTGTTAATAAACATATTATTTTATCATATTGAAAAATTTTACTGTGAAGAAAAGATGCCTCTAAAAATTATAAAATTGGTATATTCATAAATTTTCTAATTTACTACAGAATGCTGATATATATAACACACAGTTCACAATTGCTTACTTCCTTGTTTTCACTGGAAACTAAGGTTACCAAGGGTTAAGAATTCTAATCAACATATGTAAATTAGCTATTAGGAATAATAAAATGAAGGAAAAAATTGTCTGCAAAGTATGCAAGAAAAGTAAGGCAGGATGTGAGAGATGAAGGATGTTTTTTTGTTAGAAAAAGGAGAGTAATTTTGTCCTAAAGTAGTTTAAGGTTATTTAAAAGTTGTTTCAGATGAGTAAGAGGAAAATAAAGGACAAAAACCTAGATAGATATAGGGAGTTGTAAAAGGAAAGAGAGAGAAAACCTTTTCTTCTGTGGTCAGGCTGGCTAAATGAAACGTATTCATCATTAGGTTTTAAAATGAATTTTGATATAAATAGTGTACTGATACAGAACTGGAGTTTGGATTAATGGTCTGTTCATAAAAAGGTTTTCTTTACCTGTTGAGTAATCTGCCTAGAAAACAAAGATTCCGTGTCTTAGAATAACTTTCTGTGAGTTGTGTTGTCTTTATTATGTTTTTGATTACTTAAGAAAACAAACTTCTTAATATTGAAAGTGCCAAGTTTTTTTTTTTATAGTCATGTGATCTTCTGTATTTGCCTTTGAAATCTTTTATTGTCACTTTGGTTAAATAGATAACCAAGTATTGTTTCATAGTGACCTGTGATCCTGTTTAATCAGGTGTTCAAACCTTTTGATATTTTTGACAAATTTCCTCAAATAAAATTCTAAATGGAATCTTCTTTTACCTCAAGATAACTTTGAGATTCCCAGAGGGCACCTGAAAAATCTCACAGAATTTGTTCTCTCACTTGGTAAAATAGAGATGTTACAGGTTTATTGGTTATTGTTACAGGTTAATTAGGTTTATTGGAATTTGTTCTCTCACTTGGAGAGAGAACAGAATTTGTTCTCTCACTTGGTAAAATAGAGATGTTACAGGTTTATTGGTTATTGTTACAGGTTAATTAGGTTTATTGGAAATGTTAAATTACATGGGAAACATTGTCAGATGAGAAGGGATTCTGAACCTTCTTTAGGTTATATTTGTATGGATACATGTTTTTCATATAAATGTTTCAGAAATTGTATAAAGTTCCTAGAAATTTGTCAGTATCTTTGCTATCCATAACTTGTCCTTGTTTAATGTTATCAGTCATAATTCCAGTCATTATAAAATGTTGTGTGTCGCAGAAATAACCAGATTTGTCAAGTGTGCCGTAATGAACTTTCATCAGATTCTTAACCAGGGCCATTCTGAAGTCTGTCATTCCCACACAGTTAATATTTTACACTATTCTTCCTGAAATGTTGTAGCAATCAACTACAGGGGAAAATGCTTCACATCAAGGAGATTCACAGAAAAGACTGACAAGTACTCTGGGGTACAGGTTTCTGATAACATAAAAATCATGCCACTGGGCTGGGTAAAACTTCCAAAAACTCAAATGGAGAATGTATGGTCAGGCCACTCAAGATGGCTGTTCTCTTGCTCTCTGTACGTCCCCTGCCCAACCAGTGCCTGCTTCACCTACACCCTACACGCATAAATGACCTTCCTACAGACTTGCCCCAGGCCCCAGCTAGGATTGTCCTTAGCAAAGGGGCAGTGAGGGCCGTGCCCCTCGGCTGGTCACTAATGAGCCAACCTGAAGTCAGTTCCTCCTATAAGTGGCAATCTCTCCTTCCCCGCCAGGAGCGAAGATTGCTGCTGTGTCCTGCCCGCCTTCCACCACACACGGTAGGGTGTCGCCCCAGGACCTTGCTTCAGACGTGTTAGCTCCCCCATCCATTCAACCATTGATGTCTCTGTCGCTGATGCTGGGGTCTTTCTTCGGTCTTTTATTTATTTATTTATTCATTTTTTAATTTTATTCATTTTTTTTTGGCTGCGTTGGGTCTTCGTTGCTGCGCATAGGCTTTCTCTAGGCGAGCGGGGGCTACTCTTCGTTGCGGTGCCTGGGCTTCTCATTGCGGTGGCTTCTCTTGTTGTGGAGCACAGGCTCTAGGCACGTGGGCTTCAGTAGTTGTGGCACTTGGGCTCAGTTCTTGTGGCTCAGGGGCTCTAGAGTGCAGGCTCAGTAGTTGTGGCAAATGGGCTTAGTTGCTCCACGACATGTGGGATCTTCCCAAACCAGGGCTCAAACCCACATCCCCTGAATTGGCAGGCAGATTCTTAACCACTGCGCCACCAGAGAAGTCCTCTTTCTTTGGTCTTAAAGCTGGGCAAGTGCAGTTCTTGTAGGCCTGTGGGGTGCAGTCCAACAAAGAACCTGATGAATGTATAAAATTGCTAACCCTAAATCAAGCAAAACAAGAATTAATTTCCTGGGACTGAATGAACTGATAAGGATGATTATAATTTTTCTGGCCTTTTGGGTTGAAACATCACTGGTTCTTTAATGTTTCATTTTTCAGATTTAAGGAATCCTTTTTCTCTTTTCTTTTAAGCTATCTATACCTTACAGAAATATATTAAAGTATACTTTTGTGAATAAAGATGAAATATTTACTTTTTCTCCCTACCTGATCCCTCTAGAATTTGGAAGCTTTTATTGAATATTCTTGTTTTCATGGTAATATAATTATTTGCATATGTTCAATAAGAATCTGTTGTCCTGGGAATTCCCTGGCTGTCCAGTGGTTAGGACTCTGTGCTTCCACTGCAGGGGGCACAGATTTGATCCCTGGTTGGGGAACTAAGATCCCACATGCCAAGGGGCAAAAAAAAAAAAAAAAAAAAGAATCTGTTGTCCTTGTTAACAGGACACAGTTTGAAATATTGGTTATATTACCAAGGCTTTGACTAGAATGGCGTATTTGAGAACTAAGGTTCACTGTATAGAGCCAATGCTTATAAAGCCCTCTTGGAATACCCATCTGATACCTGCCTTACAGGCTTCCTGGTCTTACAGGTAAGGAACATTGCTTCCTGGAAGGCCCAGGAGCCTTAAAATATATTGGGAACCCTGAGAAAGGAGGAATTCACCCAAATCTACAGGTGCTGCAGTTGAAGACTGATGGTAAGTTCTGGCTTGGCTTCCTATCCTCAAAGAGGCTTTGAAAAATCGAATCTGAGTTCCCTGATTTAAAATTCCAGCAAAGCAGACTTAAAAGAGCCTCAGTGGTCAGTTACTTATTCTTGATACACTTATGTAAATAATCAGGCCAAGTTCAATGAGACTCGATTTTTTTTGCAAATTAGTCTTACTTTGATTACCTTTGATAGAAATTGCAGTGATGAGAGAGGGAGAAGTTCTGTTTCAGTGAAAAAATACAGCACATCCTTGTGGGTTGTTTTGTACATTTTGTCAGTAATTAACATTTCTAGTTTTTCTCTCACCTTTCTGACTTGGCACCACTGAGAACTAAAACCTGACTTGCCCTGTTCTCATTAGGGCTATCTAAAAGGGCTCTACAAACTAATGCCAGGTGCTTCCGTGCTTTGCTCTGAAGAATAACCATGACTGTGACACTGATATACATGCCATCACCAAAGACATTCAAACTGAAAATCAGGAAATTGGAAGTTAGATTGTCACAGCCATCCTCTCTCCACCATCTAAATATGCTTTGAGTCCAACATCTAGAAACCTTTTTGACTGACTTTTCCTCTGGTCCTCAAAACTGGGTTTATCATTTGCTCCACCCATGAACCTTTGGGTTTTTGTTTGTTTTGTTTTGTTTTGTTTTAACAGAAATGCCTTTTCCTGGGGTGGGGGAAGAATTTTTAAAGGGCAGAATGAAGGGTACCAAAATGTGCCTCTTTGGCATATGAATTCTTTTGAGCTAAAGGCAATTGAGAATCAGCAGTTGCAGGAAAAGCTCTTTACCTCCCCCTAACTGCCTAAAAATAGAGTAAAATTTCCCCTTTTGTGCAGGAAATTTACATTTAAAAAGGCAATTTCTACTTATGTCTCTTACCAGAGAAAGAGCTACACCAGAGACAACTCTTATCACCCAAGAGACTTATCTGCATAGCGAGACAACCCTTATTTACCTATGGTTCCTCCCTCCCCTTTCCTTAACACACCTTCTCCACCCAGAGGCCCAGACTCTTGTCTTTTGTTTAGCTGAAGATGGGTATATAAGCCTCAATCTGGCTGTCTCCTTGAGTTTTCTTTTCCTTGTAAATCTCTATGTCTGTGTATATAACCATATCTGTTTGGTTGGGTTTTTTTTCTTCTCTCTTTCTAAACTGTTTCTTATTAGTTTAATTGGAGAGCCCAGCCAGTGAACATAGGAAGGTAGAGGGAGAAAAAAGTGTTTTCCCCTCATAGCCAAAGACCCTGGAGATGAGTGAGGCCAGGGTATCTGAAGTAGTTCACAGGAAGTGGCTGACATATACAGATAGTAAGTAATAAACATGGGATTCAAGCTCTGGCAGCCTGGCCTCAAAATCCATCCATTTCATTGAGCTTGAAGTAATCTTATTAAACTCTTTGGTAACTTCTTTTTTGTCAGTCTCTCCAGTAAGCCTCTTGAGGAAAGGGCAGTGTCTATCTTACCCACCATTATATCCTCAACATGGAACACAGTGCCTGACCCAAGGAGATGCTCGGTAAATATTGTAGAATGAATGAATAAAGGGTCCCTACATGAGAAATGGATTTTAAGGGGCTATTGTCCATGTCATTATTCAAAGTAAAAACACTATTTGAGTTTCTAAATGGACAAATGAGAAGTACTGATAAGTGAAGGTAATAGACAAGAAGGAAATGAGATGGATGATGTAGCTTGCTCAAATTGCTTTCCAGCTCTAGGAGTCCTTGTACTATGGAGAACATCATTAAGGAAGCAGGAAGGAAGCAAAATCAGGAATTCCTTAGGAAGTTCAAGAAAGGAAATGTAGAGAATCTGGTACATTGTATGACATAGAAGAAGTTATGTAAAGATTTTTGAAGCTGTGAACCTATAAATGGGTTACAAAAATCCAGGAATCCTACACAATTTTACACAAAAACACATTTCTCTATATTCAAGCGCAAATTTCTAGGCAATGGTTTCTCTCATATTTGGAAATGAATCCGTAACCTCCACGTGGTTAGGAAACACTAATTGATTACAACAACTATAGATAATCTAGACACACTTCCTGTTTTTCAAATGAAGAAATCAAGGCCCCCAAATGTTATGGGACCTGATGAAGTTCAAACAATCAGTTAGGTGACAAAAAGGAGTGGGACTCGGGTCTCTCAATTCCCTACCCTGTATTCTTTGCTGTGCCTCAATGCCTCCCTGAAATTAAGTCAAATACTGTGCAAAGAAAAAAGAAAAGTTTAATTTCTTGGAAAAAGGAAGAGGAAATCCATAAAGACTGATCACAAAGGTAAAAGCAATAGAACTATAAGGCTGGAGGAGTCCCGAGGTGCACCTAATATTTCCCTGATTTCAGGAGAAACACCTCTAAATATTCTGGAATGTTTGTTTTTCAAGATGGTTAAGGAGGGCTTCCCTGGTGGCGCAGTGGTTGGGTGTCCGCCTGCCGATGCAGGGGACGCGGGTTCGTGCCCTGGTCCGGGAGGGTCCCACATGCCGCGGAGCGGCTGGGCCCGTGAGCCATGGCCGCTGAGCCTGCGCGTCCGGAGCCTGTGCTCCGCAGCGGGAGAGGCCGCAGCGGTGAGGGGCCCGCATACTGCAAAAAAAAGAAAAAAAAAGATGATTAAGGACTATGAAAGAAAGTACCAAAATAATCATTCGGCCATTCAACTGAAAAACAAAAAGAACTGGATTATCTTTATTCAAAACATAAGGATGAATATGTATCAAAGTCGTCCACAAAAAAAATTTTTAAGAATAATAAAGGCACAAACTGACAATCTGTCAAAGTCGAGTGCTCAGTGTATGATGCAAAGTAAAAGAGCAACATGATGTGTTTTCTCATAAATACTAAGATAACGAAGCATTATGACATTTGATCATTTCACAGTGTGGTCTCAAGGATAAATCAAGTAAATGAAATCCATGCTCTCCAGTCCTTATGTTAGGCAATTAATCAACTTTTGTTCAAAGAACATCTGACTGTTAGGAGACCTGAGTTCAGATTTTGCATTTGCTACTGATTCTTGGACTTGGACCAATCACCTTCTATGGTTCTCAATTTTTTTGAACTTCAGAGTGGAAAAAAGAAGTTGATGTTGGGCAGTGTTTTTCAAACTTTTTTGACGGTTTTTTATTTTTAAAATTTAATCTTTTTTGATTACCACCCATAGTAAGACATATTTTATACTATCTATATGAATAAACATGTATGCCTATAAGTGAAACTAAAGTTTCATAAAACAATATTGACCCTTAGTATATTCAAGGCACTCTGATATTTTCTATTCTGTTAGATTAGGTCCTGTTTCTTTTTTTGGTTTTTGGTTTTGTTTTTTTTTTTTTTTTTTGCTGTACGCGGGCCTCTCACTATTGTGGCCTCTCCCATTGCAGAGCACAGACTCCGGACGCGCAGGCTCAGCGGCCATGGCTCACGGGCCCAGCCGCTCCGCGGCATGTGGGATCCTCCCGCACCGGGGCACGAACCTGTGTCCCCTGCGTTGGCAGGCGGACTCTCAACCACTGCGCCACCAGGGAAGCCCATTGTTTCTTTTTTTTTTAAATGCATGTTATGACCCATTAAATTGATTTCATGACCTACACATGGGTCACAACCTACAATTTAAAAAACATTATGAAAAACATTAAAGTCACCAGAAGCTTTCATATTCTACTAATAAACTCTCTACAAGAACCACAAGTCAATAGTAAAATCAATTTCCTTGAATTTCTGTTTCCCCGCCCCACCACCACATTGAAGGTGATGATGGATAGTGATAAAGAATTATAGGTAACAAAGGGAAAGCAGGAGATCTGAGCATGCATGAAAGGAAATTCAACCAGTAAGTAATTTAGCGTCGACCACAGAGAAAAAGAAGACATTTACAACTAAATTGGAAAGTTTTCACTGATATTTTTTAAAGATGTCCCATGAACTGTTTAAGTTTTAAGAGCTTCTTAAGAGAATGTTTGAGAGAAGGAGGAGGCTGAAGGGGTAGGAAGAAGGAGAGGAAAGAAGAAAAGGAAGGAAAGAAGAAAAAGGGGTAAATGTTCTGGTGTTGGTTGATAGTCCCAACCCCTCTGACCTTCACAGACGCTAGGCCCAGCTCTTGAGAGAAACACTCTCTATACATGTGAAAGAGGATCTTCTGAGCCCTCTCAGTGGCCCCCACTGCTAGAGCACTCCTTTTATTTATTTATTTATATTTTTTAACATCTTTATTGGAGTATAATTGCTTTACAGTGTTGTGTTAGTTTCTGCTTTGTAACAAAGTGAATCAGCTGTACGTATACATATATCCCCGTATCTCCTCCCTCTTGCGTCTCCCTCCCACCCTCCGTCTCCCACCCCTCTAGGTGGTCACAAAGCACCGAGCTGATCTCCCTGTGCTATGCGGTAGAGCACTCCTTCTAAATTACAATTCTGATCATTGTATGTCTGTCTAAAATCCTTCAGGGGCTCAGCTTCTCCAGGCTAACATGTACCCTTCAGCATGGCACACAAGCCATTCATAATCTGACCACATCTTCCCCCCCTTTCCCAATACCATCCACACCCCCAAGGCACACACACCATCACCAGTTACATCAAGTTCTTGGAGTTCCCCAGTGTCCCTTCTCATGCCTCTAAATTTTTTTTCAGGTCTTTTCTCTTTCTAAAATAGTCTTCCCTCTGCTCACCTCTCCTCGTCCTTCAAGTCTCAGCTCACGTATCCTCTCTCTGTCATTGCCCACCTGGTCTGTTCTCTAACACTGTGCTTACCCCAATCACAGGTGCCAACACCATGTATTGCAATACGTGTTTATCTTCCCTCCTAGACCATGATGTCCTTGAGAGCAGGGGTCATGTCCCTCCTATTCATGGGGCAATAGTGCCCAGCACATAGTACAAATTCCATAAATA
Organism: Tursiops truncatus; assembly: GCF_011762595.2. Taxonomy (NCBI): domain Eukaryota; kingdom Metazoa; phylum Chordata; class Mammalia; order Artiodactyla; family Delphinidae; genus Tursiops; species Tursiops truncatus. Next base: position 93,903,455 of record NC_047044.1, on the reverse strand, counting down.
TTTGTTAACTTAATGAGTATGAATATTGAAGGACTTTTGTATATTCCACCTTTTCCAGATGCTGAGAATAACTGAAAGTTCTGAAATTCAGTGATGATACTTGCCGTTCAAGGGTAATCAGATTAAGTAGATAATCCTCCAGTCCCCGCAAAAAAACTTTAGCTAAATCTTCACATAACAAGTAAAGTATGAGTGTTCTCTGGTTAAAAAAGATGATAATGATTACGCAGAATGGGAACACAAGCCCTTGGTGGCCAATCAAGAGAATGGTATCCTCCTAAAATGGCCCCTCCAAAAAAGTTTGGAATTAAAAAAGTGGAAAGAACTCAAAACCATAGTGGAGAGTTACCAGATTTTAGAAAATTTAGCATTCCAACAATATCTCCTTTATTAGTGGAAAATAGAGATAAATTTGGCTACTGGCAAAAATCATATGTGTGAAAGAAAGCAAAACACCTCTAAAACTCTTAGCTATATTCCTACTCCGATGTTAAAAGACTAGGGTTTTACTAAGACGATAAATCCTTGGTGTGAGAAATAAGTAACATGGGATCAGGATAATTCATTTTTAAATATGGTAAATAAAACGAGAGGGTCAATTAGATCTAACAAGGGAAAACAAGAGGAGCAAAGATAATGAATGTTAGCCCAAGGAGGGAATAAAATAAAATATCTGATATTAGAAAATGAACAGAGGTGAGCCCAATGAAACCCCAAAATAAGGAGAAAAAGACAGATCATGATTCTAGAGCTGCCAGGCAGACCCTTCTGGAATTAAAGTCATTTTAGATTTGGTGTTTTTACAGGAAACACAAGTGGACAGCTAGGAAGTAAAAAACATGCTTCCATTAAATTGTTGATAAAAAGCAGGTGAGGGAATATAAAGGCCTAGGGGCATGGTTTAAATCTCCTTGCCTCTATGACACACAGGATATCTCAATTAGATGATTTCTTTTCATTTCCTAAAGAAAAAAGGAACTGAATAAAGTAAATGCATTTATTGTTCATCAGAAAAAATAAAGAAGTCTGATGCCAAAAGTACTTCTCAGTGATTCAAATTCTGATCCTTGGGGAACTCTTTGGGAAAAAAGTCTATGAACACATGAAAAGATATAACCAGTAAAATTACATGAATTCTTGAGGATAATCCAAGATACTGATATGATTACATTTTCATTTTTGTTGGGATTTCATCCTAAAAATTACTGATGGTTGTCTATTAATAGTAAAACTGTAATTTTTAGAATTTTTTGAACTATTTACAGTATCAAAATCTTCGACAATGAAAATGTACTATTATTGTTAAGAAGAAAAATCCCCTGCCTTCCAAAAATTCTGAGAAGATTAACATCTAAAAATTTGGTTTATTTGATCTGTTGTGGTAGAAATATGAAAATTTTGATCCCATCAACTCAAATCATTACTAAGATGATCTCTAGGAGACTATTCAGAAGAGCATCTAATCTAGACCCTTAGAAGTAGAACTTGGAGGACACAGTTGTTGTAGTAGCAGTGGCTTTTATAACCCTCCCTTCTCGGCAGAGGTGAACTTTTATTGTTGCTACTTGACAATGAGTAATCAAGTATGGTTAGGAGATTTTTAATTGATTTAGTTATTGACTATGTTATTACCAATTTCCTTGACTGAAAGAACAGAAACAACTCAGCTCAGATTTTTTTTTAAGTGGGTTTATTTTTAAGGACAGAGAGAATTCATGTAAACACCACTCATTCCAGCTCTTGGGAGCTGAGGATGAGAACTGGTAAACTGTCAGCCTGGGAGTCATGCTCTGTAAATCCTGGAGCCCCACGGCTGCTATTCTTTGCTTTTTTTCTGAATATCTGCCCCCATTCTTATCTTTGCAGACCAGATCCCTTCACTTACTCAATATTTCTGTTTTTCTGTGATATTCGCCTGCACATGGCTTTTTGTAGGTCATAAAACTAACCCCAAGCATGATGCTACATAACAGATAGGCTCCCCTCAGCTAACACAGACTCTCAGAGAGCCAATTCCACATTGGTTCCGGAGAAGCTGCTGATTGTCTCAGTTTGGGTGAGGTGTACATACAGCCCTGTTCCAATCTGCCATGGAAGAAGAGGAACCAGGACACATTGCATCAACATGGCCACCTAGGCGCCACCTCTTCCACAGAGGCTTTTCTGGGGGGTCATTTCCAAAGAAAGGGACTTTGTGCTAAAATGTATCCAAAAGATATTTATTGTGTTTTACTAAGCAACTTTGGATGAATCATTATATTTAGTAATGAGATGAAAAATGTTACTGTTTAGATCTTCCTTGACTCTTCCAACCTGGTCACCAAGTAGCCCATTATTACTTGCTGTGGCCGCCAAAAGCCTCAATCCCAGGCTTTTCCTCACAAGTAATAACCCAACTCCAAAAGCATCTGCAGTCTTACTCCCCATCCACCGTCTCATTCCAATTTCAGCCTGCTCTTTCTTGGCTGAAACACAACTAATTCATACGAAAGTACTTATGACTAATAAAATAACTTCAGAGCAAGCCATTCATCTTCTCAGTGACTTCATTTACTTATCTCTAAAGTGACAGAGCTTGGATTAATTGACTCAAGTAGTTTTCTACTACAACTTTCTAACTTCCAAAGGTAAAAGTTGATCACCCCTCCAAGGCTACTTGCATTTTTAAAGAGCATTCTAAATAATAGTTGACATCCATTTAGCGCTTTTTATATGCCAGACACTCTTCTAAGAGCTTTACGTATAATAATTTCTTTAATCCTTACAACAACCCAGGCAAAAGAGTGTGTTAATTAGGAGTATATTAATGGCAGTAACAAACAAAAGCAGAAAATACATACCTTAAACAAAATTGAAGCTGATTTCTCTCTCACAGCCCAAGCCGGTATGGGTGTTCCTGATGGTGGTGGCTTTCTCCCATTTGATTCAGGAAACCAGTCTCCCCCACCCCTGCCACCCACCTTTTGACTTTGCCTTCTCCTAGATCCCACTGTCATCTGCTTTCAGCTATGGAAGGGAAAAGGGTACGGACAAGGTACCCACATCTTAAAGAGTCTGGCCCAGAGTGACATATCTCACTCCCACTTATACTTTATTGGTGAGAACTAGTCTCAAGGCAACAGCAGGATGCAAAGAAGATTAGGAAATGTTGTCTCAAATAGGACAGTCACTTCTCAAAAATATTATTTTTCATCACTCCTAATCTACACATTTTTTTTCACACTTGAACATCTCTTTGATAGGAGTGCAGCGTTCAATCAAGAGCAAGTATTCAGTGTAAATTCTTATTCAGTTGGAAGCATTTTTTATATCTTAGCGGTACATAAAATTGGGTATTTGATGACCAGTGAAATCTTAGGTTAGATGAGATTCAGTCTAGAATATGGAAGAGGGAGCGCATATTTTGGTCCTTCCTTGGTCTGCCGTTCTTTCCGCCAAGTATTCATGCACACCCATCTTTTCTTACTCCAAGAACAAGTACAGTCCAGTCCAGTCCGAGTAAACCAGTCGAAGTCCAGCATCTTTGGGTGGCATGAAATCTTCCCATCTAAAGCTCTTCTCACATGGTAATAAACAAACCTATAGAGAAGTTATCTGTACTTCTCATTATATGATGGTAAAACAGAGACAAGATAATCATAATAAAAACTTCTATTAAAGCAATTATACTCCAAAAAAATGTTAAAAAAAAAAAAGAAAAGAGAGAAGAATCAGGAATGTACAGCAGTCATGGGTTCCTGGCAGTAATGGATTCTGCTTTGGAAGTTATCGTAGACATAGTTTTAAAAATGCTTGGCCAATGCATAACATGGGTCTCCATCTTTCCAGTACTGAACATCTGTTTCTTTGCTGTCTGCTGCCCACATGTTCAGCCAGATATACTTACTTTAGGTTTTTGTTATAGCACCTCCTTTAAAGTGCCAATTCCTATGTTAATTAGGGTAATGTTAGGGGCAATAAATAATAGACCCCAGAATATGTGGCATAAACATAATAGAGGTTTATTTCTCATTCATTTGACCACCTACAGTAAGTGTTCCCAGTTGGTGGGTCCCTTTCCTCCATGCTGTAATTCAAGGATCCAGTCTCCTTCAATCTTGTGGTTCAGTCTTCTCCTAAGGCCTCATCTTCAAATGAATTCATCTGGTGGAAGGAGATGATAAAGCGCACCTACTTCTTAAATCATGACCTGAAAATGCCACACATAACTTCTGCTCACATTCCACCAGTTAACATGAGAAGGAAGACCATGCCAGGTGCAGGAGGAAAGGGGAAATATAGTCTTTGTCTGGGTAGCTGCTTCCAGTGACAACTCAAATTCTCTGAAGGGCAAGCACAAATTTTGATAAACAGCTAGTTTTTTTCTGATACAAGAAGATGAAGATTCAATCTTGAATAATAGAAGTTTGTTAGCAGGGGAGAGATTTAAATGCTAATATTAAGGAGTTCCTCACAGGGTGCCTCAGATCATAACATATCACTAACCACCAACTCTGTCTTCTAAGTCTGTGCCTGTGTCTTATTTTGAAATATTAGATGAATTATCTATGGGCACACACAGACTGAAAATGAAGAGATGGAAAAAGATATTCCATGCGAAAGGAAACCAAAAGAAAACTGGAGTAGTGATACTTATATCAGACAAAATACACTTTAAAACAAAGACTGTAATAAGAGACAAGTGCATTACATAATGATAAAGGGATTAATCCAACAAGAAGATATAACGTTTGTAAATATTTATGCTCCCAGCATGGGAGCACCTAAATATATAAAGCAAATATTAACAGACCTAAAGGGAGAAACAGTAACACAATAATAGTAGGGGACGTTAATACCCTACTTGACATCAATGGACAGATCATCCAGGAAGAAAATCAACAAGGAAATATTGGCCTTAAAGAACACATTAGACCAGATGGACTTAACAGATATTTACAGAACATTCCACCCAAAAGCAACATAATACACATTCTTCTCAAGTGTACATGAAACATTTTCCAAGATAGACCATATGTTAGGCCATGTAACAAGTCTTAATAAATTTAAGAGGATCAAGACCACATCAAGCATCTTTTCCAAACAACAGTTGTATGAAACTAGAAATCAGTTACACAATAAAAACTGGAAAATTCACAAATATGTGAAGATTAAACAACATGCTGTTGAGCAACCAATGAGTCAGAGAAAAAAATCAAAAGAAAAATCAAAATATACCTTGAGACATATGAAAATTGAAATGTAACACACCAAAATGTATGGACTGCAGCAAAGGCAGTTCTAAGAGGAAAGTATAGCGAAAAAATACCTACCTCAAGAAACAAAAAAGTCTCAAATAAATAGCTGTACACCTCAAGGAACTAGAAAAAGAACAAATGAAACCCGAAGTTAATAAAGGAAGGAAATAACAAAGATTAGAGCTGAAATAAAGAAAGTAGAGACTAAAAAGACAACAGAAAAGATCAGTGAAACTAAGAACTGGTTCTTTGTAAAGATAAACAAAATTAACAAAACTTTATCTAGGCCCACCAAGAAGGAAAGAGAGAGAGGATTCAAATACAGTCAGAAATGAAAGAGGTTACTGCAACTAATACCACAGAAATACAAAGGATGATAAGAGACTACTATCAACAGTTATATGCCAACAAATTAGACAACCTAGAAGAAATGGATAAATTCCTGGTAGCATAAAACCTACCAAGACTGAATCATGATGAAATAGAAAATCTGAACAGACTGATTATTAGTAAGGAGATTGAATCAGTAACCAAAAACCTTCCAAGAAACAAAAGTCCAGGACCAGATGGCTTCACTGTAAATTCTACCAAACACTTGAAGAAGAATTAATATCATAATTCTTCCCCGAAATAAAAGAGGATGGAACTCTTCAAAACTCATTTGATGAGGTCAGCATTACCCTGGTACCAAAATCAGACAAGGATGCCACCAAAAAAAAAAAAAAAAAATTACAGTCCAAAATCCCCAATGAACATAAATGCAAAAATCCTCAACAAAATATTAGCACACCAAATTCTGAATTCAACAGTACATTAAAAGGATCATACACTATAATCACGTGGGATTTATTCCAGGGATGAAAGGATGGTTCAGCATCCAAAAATCAGTCAGTGTGATACACCACATTAACAAAAAGAAGAATAAAAATCGTATGATCATCTCAATACATGCAGAAAAATTTGCAGAATTTGACAAAATTCAACAACCGCTTATAAAACCTCTCAGCAAAGTAGGTATAGAGGGAACATACCTCAGCATAATAAGGCCATATATAACAGACCCACAGCTAACATCATACTCAATGGTGAAAAGCTGAAAAGCTTTTCCCCTAAGATCAGGAACAAGAAAAGGATGCCCACTCACCCCTTTTATTCAGCATAGTATTGGAATTCCTAGCCACAGCAATTAGGCAATCAAAAGAAATAAAAGGCATCTAACTGGAAAGGGAGAAATAAAACTCATTATTTACAGATGACATATTGTATATAGAAAACCCTAAAGACTCCATTAAAAGACTGTTAGAAATAATAAACAAATTCAGTAAAGTTGCAGGATACAAAAATCAATACATAAAAATCTGTTGCATTTCTATACACTAATAACAAACTATCAGGAGGAGAAATTAAGAAAAAAATCCCATTTACAATTGCATCAAAAAGAATAAAATACTTAGGAATAAAGCTACCAAGGAGGTGAAAGACCTTATATTGAAAACTACAAGACATTAATAAAAGACTTTGACGGAGACAAAAATTAATGAAATCTGTGTTCATGGATTGGAAGAATTAATATTCTTAAAATGTCCATACTACCCAAAGCAATATACAGACTCAGTGCAATCCCTATGAAAATTCCAATGGTATTTTTCACATAAATAGATTAAATAATCCTAAAATTTGTATGGAACCACAAAAGACCCCAAATACCAAAACAATCTTGAGAAAGAAGAACAAAGCTGGAGGCATCACATGCCCTGATTTCAAACTATATTACAAAGCTGTAGTAATTCAAACAGTATGGTAATGGTGTAAAAACAGACACATAGATCAATGCACCAGAATAGAGAGCCCATAAATAAACCCACACATATATGGTTAATTAATTTGAAATGAAGGAACTAAGAATATACAATGGGGAAAGGACAGTCTTTTCAATAGATAGTATTGGGAAAACTGGACAGTCATATGCAAAATAATGAAACTGGACTACTATCTTAAACTATACACAAAAATTAGCTCAAAAAGGATTAAAGGCTTGAATGTAAGACCTGAAACCATAAAACTCCTAGAAGAAAACATAGGTTGTAATCTCCTTAGCATAGGTTTTGTGGTAATTTTTTGAATCTGACAACAAAAGCAAAGGCAATAAAAACAAAAATGAATAAGTTGGGCTACATCAAACTAAAAATCTTCTGCACAGCAAAGGAAACCATCAACAAAGTGAAAAGGCAGCCTGCTGAGTGGGAGAAAATATTTGCAAATCATATATTTAATAAGGGATTACTATCCAAAATATATATAGAATTCATACAATTCAATAGCTAAAAAATAAACAATTTGATTAAAAAATGGGCAGAGTAGACATTTTTCCAAAGAAGACATAGAAACAGCCAATAGGTACATGAAAAGATGCTCAACATCATTAATCTTCAGGGAAATGCAAATCAAAACCACAGTGAGATATCACCTCACACCTGTTAGAATGGCTGCTATCAGAAAGACAAGAAATAACAAGTGTTGGTGAGGATCTGGACAAAAGGAACCCCTTGTGCAGTGTTGGTGGGAATGTAAATTGGTGCAGCCACTATGGAAAACAGTATGGAGGTTCCTCAAAAAATTAAAAATAGAACTGCCATATGATCCTTCTGGGTATTTATTTGAAGAAAACAAAAACACTGACTCAAAAAGATATATGCACCCCCATGTTCTTTGCAGCATTATTTGTAATAGCCAAGATATGGAAATAACCTAAGGGTCCACTGATGGATAAAGAAGTTGTGGTATATGTACAATGGAATATTTTTCAGCCATAAAAAATGGAATTTTGCTATTTGCAACAATATGGATGAACCTCAAGGGCATTATGCTAAGTGAAATAAGTCAGATAGAGAAGACAAATACCATTTGATATCTCTTACATGTGGAATATAAAAACAGAAGCAGGGACTTCCGTGGCGTTCCAGTGGTTAAGACTCTGTGCTTCCACTGCAAGGGGCATGAGTTCAATCCGTGGTCGGGGAACTAAGATCCCTGCATGCCGTGTGGCACGGCCAAAAAATAAATAAAATAAATAAAAACAAAGAAACCACACTAAACACATAGATCCAGATCAGTGGTTGCCAGAGGCTTGGGAGAAATGAATGAACTGTTTGGGGGTTTTTTTGTTTTTGTTTTTTGTGGTATGCGGGCCTCTCACTGTTGTGGCCTCTCCCATTGCGGAGCACAGGCTCTGGACGCGCAGGCTCAGCGGCCATGGCTCACGGGCCCAGCCGCTCCGGGGCATGTGGGATCTTCCCGGACCGGGGCACGAACCCGTGTTCCCTGCATCGGCAGGCGGACTCTCAACCACTGCGCCACCAGGGAAGCCCTGTTTGTTTCTTTAGTGTAGCTTAAATAATTGAATTTTAAAATTTAAAATTTTAAAAAGCTAGGCTTTGTGAGAGGAGAGAATTGATGGAAGATTTTTTTTCACCCGGAATGAGATAGATAGATAGATAGATAGATAGATAGATAGATAGATAGACAGAAGATAATATAATTAAGGAGTTCATCAGAGGGTTCCTCAGATCATAACATATCACTATCCACAACCTTGTTTTCTAAGTCTGTGCCTGTGTGTTATTTTGAAATATTAGATGAAACATCTATGATGAAAATCAAATCAAGAGCAAGAATAGATGGTAAAAAATTTTTAAGTAGCTAGCAATGGTAATAATAACCATATAGTAGTAGTCTGCTTTTTTTTTTAAATTGGTTCTATAGGCCAGGCACTGTGTTGAGTACTTTTCAAGCATATTTTAACTCAGCAGGTGTTTAACCTCCCTAACCTTCTGCACACAACATGGTAAACACCTGCTGAGTTACATAACACCTAGACATGCCTCATTCCAAGGCCTAATTCTTACCCATACACCAATTATTTTTCCATCTTATAATTCACAAAGCCTTAAGATTTCTTGAAGAAATGCCTGAGAAATACTGAATTAGAAGTTACTGATGATAGTTGGTAACAATATAATCATAAATATAAATGAATTACCTGAATCTACATGCCAGTCCTTGGCTAAAAGGTTATCAAATGATTCAAAACATACTTTTTAAACCATATTACATATGGTTTATATAATCAAAAATTTAAAAATTAAAGATACTTATAGAGAACTTGCAGTTTGAGAAATATTTCCCTATTGTATGCGTGGATTCCTAACTTAAGCTGTAATACTTTTTGCTACTGTTTCACAGGAACTCTTAACTTGCTAAGAAGGGTTTTCCTCCTTGTTAATGTCATTGGCCCTTGAGCCTTATTTTCTTTCTAATCTTATGGGTCATTTAAAGCATCATAGTTAGTTCCACTGAAACACCAAAAAGTGAAGATTCTCAAGGGCCGGCTACAGGGAAGATATAATGGGTCCTACTCTTGGATGACCAAGGGTGACAAGAGAAGTAACGCCAGCCAGCCAGGATTTCACTAGAAAAACGTGCCAGTTTTTGGATGTAAGACGGAGAAGAACTCTGACAGACGAGTCCCAGTCCAGGGAAGGCTGGCCTGCAGGGACCCACCAAAGGCTCTCCTTGCAGGCAATCTCTAAAGAAGATGTGAAATAGGATAAGGCAGGATCTCGTGAATATTCTTCAGCTTTGCCATCTTGAGGCAATGTCTCCATTTTTTACTGTTAGCTGCCATTCATTTCCTGGGCTTCTGAACCTCAAGTCTTTGATTGTTCAGCTTCCTCCTAGTTAGACTGATCTGTAGTAGTACATTACATAGGATATACGTAAGTGCTGAAATCTTGCCTCCAGACAAAGTGACAGAGGCACGAGCTCTGCTTCACAGAGGCTGCCTACCCCAGGACCAACCTGCGCACCATAGTCGGGCATCGTAGGAGAGCACGTGCACTCAGCTGATTCTGAGCCTAAGCATCTGGGAGCAAAACATGTGGTTACGTTACGCTAGAGGCAGGGGAAGACGTTGTATCTTCCTCTTACAGCAAACTCCAGAGTGTTCACTTTGGAGACTAACAGTCTTATAACCAAACACAAACGGCAAGGAAACAGTTTAGGGATCTCCCAGGGAGCTCTAGTTTGTTTTAAAATGTATTACTGAAGAGTCATGAAATGTTAGACTTGCAAGGAACTTAAAGATCCCATCTCATCTGAAGGTCACAGACTGACAGCCTAGGGCCAAATCTGGCCCACAAAGGGAATGTGTTTTATCTGGCTCATAATTAGAATTAGTTGTCAACATTTAAAATAAGGAGAGTTCACATTATTTCTTTAAAAATCTAGATTTGAAAAATCGGAAGATCTGGCAACCCTGGCTAGCCAGCATTTCTCCACGGCTGTGACTAGAGCTCGCGGCCATTATGCCCTTGGGACACTGTACATACTCCCCAGCTTCCGGCAGCCTTGCTTCAATTCATCCACACATCCTGCCTGGACTCTGCTGGCAGTTTTGCATTTGCAGCCCTTGTTAGACCAACCTGTTCGTTTTTTTGCAGCTGAGGAAGTGAGGCCAGAGAAGCCAAGTGACTCATCCATCCACACCACTTTTTCTAATATAACACATATGTTGGTGATGTTTCCGTGCAGTCCTTTCTCCATCCCCGTGGTTTTTCCCAAAGAGATTTGGCAAGAAAGCACACAGTCTGAGGAAGGGACAAAGATGATGTCAGCCAGAGGATAAGTTAGAAACTCACTAACTGAAACTCAAGAGACGTCGAAAGGGAATGATGGGAGGGAGTGAAGGAACAGAGACATTCTATGTGGAATAAAAACAAACGAGAGAAGTATACCTGAAGAGATAAGGTAACGTGGGGAGAAAGACCAAAGGAGGCAACGAATTGATCTGCTCCTCTAGAGACGTTCACATTCCCGGAAAGCAGCAGCTGACAGAATAGAGGAGGCTGCCCAAAGCAGAGACTCCAAAATCCAAATGATCAGAAAAAATAATTCGAATGTATAAGAGATTTCTTCTTCGGATTTATCTATCTGAAAAAAAAATGTGTGAAGAAAAACAGAGGTGGCTTCTCAGGGTTTCCTGAGAAATTATTAACAGGAGATCAAAACAATTATCTGAAAGAATAAAGCTTTGCAAGAAAAAAAAAGAAGTTGATGTTTAAGGGTTCAGCAAAAGTTTTTCTTGAAAGAAAAATGAACCAAGATTTAAAAAGAAACAATAGAATACGTGTGTAATTAGCATGCGAATTTGGTGCTGGTCCCGGCTCTGCCACTAATGGGCTGGGTCACTTTGGGCCAAACCCTGCAGTTGTCTAAGGCTCAATTTCCCCTGCTGTGAAGTGAGGGCCTTGGGCTGATTCTCAAAGCAGCAGCAGGGGGGAAATTCTTAGGGCTCATCCCAGACTTACTGAGGCTCTGCCGTCTGTGTTGTAACAAGCCCTCTGGCTGAGAAACCTGTAAAGTTTGAGAACCACTGAGAAAGCCACCAGCCAGATGATCTCTACGTTCCTTATGGCTATAAACTAATTCCAAGCAAAAGAGGAAAAAGAGCTGGGTTACCCTAGTAGCTGGCATGAAATGTCTTTTAAAAAGATATTCAACAGGACAGGACATGATTATTTGTTTCGAATGATGCAAGTATTTGGTTAACCATTCAGTTTTATGAGATGTGAGAACATCATGCACAGGCAAGGAGCTTTCCAACAATGAAATGAAGTGAGTTGAAGCAAAGTTAGAGACCGCAGGTGGCAAGACGAGGACAGACACATATGCATCAGCAGTATTCTCCCTATGAGGGTACACACATGTGCACACACAGACTTAGTGTTCAGACGAGGGAAGAAGGGTTCCTTCCTTTCAGTGTTGAAGTTCTACATTAAAAAAAAATTAATGAACTACCTTATAATGAGCTCCTTTATATTAATGGTGCTTGTGTTTACAAAAATAAAATCTTCAAGGCTCATTGGAAGTTTTAGAGGTGTCATAGGGCTCAAAGGTTTTAAGTTATAAAACAAAAAGCAAAGCAAAACAAAAGAAAACACACAAGCAAAGAAGCAAAATAAACAAGAAAAACCAACCCCATAATCAACTTCTCTTTGTCCAGCATCGTTGAAGATGAACAAGCCTGCAGAGCTGAGAGAGTTCAGCTCGCTCCCCATAGCATCCTCTTTAGGTCTTCCCTCTTTGCCTCCAGGAATCTGCTCTTTAATTTCTTTTCCTTGTCAGTCAGTTATGTTGGTTCATTCACTGACTCTTAACACTGAAGTATGAATAAACTTCCTGATGTGCTATGTCAACCAGGCATTTTCATTGCGTTTTTCATAATGAATTCTAGAATAAAAGGTTCTGTCATCTGTGAAAGAAGCTACAGGTGTCATCTAATAGGTAGGGACATTTTTGAATGGAGCAGAAAAGCCTCCAAGGTCAGGAAGGAGATCTCTGAAAGTTGATCTGATTTAGTGATCACCTTAGTGTAATTGGGAGCAGTGTTAGCAGGGAAGGTGGAGTAGCAGGGGAGGTGGAGTAGCAGGGGAAGTGGGGTATCAGAGGAGGTGGAGTAGCAGGGGAGGTGGAGTAGCAGGGGAGGTGGAGTAGCAGGGGAAGTGGAGTAGCAGGGGAGGTGGAGTAGCAGGGGAGGTGGAGTGGGGGAACAGTCCAGGAGCCTGTGGTAAAATGAATAGAGACTATACTGGCCTCTTTGCTAAAGAATGTTCTCCCACAGGAAGGAAAATCTGCAGGTTGGCTAGGCAAGACCGTCTGTATCAGTAATTACAAAATCTGTATGGAGTCTCTTCCAGGACTGAAGACTTCCTTCCCCACAGGTGAGACCTTTTCCATCCTGCCTGCTTCTCTGCCCCATCTTTTTGTGCATGAGTAGAGATTAGCTCCTCTCCCATCCCCCTAATCATAATCCATTTTCTGTCCCAGGAGCCAGGGCCACTGTGTTGATTGTGTAGGTTGTACCCTACACAGAAGGGCTCACTTGTGTGGCACCATGCAGAGGGAGTGGATGGAGGCTGAAGTCTAGTCCATGCTTCCCTCACCAAACCCTGTGTTACAGGAGGCGGTGCCTTTTTGTAACTCACACAAAGGTACCCTGTGAGCTAGCCACAACCATGCCAGTAACCCCTGCATCACCATCACCACCATCCCTCTCTAGAACTCTTTTCATCTTATAAAATTGAAACTCTTTGCCTGTTTAACAGTAAGTCCCCATCCCCCCTCCCCCAGCCTCTGGCAACCACTGTTCTACTCTCTGTCTCTCTGATTTTTACTCCTCTAAGTACCTCACGTAAGCGGAATCTTTTTGTGATGGGCTTATTTCACTGAGCATAATGTCCTCAAGTTTCATCCATGTTGTAGACTGTGTCAAAATTTCTTCCTCCTTTAAGGCTGAATAATATTCCACTGTATGTATAGACCACATTTTGTTTGTTTGTTTTTGCCCATGCTGCACATCATGTAGGATCTTAGTTCCCCCACCAGGAGTGGAACCCATGCCCTCTGCAGTAGAAGCGAGGAGTCTTACCCACTGAACCACCAGGGAAGTCCCTAAACCACATTTTTTGGGGGGGCTGTGTTGGGTCTTTGGTGCACGGGCTTCCTCTAGTTGCAGTGAGCGGGGGCTACTCTTCATTGCGGTGTGTGGGTTTCTCATTGCAGTAGCTACTTCTGTTGCGGAGTCTAGGTGCATAGGCTTCAGTAGTTGCAGCACACAGGCTCAGTAGTTGTGGCTCACGGGCTCTAGAGCGCAGCCTCAGTAGTTGTGGCACACAGGCTTAGTTGCACCACGGCATGCAGGATCTTCCCGTACCAGGGATTGAACCCGTGTCCCCTGCATTGGCAGGTGGATTCTTAACCACTGTGCCCCCAGGGAAGCCCCCCTTCCATGAAACTTTAAGTATACTGTACTATATCTGTTTTTGCTAACAGAATTTTAAATCTTTTTTTAAAAATTTAAATCTGCTAAGTGTTTTTTGCTTCTCTCTAGTTGTGGCATGCTAGCTCCAGAGTGTGCAAGCTCAGTAGTCACCACACGCAGGCTCTCTAGTTGTGGCGCATGGGCTCTAGAGCGTGCAGGCTTAGTTGCCCTGTGGCATGTGGGATCTTAGTTCCTTGACCAGGGATCGAACCCATGTCCCCTGCATTGGAAGGCGGATTCTTAACCACTGGACCACCAGGGAGGTCCCATAAATTTGCTAAGTATTTCTGACAACACAGCAATAATGTACCACAAGAGAGAAGAGTCATCCTTGGGACTTCCCTGGCGGTCCAGTGGTTAAGACTCTGCATTCCCATTGCAGGGGGTGTGGGTTCGACCCCTGGTTGAGGAACTGAGATCCCACATGCCGCGTGGCACGGCCAAAAAGCAAACAAACAAACAAAAATACGAAATGCATTGTTGCCAAAGAGCCTTGGAAAACAGTAATTGTACCTAAAATGGCCAGAATTTATCCTTAGAACTATTTAGAATGCCACTAACAAAACAATAAGTTAATTACTTTGTAACCTATTTAAAGAAATATGAATCAAGAATCTCTTATTTGTAATTCCAGAAAACCATGAAAAACAAATTTTTTCATAACTAATTTGGTGGAAGAATCTGATGTGAACTGCTGGAGGCTACTTGATTATCTGGATTTATCCTATTTATTCTGGATATTCACATGTTTGGCAGCTGAATCCTTTAAATGTTTGATTCGGAGGTCTACTACATTACCTTTCTAAATCCAAAAGGTCTGAATTCAGAAACACATCTGGCCAGAGAATTTTGGCTTAGGGGCTATGAGCCTGTCATATGTGACAGGAGATTGGTGGTGAGCGTCTGTGTATTTGCAAGAAGGATGTGATTCCACTTGCAGGAGTGTGGTGTCCCAGACATTCTGAAGGATCCATCAGTACAAATGAAAACAATTATATCCTGAATAAAACCTACTTTTAATGCCAAGCTGGGCTACCAAGCAGTAATGGAAATCTCCAGCACTGCCCCCCCATATACACACACAAATACAAAATAAATAGAAAGAGACCAAATACATTCCAAACCAAGGGAAAAAAAAAAACTGAAAAAGGAAAAAAGAAACACAATCGTTGCAAAGATTTTACAGTGACATATTAGCCACAATAGGCTACTTTATGCTATGATGATAAATCAACTTCACTATCTCACTGACAAAACACAAATGAAACTGGCTTCTCTCTCCTACTTCCCAGCAACGCAGGTTGGTAGGAGACCCTGCTCTGCAGCTACTGAAGGGCTTGATGGATGAAGGCTTTGCCATCTGGCATGCTGTAAGTTGTTGCAACAGCATAAAAGAACACATGGAAAACTCTGACCGTTTCCAACTTTGACAAAGGGTGATACGTCACTTTCATTCCTATTGCTCAGGATTACTCTCACGTTGCCTCCCCTAAGCTTATAGGGCATATAGGGCAGTGTTCATATAGGGCAGTGCAAGGAATGTTTGCCAATCATGACCATAAAAGGAGAAAAAAGAAACAGAGAAATAAATGGGACAAATAGGAATGTAAAATAACATGGTATAAACAAGTCCAGAGAAATCTATAAATTACAATACACAAATGGAGTATCCTCACAAGTGAAAAAGCAGGTCATGTCAGAAGAGATTTCTTAAATCTACTTATATGATGTTCAGAAGAGAGCCATCAAAAATGTTAGAACAAATAAAGCTTAAAAATAAAAAGGCAAAAAGGGATAAAGAGGCAAATATCAAACAAAAGAAAGCTGATACGGCTATATTTGTATTAGAAATAATAGACGTTAAGATTAAAAAAATAAATATAAAGGAGGACACTCATAATAGTTTTTTAAAAGCCCAGTTCACCAGGAAGACATAAAAATTCTAAACTTATGTGCACCTAGTAAAATAGCATCAAATTACATACAGTAGAAATTGATAAGGTGAAGAGAGAATATGGCCCACAAAGCTTAAAGTATTTACTATCTGGCTTTTTATAGAAAAAGTTGTTGCCACTGTACATGGACATAAAGCATCTCAACACATTTCAAAGTATCAGTATCAAGCGACAACCATCTTTGAACTGAAATGCAATGAAGTTGTCAATAAAAGTAAATTAAGACAAGTTTAAAAATTCCATGCTTTCGGAAATTTGAAAGGAAACCTCACTTTTAAATAATGCATGTGTGAAAGGAGAAATAATAATGGGAATCTTAGAATACTATGTAATAAATGATAATGAAACTGTTATATATTAGAACTTGATAGATGATCAAGGATGAACAATTAGGACCTCACTAAAGGCACTAATTGCAGTGCATTAAAACAGGCCAAATATGTGTAAATCTATGAGTTTAAACACTTGGGGAAAAAGCTAGTAGGTCACCTTGGGAAGATGATAGAGAACCATTCGTTATTTTGAGAACAGGTAAATAAAGAGAAAAAAATTAAATTAAGCATTTATCACGTCTCTCCTACGTGGACTATACCCGTAAGCAGTCAATAATCAGCTGGAAACACTGACACAGGTGGACACGTTGAAGCTTGCAGGGAAACCCAAGAGGCCAATCATAGCCAGCTGCCCAAATGAACCTCTGAAAGGGAGCTTGTGGAGAAATCTGTGGGAAGCTGTTGCCTCTGTGGGCAAATCACGGAATTTAAGAGCAAGGACCAGCTGGAATCCAGTGGTGACCTCTGTATCCAACCACCGCCATATCTGACTGCAGCAAACTTTTGAAAGCCACTTCTTCAGTTCTGCCTTCCAGATTTCACGCAGGCTTTCCTAGAGCCGACTGTAACTCAGAACCATAAGGAAAAGGGGATTCTGGAAAAGAGCAGCACAGTTTAGAGTCGTCCGCCGTTTCCCAACTTGGCAGCCATACATCTTCTTTCAACCACTTCTAAATACAGATAATAGCAAAATCATGTTTCCACTTAAGATGTAACTACCCCTCATACAACTGAAAAGGCACTGATCGTCTACCCAAAACAATCCACACATGAGATCTGTTTTTCAGTGACGTCCATTTGTCCTACAGCTGGACCTCACTCATCTTTTAATATCCTGTAACTTAAAACATTCATGTTTTATGTTAGATGGTAGAGAAATGGGAGAGGAAAAAAAGAAAAAATGGTGTGTGTGTGTGTGTGTGTGTGTGTGTGTGTGTGTGTGTGTGTGTTGCAGACAGAGGCAACAGCTGCCCACCTCACCTCACACACACATT